>NW_028297110.1:6125421-6477887 GCF_055798465.1 Pogonomyrmex barbatus
GTATGTATGTATGTATGCATGTATGCATGTATGTATGTATGTATGTATGTATGTATGATGTATGTATGTATGTATGTATGTATGTATGTATGTATGTATGTATGTATGTATATATGTATGTATGTATGTATATATGTATGTATGTATGTATATATGTATGTATGTATGTATGTATGTATGTATGTATGTATGTATGTATGTATGTATGTATGTATGTATGTATGTGTGTATGTATGTATGTATGTATGTATGTATGTGTGTATGTATGCATGTATGTATGCGTGGGAACATTTTATGTGCATTGAGGCAACGTGTCCTACAATATTACACGAATTTTTATCGACGACCTTTCACGGTTGAAAGTAAAACTGTCTAAACTATCTAAAGTGTGAACACTCAGCTGTGACAATCTAGGTTTTAAAATAATGCTTACTAAGAAAAATAAAGAATCTGGCGATGATTGATAAAGAATGAGAATTATAATCGGTTTTCTCAATAGCTTTGTCATATTCGGGATTTATCTGTTCTTATAAAAATTTTTCTTATAAAAATAGTCTTTGAGTGTTCTCGAGTTCCCCAACTATTCGAAATTTTGGACTTAATTTGAAAATTTTTTAATTATAAAGATAAGCTATTTAATATTCGAATATTATATTTTAGCTTTATTATTGGTAAGGGCATTGTGATGGCATAGAATTTTCTTTATAAAGAGCTCACGAGTCACATATGAATATATGTATTGTATACGCAGATGTTTATGCTGTATCGAGTGTTAACTTAGATGACCAGTAGATTGTCAATAGTCGGAATATAAAGATGAAAGTGTTAGAGAATCAATTTTTTTGAAAAGCAAAATTTCGAAAAATCTCATAATTCTCAAATTTTCAAAAATAAAGAAAACTACATTCCTGAATAGGAAAGTTAGATATGCGGAGAGAAAGAAAAAATTTTATGTTGCTTACTTGCATTAATAAGAGAAATCTTTAAGATAAATGTTTATCGAGATTGAAGTTAAAACGTCTTTAAAACAGTTTATGTGGCGAACATTAAACTGGAATATTAATCTCAAAAATCAATGAGTAATTATAAAGAAACTTTTAAGGATACTACCGTATAGTCCCACTTCATTTGAATTACTATTACTAAAAATTATAGCAAGGATAACTAATGATAACAGACTAAATCATCGATTTATGATTACCACAATAACGTATTGCGGTATTATATTCGTAACTGACACTTAAAACATTCCTTATGGATATTAGATAACAAGATATCAAAATGTAGACTTGCTCAAATCACACTTATCTAGAAAACGCATTTGAAATTACGATTATTATCTCGACATGCAAACGCGCAGCGCAAAGTTCAAATGAAATGAAGCGATGTTTGGTTTTCAACATTCTCTTAGAATTGCTTTGCGTTTCTTAATGAATAATAACCATATGTTGATTTGCGATCGATGTCAGATATCTCGAACAGATATCACGCTCCGCGAGTGAATTTCCAGTCACGAGTAAAAGAAAGAAGAAAGAGAGAGAGAGAGAGAGAGAGAGAGAGAGAGAGAAAGAGAGAGAGAGAGAGAGAGAAAGAGAGAGAGAAAGAGAGAGAGAGATAGAGATAGATAGATAGATAGATAGAGAGAGAGAGAGAGAGAGAGAGAGAGAGAGAGAGAGAGAGAGAGAGAGAGAGAGAGAGAGAGAGAGAGAGAGAGAGAGAGAGAGAGAGAGAGAGAGAGGACGATTGACGTATCTTTGAGTAAACTCGTTCAAGGCTGTGCTCGCATAGGCGTAATGAAAGCTAAAGCAATTTCGGTGATTGTATGAGATACCGCTTTATTTTTATTCTCTTTTCTTCGCAATTTTTCAAGTTATCAATATATCTTGTTATTCAATATAATTGCTTATGTATAATTCAATTTGATATCCGTACATGGATTATAAGTGTGTAGTGTCTTTGATTAAATGACACGAAAGAAAAATTAATCAGCAAAACAATTCTCTCCAACTAGTTAAATTCGAATATGACGTTGAATATGAAAAATTCTCAGAAAGATTCTATGAAGTTTCTCAGAAAATAAATCGTCACTCACCATCCGATGATTTTTGCTGTATCTCGTTTCTAGGGTGCATCACCTCCGTTTCTGTTTTGTCGCCAGCCGCGTCACCGTTCGTCTTTTGATGATGATGATCCGTCGCCTGATTGTGAACAGGCGTGGGAGTGGCGCCCCGAGAGCCGAGGCTTTTTTCCCGGGTTTTCCTCTCCTTTTGCTCTTTGGTATTTGAAGGCAGCTCGGTAGCGTTGGGTTTCCTTCTCGGCGGCGAGTTCGACGAAGTCTTGGATATATTAGGGAATGGCTCCTTAGTAGGAACGGGATTGGTGCTTGAGACAATAGCGGACGGTTTTGGGACTTCCTGGGTAATGTTACTCCAGTACGGAGTAACCGACGTCTGTACTACATTGGACGAAGCGTTAAGACTCTTGGTGGCCTCGGGTCCGGATCCAGAGCCGACTCCAATTCCAATTCCGGTTCCAGTTCCAGTACTGGTTCCGCTTCCAGTTCCAATTCCGGTTGCAGCTACAGTGCCAATAGTCCCGACAACTTCGGGCTCGGTTTCGGTCGTCACCGTCGCTGTCACAGCCGTTGTTTCGGTGTTAGCAATCGGCGCGGTAAGCTGCACGGAAACAGTATCTTTATTCGCGACGGCTACCACTCCGGGTACGACGGGTGACGATTCTTCGATCGTCACACTCTTTATTTCATTCCTAGGTTGAAACTCTTTCACGGGGAGTTGCAACGCTTTCGACTCCGTTTTTGTCGCACTCGAGTCGATTTGCGCCGCATTACTACAAGCACCTAACGATTGACTATTTATCGTAGGTACCGTTTTGCCAGCGCCAGCGCTAGCTATATTTTTTGAGGGCATAGGCGAACTATTGCTACACTGACTAATTGTCTCATTAGCGGAATTGATTTGAACGTTCGATAACGACGTTTGCGCTGTTGTTTGAATTATATTAGACGCCGTTTCGGACGCGCTCGTCGATACCGTGTCAGACTCCTCGGTCGCGGCCTTTGCGACACGAGCAGCAAAATCAGCTATCACCTCCGCACCGTTATTCTGTAACAATCACCAAATCTGCGTGATAGACGGTGGGTGGCACGTGCCATTTATTCAGGCATTACGTTCAAACTAAAATCTTGTTTTCAAACTCAAATCATAGGGCGAGAGAAATCAAAACAAAAGCACTTGGACGAACGAAAAATATTCAAGACTTTACAAATCTGTCACCCTACAGCCATCAAATCCTCATTTATATTTTTAGCATTACACCGATCAATCTGAAAAAATAATCGACATCATATATAATATTGGGTTTAAATGCCATTATAAAATTTTCTCATATACATTTATGAAATTGTCTAGAATTATTAATCAATATTTTTTTAATCTTTCTCAAATACAATTTCACTCAATTTACTCGACACAATTTGCGAGGATATGACTTGTATGGGTATACAGATACAAATATACACAATTGGCTACGAGAGTTAGTTTATAATATATAAATTTAAGATATATTTTTGCATTATATAATTAATGAGCATAGGCTTCAATAAAGAATATGCTAAACTCTCTTAGCCAATTGTCAATATATTTCAACGTAACTCACCTGTGGTTGTGGCGTCTCGCGATTACTGGATTCACCACTCTGCGTAGTTTCGTTATCTTTATAAATTTCGTCACTTATATTTTTGCCGGTTAACGGATTTACTATGTCCAAAATCGCGTTCTGTCCTCTAGGTTTCCGAGATCTGGTAGTACTGTTAGTATTCGTTGCGCCACCATTGTGTCCAGAGTATACATCTATAAAAAAAAAAAAAAAGAAAAACAAAAATATATTATCCAACTTAAATTATAAAAGTCCTATTTGACACAAGAAAATTAAATCCATCATTCTAAAAACGTTATATACATACATACATGATACACGCACACGCACGCGTACGAATACATATAAATTTATATGTGTACGTATGTATATTACACAAGCCTTTTTCAACTGTTTTTTTTTTGTTTAAGTAAAAGATAAATAACGTGTATTATTCTTTGCGATTCTACATAAAACTGAAATCTATATTTCATAATAAACTAACTCTCTATATGTTCAAATCAGTACAAGATTTAATAATCAATAAACTGGGTTAATGTGTATGGCTCTGTGTGTGAGAAACTGATCTACAATTGTTGAATTCCAAGTTCAAAACCAATCGTTATCCCATATAATTTAAAAAGTTAAGAAAAATTTTTTCATTTATTAAATTCCATCAAAATAAATTAAAAACTTTATCATTTATTGATATTTCGATTCTTGTCCATTGCAAGATCTTTCTCTAATTTTAATTTGGATTATTATCAAGGAACCGCAAAGAATTAATACTTATTAAGTTAAATCTTAAAATAATATACCAGTCTGCGACAGTGGTATGCCCATTGGAGGCAACGGTTGGGCTTGTTGGGCAGGTTGCTGTAGTGTACCTTGCGGTACAACTGGAGCACCTTGCGTACCAGCCAGCGGGCCTGCCACATGCTGCCCTCCACCGCTGACAGCACTTGTACTCGCCCTGGTCAAACTCATGGTGTTTGACGCCGTGTAATAATCTTTCAAAAAATGGTATTTTAATTTCCAATTTAAATTTCTAGTAAAAAAATATACTATTTTTCAAAGATACTTACAACCATGTTGTGGTGCGGGCGCATGGTAACCGAACACATTTGGCGGGGTGATGAGTGGTGGAGGCTGGAACGTCTGATAGAAAGACTGATTTTGATGCGGCTGATGCCGCTGAGGTGGGCCGGAAAACTGAAAAAAAAAAAAAAAAAAAAAAAAACACTTTATTAGGTTTTGATTCAATTTAATACATCTCAAATATTTACAAGCAAGGTTTTATTTAATAATATATGTATTAAAAAAATTAAGAAAAAAAGAGGGAAAAAATATAATACAAAAATATAAAACAAGTAAATATCAAACAAGTGAGTTGGATCAAGTACCTGATGAATCGGTATTTGATTATTTATGGGGTACACCGACTGCTGATGAGGCCCCGTATGAAGACCATGAACTTGACTTTGGCCTATATACATTGCACTTGCCTGTACCGGTAACGTAGCCGGATGGGGATATATGGCAGGCGGTTGTCCTCCACCACCACCTACCCCAGCCATTCCGACTACTGGTGTGCCACTGGCGCCCTGGCCACCTCTGTGGCTAATGCCACGCGGCTGTTGCGGCCTTGGACCCGTTTGATAATAACCCTATGTAGAAAATTGACAGAGTGTAAGATATTCTGCAAAAAGTCCATTTATTTTGCAAAAAGATTTTCTTTCATTTATTATGTTAACAAGTACGTACCTGAGACGCCGGTCTATTTTGCGTCGGCACGTAAACCTGCTGTAAAGACGGCGGTTGCGTCTGTAAATGAGCCTGCTTTCCCATTTCCTGAGGCGATGGCGTGTGCACAGGAGGAGTAGTAGTAGGCGCTGGACCTTGAGGTGGTTGCGATTGTACTCCCGGTGTTGGGGCCTGTGATGGTGCCTGTCCCCCAGCGGGACCTCCGGGTGGTATACCCGCTGCCGATTGTCCTATCGTCTGTATACCGCCAAGCGGCGGAGGCCCTCTACCCGTGGGTACTCCTACATTACTCGCGGCACTTCCACCTACCTGACCCCCTGGTTGGGCGCTGTAGTTTCCATGAAACTCCGATCCTGAAATAGAATTTGCAACTTGCTCAATCGCGTCGCTGCATTTGTTCAACAATCATATAATCGCCTTAATTCACATAAGTTCTCGCTATCAGAAAATACGCGAATTACAACTAGATTATTTGTTCATATTTTACAGTACAATAAATATGCATGTATAAAACGGCAGCTCGCAAGGCTAGCGTTACGCTCGCGATATGAAAGCGCATTCCTGAATAAATATTTTCACATCTTATATAATTTCTTTTTATTTCAGTATGTTTCTTATGCCACTGTGATAGTTCAACCTTTAATATATATGATTTATATATGCAATAAATATATAAATAAATATCAATGATTGTCAATATGCGTATAAAATAAAAAGACCATGATACATAAAACGATACTTGCCGTGATATAAATGTTTGATCACTTCTCTGGTTTTCCCATTTTCTCTACTTAAAGATTCTTTATCGAGCAGATATCGCAAAAGTCGTTTCAAACATCTATGCGAGATGCGTATACCGGAAACCGAAATTAATCACATCATGTTTAGATTGATTAATCTTGTTGCGAGTTTGTCGTGCTGAACATTAGATTATTCCGCTAAGAATAAATTCGCATAAGCCTACATATGTGTTATATAATAAAAAGAATGAGAAATGGATTCATTTATCAATTTTTGGTAAAATCAAATGTGTAACAAAACTGAAATAATTTATAACAATCGCAAAACTTTACGTTTAAAATGAAATAAGACAAACCGCTCAACAAAAAATTATTTAAATGCTTACGAGTAAACGAGGAACGTAGCACACAAGGCGTCAACTAATCACGAGCTTACGTAGTATAGATAAGTAGAGTACGGACGAGTACCCGAACGTCTAATCTCGATAACGAACGATGTAACATCAGGGCCTGATGCCTTCGTTCCGCCCTGGCTTATATCAATTAGTAATTACTCGCGAAAGGCGAATATGTACGGCGTGCCGTTGCACGAAATGTTGACGTCAACGTTTCCCGTCGGTGAAACACCAAGCGCCGAGACAATCCACGGGGAAATCCCGCAGAGGGAGGAGGGGAGAGGGGGGGGAGAGAGAGAGAGAGTTTTTAAGCTTCTCACGTCTTATCGCGCAGCTCGAACGCAAGGAGTCTTCAAGTCGATGGATGGACGTTTTTTATCTTTTTTCATTGACGTAAAAAAAGATACGAAGACAGAGGAAATACGGAGATATACGCGTGCTGAATCCAAGAAAAATATGGGATCATTCGTCGTCACGTTGTTGCTCACCGTTACAGGATCGTCCGCGCAAATCCGTTCTTCTCCTCGTGAGCCGCACACCGTCCGCGCGTTTCTGTCCAGGATGATTCTGTCGTTACGAGAGCACAACGTTGGCAGAGCGAGAACGAGATTCGAACGTGAACAAACGTACCGACGGTCCGACCTCGCGGACGGCCATCTTTGCACATGTGGGCAGGGGCCGGGGCGCAGCGCTGCCATCTGTGACTCCGCGATGGCATCGATTCACGACCGTCCAGGAGCGACAGCACCGCCGGAAGCGCGCGCTACTCTGGCAGAGGCGCGTATTTAGCACTCACTTTCCGTGTATACGCGTTTCAACACTGATCCTCTCATCTTAAATAGATTCCGAATATTACTCTGATAAATTCTAGAATTCCAATGAAAAACACAGCTTTCAGAAGGAACGTTGAAAGGTATTCCTGTCACTTGGGTTGAAAAAAAATACGATATTTTCTCCAATGTAATCCGCATACTTTTCTTCTCACGTCTCGCTGATGGGATCGCGAGTCCAGTGCCATGCCGAGGAACGCGTTTCGTACCGGAACATCACGAGTTGCGACCGAGAGGAAAGGAGAACGGGACCTAGAAACCGCGCGATCGGGAATGCGGAATGCCGCGCCTGGCTTCGTACGTACGTCATTTCCGGTGATGAATGACGTATGCAGCGCGGCATACCCCACCCACTGAACTGCCGCCGATCCCCTCGATGTTGGATGACGATGCGCCATGCCGCGCTCGGTGCATAGCGAGCTGCGCGCACGATTCCAAATAGACTTTGACTCCAGAGCATGTTAATGAGTCTAAACGCACCGATCGGAAGCGCTACGGCACTGCACGTATGCGGAATGTTTCGAATGGAGATTAGGTTAGGTTAGGATTAACCTCGCCGTTCGGAGAGCCACGTGGCGCGCCACATCGATATCATCGACAAAACGATTGTCTATGGAAATGCCGTACGTTGTTAACATCTATGGCGAGATTTACCAAGTGAAAATCCCAATCTCTCGCGCCACTCTTCGTATATTATTTTTTTTCCTGCCCTCTCATGGAATTTAACCATCGGTTCTCGCATAACATTACGAATAAACAGCAGCCGCCGTCACATGATAACTAGAAGTGTTTGAGTTGCGAGGCGGAAGCTCGTAACATTGTAGATCGATTCGTCAAGGATAGACGAGCTATACTGTTTGCTATGCTTCGCGTCATTAATCACGCTTCATCCAGCACCTCGATCGTTAATTCTTTCCCAACAGTATTTCCTTTAAATTATGTACTTTTTATAAGAAAATTACTTTAAATTTTTTACTTGCTCTACATTTGTAATCAAAATTTCCAAAAGAAAGATTTTAATGTACTCTCAGAAACATGTTTAACGAATAGACAAGTATTGAAATTTTTGATTACTTAAATGGGATTTTATGAGACTAATATTTTTCGTTTAATTTATATACATTTTGCGTTTAATTAATTTAATTAATTTAATTAATTAATTAATTTGTATAAAGTACACTAATTTTGTTAAATGAATTTAAGTAATATACGCCTGATAATGCAATTTTAAAAGAGCTGAAGAGAGTTAAACAAAATAAATGGAGAGGGAGAGAGGAAGGGAGAAGAGGAGGAGGAGGAAGAGGAGGAGGAGGAAAAGAAGGAGGAGGGGGGGGAGGAGAGGGAGAAGAAATTAAGATAAAGAATTATGAACAGAAAATTACTTTCACCCCAAGAAAAAACATTTTTGATATTCCTAGATAACTTATCGAAGCACGATTTCCCGTGTGTCGAAAGAAATTTAGTTCTCTATTTCAAGTTCTATTCCTACATTTAACATATCTTTCTTTATTCCTCTTATTGTGTCTGAGCTCTAACATTTCGAAATATCCGAATTATGTTTCGGCTTATCGGGACATTCAACAATAATGAGGTCGTCTCATCGAGAAGAGAGGTCGAGATGGAACGGGACGTACCCCACGCGAAGGGAAAGGATCGAACGTACCTTCACGATGATACAAAGTGGAAAGCGTTTTATCGATTGACCTATATCGTGAATTGTCTAAAGCGCCGTCCCGGGGCGCTAAGAACTAACCTAAATAAGCCATTACGATATATCGATATCCGCATACCAGGAAAAATGCCTGACCTACTGTACTACTGGATAAAAAAAATTTGAATAAATCTTGATTCGTACTACATTTCTATCGCGCCGGTGCCACAACGGCCAAAATACGCCTTTTCTTCGGAGACGATCTCACTCCCGATTGTTCGACAAAGAGTACAGAGAGATAACGATTAAGTAGCGATAGCGAAGAAAAGGTCGCATTCTCTAAAAGAGAATTGGCTCGAGATAAAGCAACATTTTCACAAGTATAAAACTGAAGGGATTAAGGTTGATACTAGAGCATCGTATATCGTTATCATTTTAACGTAACGGCGGCGTTGTACGCATCTTCGCGGAGAAAAGCAGAGAGGAAAGGCAACGAGAGACAGAGGAAGGAAAGAGAAAGAGCCGCGACATGTCGCGATTCGAACCCGTGCATCCGCAAATAGACGCAAACGCGATTCGACTCTTGACAGATAGGTCACCGGGTCAGATTAACTACCCCCAGTGCGCTTGAAAATAACGCGCTTTGCATCATTCCGCTTCGCGATTGCACATACATGCGGCATCACATTGGCCGCATGCGATATGTGTGTGTGTGTGTGTGTGTGTGTGTGTGTGTGTGTGTGTGGTTCATCGATCGCGATGACAAGAGTCAGATCATCCTTTTTGAAATTAGCGCAAGTCGTAGTCGCCGACAGAATCAAGGGTGGATCGTACGAGATACCGAAAGCGGCACAATGATAAATAAATACAAAATAATACAAGTGGAGAAGCAAAAGATGGACTATGCTACTATCATCGGTCGCAAGTCTTCATGTCCACGATGGAGTAGCCAATCGGCCATGTTCCTATATCACCGTGCGTGATCTGACAGCATGCAAAACCATGCGTGCATTCGGAACTTGCATTAAAGATCGTGTATCGAAGATTAAGATTAGATGCCTGTTTTTTGTCGCTGCATTCAACTGCACTAAAAAACTTTCTACCTTGCTTTTGCCAAACTTCAAATATATATATTTACCTCATTTTAAGTACGAATGTACATTAGATCAGCTATAAAAAACAGACCTAATAATTCAACCAATGCAGATAAAGTGTGCTAAGGTTAAAATTATCTGATTGGCCGAATTCTACTCTTCAATTCTCGATCTCTAATGCATAAATTAATATCGGTTTAATGCATATTACCGATAGAAATCGGATAAGTTAATACATTGCAAGAACGAAAGCAAGTTGAAGCATGAATCAAACATACATTATTGCTTGAAAATAAAGAAAAAAATTGCTTTAAAATAAGATCTATACATGCGTAGAGAATGTGAATTTGAATGTTTCATTTTACGTTGCGTTATCGTCCACGGCGTTGTCTGCATTATCAATCCGAGTGTACATTTAAAACGTGCTTGACGCAATCAAAACCAATTCTTACGATACAAAGAATCCTCATAAATTAATTTGATGTTATATTATTCTTTCAAAGACTTAAGACTGCAATTTTAGTCTCATTCGTCGCATTCGTCTCAGATAGAAAATTTTTCTAACCAAGAAGCTAATCAGATTAACTGTTAAAAATGATCGAATCAATATTATTCATTATCAGTATTATATACAATAACATTTTTTATATCTCGCATAAAATTTATAAGTTAATATAAAATGTAGGACATTAATATAATTCACAGAATAGTTTTAATTAGTATTATTAGTAAAATTAGCCAGAAATGCATAAATGCATAAAGTTTTTTCATGAACAATTCAGAGTACTAGATAATATATTGATAGAAGATAGTCAAGTCTGTCAAATGAAAGACAAGAGTTCGATTCCGCCACTCCACATATAGAATTTTGACAAAATATTATTTCGCTGACAGAAACACACGCCAAAAGCAAAAATTAATCCCAAAAACAAAATAGATAAATTATGATGCTGCATTCTATGGAGAACGGATATTCAATCAGTCGGGATAAGAATGGAAAAGCAACAATCTCATAGACCACTTTAAGATACGCGTCCGGTGTCAATCGTAGCGAGTAGACGAAGATCGATTGTCTTACTGATTTTCGGTCAGCTGTTTGGCGTATCCAGCGTAGTCTCGCTATCACGCTACAAAGCGCGTACTTGATCGTTGGTTAAATAATTAGATTATTAATGGCATATTAAAAAGCATAAGCATCTCGTCGTAAAGTCGAGAGATCGTTTCGTGATATTTCCTAAATTATAATCAATCTCGCGATTGTCGTTCGCGATACATTCCGATCGAGCTTTTCGTGGAACCTAAGGCGTCTCTCAATTCAAGACCAGTCCTTAACATTAATCCGATAAATTTCCGGATGATACATGACCCTTCGAGCGCGCTCGCGCATGCACGCCTTCTCTCTCTCTCTCTCTCTCTCTCTCTCTCTCTCTCTCTCTCTCTCTCTCTCTCTCTCTCTCTCTCTCTCCTACTTACTATTCGCGGTGACTCGGTATTGGGGCGGCATTTGCGTTTGCTGTTGCTGCTGTGGTGGCTGCTGCTGCTGCTGCGGTTGCTGCTGATGATGTTGGTGATGATGATGACCGAGATGGCTAATGTTGACGGTGAGCTGAGGATGCGTCAGTTGATTGAGGTGGGGACTCGGCGACGGCGGTGGCGGCGGTTGATGACCAGGATGCACATGGTGGTTGTGACCTGGCTGCGGATTCTGAGGATGCGAAGCCGTGAGATGATGGGGATGATGAGGACCGCCACAGTGTGGCACTAGACAATGCATGGGTCCTAAGGCACCGACGGCGACACCCACTGCGCCCTCCTTCGAGACGCCATATCTCGAAACCATTCTTCCGGATAGAGCAGCCTGGTCGCTGCTGCTCACGGTGGCTTTTCCTTCGCGCGAGCGACTTCGCTTGCACTCCTCCTCTTCCTTCTCCTCCTCTCCGCCTCACCCTCGCGTTTCGCCTCGGCTGAGATCCTCCCCTCCTCTCCGGTGATGATCGGTGGTTAGAGACGACTCGACGCCGTCGACGAGCCTCGACGAGATATGTTTATGTAACGGTAAATACGATAATAAGATGAATTCGCGATCATCGTCGCGATTTGTTGTCGTTGTTTCCTTCCGATTCGTACGTCGATTCTTGCCTGATTTTACAAATGTCGCGAGAGAGATGGCCGGGAGATGCGCGAGCCTTCTTCCTGCTTCCTGCTTCACGTCACGATGGCGAAACGCTGGAGCAAACGCGCGAACGTTAACGGTACGCCTCGGGGACAAACGCGCGCCTCGCGATCCGTCAACTCGTCGTCAATCGGCAATGGCGCGCCATGGTGACCCGCCGCCGCGCGCGCGTCTACTCGTCCACTCGGCCTAGTCAATCCTAAATCTCCGCCGTCCTCGGTGGATGATGGCCCTCGTCGCGCTCTTTTCCACGAATGGCAACATCAAGCATAGCCGAGTCTTCTTCCAATCAATCCAGTAATCAGCCGCGAAACTCGTCTCGCGAGACGGATGAATAATACCAAACACACACGTGGTCGCGCGCGCGAGATCGAGATTCTCGGCGAGTCACGTTAACGGAGAGAGAGAGATCCCCGATTACACTACTCACTTGGCGAGATCACCGAAGTGACCTTGTAGCACACCTGCAAAACTAATACGAGGCCTTGTCGAGGATGTTGCGCGTCCGTCACAGGCTGACTGTTACGGGAGCACCGTCGTGCCGTGGTCGTGGTCGTGATCGTCGCGCGTGTTGTCCCGTCCGCTCGTGCCATGCACTCGACAATAGGTGGCGGACTCGCCGTGGCGGACGGACTATCGCGGTTCGTCCAAAATCGATATTTAAGGCTCGACCGGCGCGTCGTCTCTCCCTCTTGCTGTATACGTGTACGGATATGTGTGCGTGCGTATGTCGCCCACTCCCGCGCCACACGGGAAACTGCGTGTGTCCGTTGGAACGCCGCGCGATGGCTTATCTCTCTCACGTCGGCGTGCTTTGGGCTGTGCAAACGCACGGAGGACAACGGACGCGCCGACGTCGCTCGCGTTTTCGTTACCTCGCGAACCACGGAAACGGAAGAGACAATTTTTAGCCGTCGCTCTGCGCCAGACCGTGTGTGTGCGTGCGTGCGTGCGTGTGTGTGTGTGTGTGTGTGTGTGTGTGTGTGTGTGTGTGTGTTGAGAGGGAAAGAAGGAGGGAGAAGAGGGGACGGTGGCGAGGCTACTGTTGTCTCCGCACGGCGCGATGATCGGGCGCGTTCGGTCGCGTGCCGAAAAGTACCGAGAGCGCCAACTCTCACCCGAGCACGTAACCCTCTCGCGTACACCTCGGGATGCGCATACGTTTCAAACGCGACGGGAGAGAAACGGAAAGAGGAAAAAGTATGGAAGGCTAAGTGCGACTATTCGGTTTATTACTGGCCTACGCGCCGCGCGTCGAGAGTCGTGAATTCTCTTTCATCCGCGTGCATGCACACACCGCTGCCGCCGCCGCCACACATAGCGCACGCACATAGCCACGCACGGTACAATGGCGCGGGTCCACAAACGTTCACGGTACGATGCACGAAATGTCTGTCTCTTATGAGAATGTATGAACCGCGACGCCGACGGAAAGAGAAAGAGGGCGAGGACGTAGAAGCGTCGTTCGTACTTCGGCACTCACCAGTCCTACTCCTTCAGACTAGCACAAACGGACTATTGCGTGAATCTCCGAGTGGATCACGAATCGCTCAGGGTGACGTGAGCGTACCCTTCGCCAAGGGACGCGCTACGTTGGACTGAGGCAGACCAGCCCTTCCCGTACGCGACCTACGACGAATCGCGTACCGCCAATCGACTCGTGTGCCACCTATCCGCTCCGCAACTAAGGACGCCCAGGAACGTAACGACGTTTCTGGATGCCCCACCCTTTCCCTCGATAATGCGCGACGACGATCGCTCTTTTACTTATTGCTTTTATTCTTACCAAATTTTTAATAATTCAGTATGATGTACTTTTCGATATATTATTTTATAACTGTACAATTTTTCACAATTTTGCTATTTATTAGGTGTACAAAAAAGTTCTGAGAGATTTAGATTTCATACAACCGAAATAATAATTTAAATTTTATATATCTTCCCACCCTTTTGCGGTTTTAAAGCGTTGACATTTGGCCTTCTAAAATGCCATACGGTTTGGCGTTTGATGCACATAATCTCAAAAATCAGTAGTGTTCGATGGCAATAACAAAAGAGCATATTCGATTTTCCATCCACTTCGCGTTTCATCTGAAGAAAAATGCTGCTGAAGCCACTGTAATGATTTGTGCTGCATATGGAGAGAACGCTGTAAGTCATACTATATGTAAAAGATGGTATCAAAAATTTCTCCAAGGAGATTTCAGTCTTGAAGATGAACCGTGTGCTGGACGCTCCTAAAAGATTGAAACGGACGAATTGCAAGCACTGCTGGATATAAACTCTGCGCAAACTGAAAAGGAGCTTGCAGAACAGCTTGGCGTTACGCAGCAAACCATTTCCGTACGTTTACATACGATGGGAAAGGTTCAGAAGGAAGGCAGATGGGTTCTGCATGAATTGTCCGAAGACAACAAAAATCGTCGGCGTGACACTGCACTCACTTTGCTTTCAAAGTTCCGGAAAAAAGATTTTCTGCACAAAATCATTACAGGCGATCAAAAACGGATTCTTTATGATAACCCTAAACGTAGAAAATCATGGGTTGACCCTGGTCAACCTTCGACATCGATGCCAAAGCCCAATATCCACGCCAAGAAGATTTTGCTCTGTATCTGATAGGATTGGAAAGATTGTGTTGTATTACGAGTTACAACCGGGTGAAATAATCACGGCAGATCGCTAACAACAACAATTGACCAATTTGAGCGATGCGTTAGAAGAAAAGAGGCCATTTACTGGCCAAGGACGTTGTAAAGTGATCTTGCTTCATGACAATGCTCGACCACATGTTGCGAAAGCGATTCAGGATCATATCTTTGCGTTAGGCTGGAAACTTCTCCCGCGCGCGGCGTATAGCCCAGACATGGCGCCTTCCGATTACTACCTATTCCGGTCGCTGCAGCATCATTTGGCTGATACACATTTCGTGAGATTTGAAGAGATACGAAAATGCATTGATGACTTTATCGCTTCAAAGCCGGTGAGCTTCTATCAAGGAATTCGCAAGCTACCCGAAAGATGGCAAAAGGTCGTTGATGCAAACGGGGAATATTTCGCTGATTAATATTTTTTTGTTTGTTTTTGAATAAAGATTGAATTTTACAAAAAAAAGCTCAGAACTTTTTTGTACACCTAATAACTACAGAAAATCGCTCCTCATTTTATTTGTTGTATACGCACATAATTTGCGTTAATATTCACGTGAGTCGCACTGTTGTGAGCGACGGATGTGATTTATATGCTGATTGATTCGAATGAAAAAAGCGTTTCATGTTTTATTTTTATGTGTAATAAAATGCAATAAATGAGTACAAATTGCATATTGTATTTTATTAACGCTTAAAAAACAAAATAAAAACAAAAATAAAAAAACAAAAACAAAAATAAAACAAAAACAAAAATAAAAAAACAAAACAAAAATAAAAGTTATTAGACTGAACGCACATTACTTTGCATTTTAGTTTTTACAACAAAAATATCTCTGTAAGCAACAAAAAAATATGTAAATTTTATATTGATACATAGTATCCTACACATATAAAATTATTACATTAATTATGTAAAATTATTATGTTTAATTATGTAAAAAGTGAACAAGTTTTTTATTTCTACGTCACAAAACGCGTATAGAAAATATATAATCAAAAGGAAAAAAATTGGAACAAAAGTGTGCCGTACAATATGTTTAATCTAGAATCTATTTCTTTATTTAATATTTTATATATTTAAAACATATTTATGATTTTTTTCTTTCATTAGTCGCAAATAAAGCGGAATTTAATCCTAATTCTTAGATCGTCTGTTATGTACGATATATATATATATAATATATATATACGATATATGTGTGTTTATACTATGACCAACATATGTATTATTCGTCGTATACATTTCGTCAAGAACGTCACCAAAATAAATAAATCACGTTTTATCTCTTTCTCTTTCTCTCTGCGCGTGCGTGCGTGCGTGTGCGTGTAGCACGATCCTATTAATTTATACGGACCTGAAATTGACAGAAATGAAATATTTTTCTTTTAAACTTTACAAATTATTTTCTCGAAAAACTATAGACTTTGGTAAAACTTTTCTCAGAACAAAAATGTTTTAGAATTAGTTAAAGTATACTCTCAATTTTTTTCAGAATTTTTCGAGATAATTTTTGATTTTTCGAAAAATCACAAAATTGAAATTTCCAAAAACGTCAAAAATTCTGAAAAAATTCAAGAGTATTCTTTGACTAATTCTAAGACATTTTTGTTCCTAGGAAATTTTTATTTAAGTTTATAGTTTTCGAGAAAAAAATTCTTAAATTTTACTAAAATAAACTTTCATCACATTTTTCTACGAAATAAAAAAATCAAGAATTATTCAAAGAGTGTCCGCAAATGTTTTCAAAATTTCTCGCGATTTTTCTAATTTTTACTATATTAATTTTTCTGAAAATTGAAAGTCTATGCCTTATCCAATTTTTGGACAGAAATGTCTTCAGCCATTTATATTATATAAATGTTGCCCGATTCTCACCGCGAGGAGGTAGACGTTACCGAGAATCTCATTTTTTTTTGTTTCTTTTTCATTTAAAAAAATTTTTTTATCATTTTTTTTCTATTTTTTTTAAATTATTTTTTTATTATATATTTATTATATATTCTTTATTATACATTTTATTATATATTCTGATATTTTCAATAATTTGATAAAATTTTTATTTGTTATACACAAAAGGCAAATGAGTTTTATTAATAAAACTTATTATTATTTATTATTTTAAGGATTTATTATTATTAATAAAACTCATTTGCCTTTTGTGTATAACAAATAAAAATTTTATCAAATTATTGAAATATTAGGGTAAATATATAATGAAAAAAATAATTTAAAAAAAAAAAATAGAAAAAAATAATAAAAAATTAAAAAAAAATGAAAAAAAAACAAAAAAAAGAAATGAAAAAAAAAAAAATAAAAAAAGAAATGAAAAAAAAAACAAAAAAAAACGAGATTCTCGGTAATGTCTACCTCCTCGCGGTGAGAATCAGGCAACATTTATATAATATAAATGGCTAAAGACATTTCTGTCCAAAAATTGGATAAGGCATAGTCTTTCAATTTTCAAAAAAATTAATATAGTAAAAATTAGAAAAATCGTGAGAAATTTTGAAAACGTTTGCGGACACTCTTTGAATAATTCTTGATTTTTTTATTTCATAGAAAAATGTGATGAAAGTTTATCTTAGTAAAGTTTAAGAATTTTTTTCTCGAAAACTATAAACTTAAATAAAAATTTCCTAGAAACAAAAATGTCTTAGAATTAGTCAAAGAATACTCTTGAATTTTTTCAAATTTTTTATGACGTTTTTGGAAATTTCGATTTTGTGATTTTTCGAAAAATCAAAAATTATCTCGAAAAATTCTGAAAAAATTGAGAGTATACTCTAACTAATTCTAAGACATTTTTGTTCTGAGAAAATTTTTACCAAAGTCTATAGTTTTTCGAGAAAATAATTTGTAAAGTTTAAAAGAAAAATATTTCATTTCGGCCGCCATTTTGTTTCACCAAAAACTTTAGATAATAAAATAGTTCCATTCCATTTATTTTAAGTTTAGACATCGGAGCCACGATCTAGATAGGTTTTAAGCATATAGAAAAATGTAAAAGGAACGAAAAATAATTTTAAACAAAAAATTTGATTGAAAAATCACGATTTTTTTTTATTTTTGATTTTTCCATGGTCTCCCATCTCCCAAAACTTTTTTTGGGAGATTTTTAACTATCGCCATTGGAAAGAGCACCCTTCAAAACATAGGAGACAGTGGTTCCCGAATTTTTGCTATTTGAATTCATTACATGTCGACAATTTAAACTTAGATATCGAAATCGTGTCTTTTGGGCGTTAATGAGTTATCTGGTCTTGTTTGGCAAATTCCTACTAGCATGTATTTTATACAAATGAGTAATTTAGAAGTATAAATTAAGAAGTATAAATTGATATGAATAAATAACATCTACAAATATCTTTTCAAGAATAACTATAAAAATGACGAAGACATTAAAAGAAATTTTACGAAGTTCTTTCATCTTTTGATTTGATAAAGTATTTATGACTTGTTTAAATGTCAATTTATATTATCCGTCACACATTGTAAAAAAACATTGAAAAATCAAAATCAAATCGAATACTCTAAAAATGAAATGATCAGAAAAGATTTGCTACCATTTATAACATGTACAAAAATATTATTTTCAAATAGAAAGCACTGAAAAAAATGAAGCCCGAAAACGCGTAAGCAAAAGTTATTCATATCAAAAGGAACTCATATAGAATCTTGTTAGCCTACAGATACATAGAACGACCGTTACGGAAATAAATAGTCTTGTCTTATCTTTCACTACAAAGGTCACTTTTCGTACTCGTTTCGTAAAAGTAATTTACCTTGAAAATACATTGTACGAACAAATTCCAATGTTTTTCTCAGAAACACGAAAACTGGTGGCCTTCTCGACGAAAATTTTTCTCTAAATGTGTTCAAAGGATTCGTCAAAGACACAGAGAAATAATTTTATTTAATAATTATTTAATAAATATAATACAAACTTATAAATAATGCAATAAAATATTGTTAAATAATTTTTTCAAAAACAACCTTATGGTAATAGCTTATGATAAGCATGAATGTCATATGTATATGTATATGTGTGTATATATATATATATATATATTATATATATATATATATATATACATACATACATACATACATACATACATACATACATACATACATACGTACGTACATACATACATATATACATACATAAAACACATACACACATACACGTTTTCTCGATTTGTATTTTTTAAATCATTTTTCAATCATTTTCAGTCTGAAGGAAGACAATATTTCAATAATTCATTAATCGAAATAGTTCAATCGATTGTATGTTTATATTAAGAAAAAGATAACAGTTTCGTTTTGACATGTTTACTATTTTTATGTATATCTTTTTTTTATTCACAAACATTAAAATTCGCTTAAGAACAAATAAAATTGTAAAATTAGTAATTAAAACAAAAATAAAAAAATTATTTATATATGTATACTTTATTAAATTCGTTTTAGATATTGTCTTTCGACGAAATATTCTGGTAAAATATTTAATATTAGTGGTCATTTACATCTCTATGTTATTTTTCAGAATTTTTTATAATTTCTCTATAATTCTGAAAGCGAAAAGATGTGCAAATAAATGTACTGAATAGTCGGGCGATTCGAAGGATGCACGAGCGCGGGCGCACGTCGGGCGGGTAACAGCGAAGAAGCGCGTGCACGCAAAGGCGAAAGGATGAAAGAGAATGAGAAGGGTGCAGCAGCAGCAGCAGTACCAGGAGAGATAAAGGGAATGACGAAGGGGAGCGGATTCGCGAATCGCGGTATCGTGTATAGGTGAGGCGGTAACCCAGTTTCACCAGTGCACCAGGTCAAGCTGCAGCACCATCGTGAACCGATCGATACCTATATGCACCCGGCGCACTGCTCACAGCCTAGATTCACCGCCTCTGGTCTAGGATAGGCGCAAGAAGGGGGATATCGCGTGACCTACATCATGGGGGAGGTAAAGAAGAAGTCGTGCTGTCGATCGTCTCAGATTCGAATCATAATTCGCTCCTCGTTTCGCCTTTTTGTTTCGTCGCAATTACGAAGACTCGAGAGATCTGCACGCACCTCTGGTATCTCTCACTTGCAAACAAGTTCCGAAAATCAGAAGTATCGAGATGACATTAAAGCAATATTCTTTCTATTCGAATACCGACCTGGCTTATGACAATGAGATGATTTATGAATTTACGAAAGATTTACAGGTAGATAGACGTCCCATTACGTGGGTCTTTTAAATCAAGTTTTCCTTTCTCTTCCTTTGTTCTTTCATATTTTAATGCGAGCGTATTTGTTCCTCGAATATCTATCGAGTGCATTTTCTTGTTTACTCTTTAAAAATAAAGAGAAATTCACAATGAAAATTTAAATAAAAGATTTTTGAAAACATATGAAAAATGTTGGTGCCGTCGTCTCTACGGGAGACTTTAAAGAAAACAGAATTTACCCAGAGGAGATAGAAAAGAAAGGAAGAGGAGAAGAAAAGAAGGTAGCAGACCTGTAACCTCGGACAACCTTCGGCTGTCGCAGTCCGAAGGTTTCAGCCAGACGAGACGAGCGGAGGTTCAAAATCCTCGAGCGAAAACAAGGCTCGGTCTGAATCATACCGAAAATATATATCTTGGAGATCTGCCGCGGACGCGCGAGCAGATCTTTTTTTCTCCACTTACTCAAGGCGCAGATTCGTACCCGTGTCTTTAAGAATTACTGAATTTTTTTTTAAAGTTTTTTGACGATTTAACGGACGAACCGTTTTCCTTGCGACATTGCGAGGATAAGTAAAAGGAGACAGAAATGTAAAAGTCATTTTTCTAGAAGTCTCTAAGCCCTCGAGTCGTTGACCTTGGAAAGGTAGCGTGGAAACCTCGTGGTGTCGAGTACGCGATAATACGATCTCTCTCGCTCTTTCTTGCGCTCCCCCCTCCCCCCGCCCCCTCTCATCTGTGTGGGCATTCGGTAGGTTAGCAGCCCGCGAAAGGCGAGAGAGCGAATGAACAGCGCGGAGTAAGGAGAGGAAGGTGGAGAAAGAGGATAATCACGCGTCGATGAATGTCTGGATGGGAGACGGAGAGTCTACGCGAGAAAAGGGTCGATATTTACCAGCCTTCCTCTCGTCTTTTTCCTCTCCCTCCCTGTTGTCGCCACCCTCCCGCCCGTCCCACCGGGCAACGACCTACCACCCTCGCTTCGCACGTCGGTTGCTCGTCTCTCTCGCCACCCTTGCGCTCGCGCGCCCTGTCCTACGCGTTGCGTTGCGTCGCGTCGCATCCTAATCCTCAAATGAACCTTGCTCTCTTCCTTTCCTCCACCCCTAACTGTCTAATTGAACGACACCGACATCGTGGTCATGAACGATCGTGCAACGCCCCCAAACGATATCTCGCGATCGTGCCTACCTCGATGACGTACGAGGCTCTTGCTATGCGCCTTCGTCTCGGTAAAACGTTTATCTCGCTAAAAAAATGTCATCATATCGTGAAGAAATTAAACATCGAGATTTCACGCTATAGTCTCACAGTGATCGATAATGCTCGATAAAATTTGCGATATACATGGAAAATCGCGCTGCCATGCCGCAAATTGAGAAACTAATCTCGAGAACATCGAGAAACTCGGTCGGTAAACAAAAAGTCGCGTAGCCGCGCATAAATATTCGGCCGAATAAATGAATATATGAAAAACAAGTTTATAAAACACTTAGCTTGATGTTTAATAATGTCTGAATAATACAATGTAGCATTAAATTATAATAAATAAATGTGGCATGTAATTAATAAATAAATTTAACTGTTATGAAAATTCTTTGGCATTTTTTATTCAGACAAATCAATTACGAATCAATCAAATCATCGCTCTTTCTCTTTGATCTTTGAAGTGAAATTTGTAAATATACGGAATATTGAAAAAAACAATCAAAAAAACTTGAAATAAATAAATATATATATATATATATATATCACTCGATAAATTGAGTAAAATTATTTGAAGAAATTCAATTAATTTTATTTCAATATATTCTAAACGTAAAATATGGAATTTTGTATCTTTATTCAATTTAATTGTTTTAAGTCTGATTTCATTTTTTTATTTAATATTCTATAACTATTAACATCGTTAATAAATAAATCCGTGCAAATAATGTAGTGCACGCAGTGAGATGGAATCGAAGCGGAAGTGGCGAGACTATTCGTCGATCTGATAACATCCACTTCTTCATTGATGCATGGTCAGCGACCACGTGGTGAAAATATTCCACGTTTTATTATAGCAAAATATCACCAAAAAATTTTTATTTAGCAACCTATTAAATTTAATTCTAAAGACACTCTCTAACATCTCCCGCAGTGAAGGGTTCAAGTATTAAATTGAAATTTCGAAAACATGTCATCTTTGGCAAATTAGTCTTCGAGCAATTTCTGATCTGACTTGATTAGCGGCATAGCTGCTGCTCATGTATACCTTTGACAGCCTTTAATAGCAAATCGTGTCGGTGCATCGATGCATCGTATTTCTTAAGAGAAAATTATTTCTTTTCTCTTTCTCTCTCTCCTCGTCTTCCGGAAGGGAAAAAGATTTTCTTTTCAGATCAATTTTTCTTCAAAAATTCACAAACGGAAATATCATTCGATGACAACTTTTCACAATTTTCTATAAGTTAACGGATCAAAATAAGCAGAACCAATTCTAATATTTTTATTTGTTGCTGTAATTTTTTTTTAAAAATGATGTTCTGTCAAAAAAAGATTAAGTTAGCGGGACAATATACATGTAATAATAAATATTAGAAAAAAAAATATATATATATATTTTGTAATAAAAATAGCAGAAAAATTTATTATTCATTTGTTGCTCTCGAGATATTCATGTTCCAAATTTCTTTCTCGCGAAATAAGTATAAACAGTAGAGAGAGAAACCACTCAGCGTGCAGCCAGTCACAAGAGTAAACTACTTGAAAAAAATTTGTTGCTGGCTTAATTTTGGCACTGGAACATTGAATGAATTTGTTGCTTTTCAGATATTAATGTTTCGAGCTTGTTGCTCGTAAAATAAATATAAACAATAGGGAGAAACCACTCAGCGTGCAGATAGAATACTGTTTATAATTTTATATATCATTCTATACTTTGTTGCGTCTTTTAATATGTATTTTATGCATGTTTATATTTTAAATCTTTTAATCTTTAAATTAATTAAATATTTTAAATCCTCTACATTACACATTGCACATAAACTAAAAAACGGAACTCTGAATCCTGACAAGCCGTCTAAAGCCAAGCTTCACGCTTGACTCATGTGAATATATGACAAAATTAAAAAATTATCCAGTCGCGCGTAAAAGTGCGCTTTCTACCAGGAACTGTTTAGAAGCTGGTTTCAGCGGAATGGCCGGTACACTTTGCACACATGCTAAATGTCACAATGTTAGAGCGCGCGACTTAACTACCAGCCTTCGTTCCGAACCGTTTTATTACGCGTATTCGTACGAAATTCGCAGCAGATCACACATTACAAGAATACGCGAAGATAAAGCATGTAACGTTCGTTGATGATACATCAGGTACGAAGAAGCGTCGAGCGTCGATTGAAAAACTTCAAATAATTCTTTCTTTCTTTAATATCGAGGCTGCGTTTCGTTATTTACTGCTAGTACTGAAAATATATAGTTCGCGTCACATAGATTATAGATTTTCAGTACTGGCGTGAATATTGGAATGCGCCTTGAATACGAGATCCTCTTTACAAATCGCGCTGTTGCGGAAGATTCCGCAAAACCGACAAAAACCAAAGATAACGAACGGCACGTGATCTAGATAATTCGATCTATGCAACGAACGTAACGTAACCGTAAAATGATCAGTCGGCGAAGAGAGAGGAGAGATGGGGGGGAGTGAACGGTTAGTTTCTCCCCGGATGTTCGGTGGCCTCTTTCTTGAGCGAGCGGCCTTGCCAGGAATGCGCATTTTCTGTCAGTTCTCCGTCTATCCTTCGGCTTCGATTCGAATCTATATGCGCCGATGGCCACCTTTCACCCGTCGTCGCGTCCGCTCGCGAGTGATCGAGTCTCATTACTCGAAACTAAACGATTTATTTGTATTATATTTGTATTATTTCCTAATGACGTAAAGCGACTTCCAAGTCAAGTCGTTTTACGTCATCAGGAAATAATACAAATAACGCGAGAGCAATGGAAAATAACAAGAGGGGGGAGATATTTCGCTTCGTCTCTCAAACGCGGGATATTTGAAATGGCAAATTTGCGCAATCATCAGCCTGCAGACATCCGGACATCCGGTCGGTCACTCGTCTTTTCCGATTGCGTTCAGATTATGTGTCTCTTCGAAAGAAACGCGAGAATTATCTGACATGTGTTTGTAAGAATTATATAATGTCACGTATAAACAGAGCGCTGTATCTGAGCGCGGATTCGCATAAATCAATGGACGGACTTCCATCTATCTGAGACTGAATGCTATTCAAGCTATGATCTTTTCTGGAAACTTTTCTGGAAAAATATAATAAAAGGAACGAATAATGGGAAGAAAAGGCCTGTTTTTTTTATCTCAAAATTATAGAAAGGCACGTTGAAACATTTGTCAATGTTCCAACTCGCATTCTGTCCGATTTGAGCATCAAGTTTTAAATAAATTTACTTTCGCATATTTTCACCGTCGTTGGCTCTTCGCTCTCAAAAAACGTACAACATCCTACCTTAACGGTGTGAAACGGTTTTCGATTTACCGTTAAGCGCACCAACCGACAATGGACAGAATGTTTAACATGTACATCATCGGATCACGAATTAATTGATTTGACCGCTTATTACTTGGTCGTCCCTCTTATTCCAACAAATATCCATTCGCGGATCAGAAAGAGAAAGGTACCGACAATACGTCAAGATATGAGCGAATAAGCTAGCGACGTAAGTTTGCATTCTCCTTTCAATAATTGTAATATCTTGTTTATTTCACTTTTTCATCATGAGCAAAAAGCAAATTGATATGAATTTCAATTGTCAACGACGTAATTCATTACGACGTAAAATATATGTACGTTTCCTCGCTCAAAGCAAAGCGAGTTAACTCTGTTAAATATTTGCAATAAACAAAATTAAATAATGTCAAACAACAGACACCATGGTGACTGAAACACTTAAAATATATATAGACAATCGTTATCAATATTCAACATTCCAATTAAATGAATATTCCAATTAAATTCCAATGAAAATCTCATATTTTTTCATTTACAAAATCGACGATTAATATCTAGTTGTGAAATAATTATACTACTTACTATATATAAGTTCGTCGCTGTCGCGCGCGTTACGCAATTACGTTCGTGTTGCCCTTTGCGGTGGATTCCTTACTCAACGAGACGCGACACGAAACGAGACCTTGACGAGCTCGGTAGACGAGGCACCGGCCGTCTAACGGAGCGTCGCATCCTTCGCATAAAAACAAACGTGCCACGGTCGAGTTCCTGGAAAGCTTTTCGGAGCGCAGCGGCGCGACGTTAGTTTTCTTTCTTCTATTGATTAGAGCATCGAGATATATTTATCAACAAAAGAGATAAGGCACATTTTATCGACAAAATATGTTTCCTCAATTTGGAGAAAGTTATCGAAATCTGAGATATTTCAGGCATTCAAGAAACGTGTTGCTTCACTCTACCAAAATAGAAACGCAAACAATACCGCAGATCAGATAGCTTCGTTGATTAGAGGGATGGAAGAGAAGACGATAACCTTCTTATTATCTAGTCAGAACAAATGAGACGTATATACGTTGAGAAATCGAAGCAAAAAAACTTTCGAAAGAAGCGGACCCATCGCTCTCATGGCATACAACCAAAACGGGATGACACGTGTTTACCAGCCTACACGCGAAGTCGTGTCGCGTGATTACTGGCCATTCGAGGAACATCGAGTATGAACAGGTGAACGACGAGCGGCAACGTTGTCACGTGGTCGCGGGTAATACCATGGATAGATGCCGCGAGTAGACGCCACGCCACGCCACGCCACGCCACGCCACGCCACGCCACGCCACGCCACGCCACGCCACGCCACGCCACGCCACGCCACGCCACGCCACGCCACGCCACGCCACGCCACGCCACGCCACGCCACGCCACGCCACGCCACGCGACATCTTTCGAACGTTCCGGCAACATTAGTTTTGCGTAATATCTCCATCTAATAATATTACGTGTCAATAATGACACGAAAAAGGAAAAGATTCGGCTCCTTGCAACTTAAAGCGACGAAGGAAGAGTGATTCGCGCGAAAAATTAACGACGCAGATATGAGACGTAAGTGTAAAAACGTAAGGGCACGAATTCGCACCGGCGCGTCAACGTCGGCACGCGCGCGCGCATGATAAACTCACCTATCAACGTGGACATTTCTGCCATGGGCCGTCGTCCTGTGCGCGGTGACCGTCGGCGACAGTTTACACTGGCGATAAGTACGTGGACCGTAATCACATCGAGCACATGGTTTTCTTTTTTTTTTCTTTTTTTTCTCTCGTTTTTATTGACGTAACCGTCTATCAACCTTATCGTCCGCCCCTTCTTCGTTAGCGCACAATGACACGCGCGATCGCATGAGTAGCGATCTCTCTATCGGGCGTGTCGGAAACAAAACGAGACAAGAGCGTGACGAGACGTGATATATTCGCGCGTTACCCCGATTACATCCGTTTACCAGACGCGAGAAGAAACGTTCCAAGGAAATTATGTAATCTCCGCATAGAAACGGAACGGATGTCTTCCTCTCTCGCTCTTTATCGCCCTATCTCTCTCTTGCTCCGATGCGTTTTCGCGAACGACGTTTTTGAACGCGTTAGTAGCGATTCGAGCGGAACCCGATGCCGCGCTGCTGTTGCGCTACGCGTTACGCGCGACCGTCAACCACTCGTTACTCCTCGCGTTAACGGGGAGAAAGAGAAAAAAAAGTAAAGAAAAGTAAAGAAAGAAAAAGAAAAAAAAACACAAAAGCCGAATATTACATATATATTCGACGTGACACTCTCGTCCGATCTTGATACGGAACACTCACTGTCAAAGAATCGTAACACGCGGTATCAGCGACCATATGCTCGTGTTCCAAAGAGAGGTTGCGGACGGCAAATACGAAACGAGAGTGCGGCGCTGCGTGGCTGCCAATTGCCACATGTACCAGAGTCCGACCACTCGGCTGGCATCGCGCGACTTCGGGAGACCCCGACGATCCGCCGTGACTTCGCGAGACTTCGCCGGACTCCGCGCGCGACTTCGTGAGACTTCGCGCGGCCTTACGTTCTATCTCTCTCCTGACCTTCCTTCTCCTTCCTTCTTTCTTTTGCTCCTCCTAATTATACTGTCGCTCCTTCGACATGCCGCACGTGTGCATGTATAGGTGTGAAAAAGTTCTGCAGAAACATTTTCCGATTGTTTTCATACAATGAACAAAGAGAAAAATTTTTTTTTTTCACATTAGATAAGTAATAAATTTTTGTGTAACATAAATTAGGAAGATACATCAAAAACTTATAGGTTGTTATTAATATTATATTTATAATAGAACACAATAGTAATAATTTTTAATATTACTATCTTAATAATTTTAGCTTTCGATTCATGGATTAATAGATGTAAATTTCAAGTGTTATCAAATCCATTTTTATTGGATATTTGAGAACTCGTCAATATACATATATATTACCGATCTGTATTATCAAACGCGAGAAAAATTAATTTATCGGACGTATGTCACAAGAAAAAAAAACTTAACGATCTCTTACTCCTCAATATAACTGCAGCGAGGAATCAAGTGTCTCAGAAAAGGCAGAATCTTATGAAATTCCACTCCACGAGACAATACATTATTGCTTTGAATAATGTTTTCTAATTTTAATTTTTTAATATGCGTATATGCGATTTGTAATTGTATCGAATGATGTAACACGTCGTACATATTAATGTATCTATGGAAATCCTAAATTACTATCTAATTTACGACCGATTGAATCCGAAAATAAGTTAACGATGTAAATTTTCACAAGATAATAATTTTCGATCGTTAATTTTCCATTAAATTGGGACGTTTATGAAAAATTCATAAACAAATATGGTTATTATGTCTATTTATATACATGTCTAATAATTATATACATTGATTATAAAGAACTTATTAAAGAACTAATAATTTTGCGTATACATATTTTATTCTTTTTAGAGGAAATATTACATGGAAAGAAGGAAAGAACGCGTTGTTGTGCAAAGTGTTTTAACAATACGAGGTGAAAGAAATACGTTTTAATAGAAATACTTTCCTCATTTCAATGCAAAAATATCCCGAAAAAAAGAATGTACGGTTTTTCGTCGAATTATATAAGGATACATTCCTTGTTATAAAGATCCTGTCCATTTGTCCTAATACGTGACTTTACTTATGTATACTCGATACTTACACTTCTTATTTTTCGAGACGAGGCGATATCAGGCAATACATCGATTACCGTCAGAGCGGTCGACGCTACGTCACGATTCGCATGGAGGAAGCTCCTCTGTCTCCCACCTCTGCTTTTAATAGACGCGATTCAACAGTTTGCCACACGTAGTGCCGGCCAATCATAGTCATCACCTCGTCCTCTTCGTTCTCCTCGCCCTTCTTCCCGCGCATACTTATTATCCATCCTCTGTTTATTTCACGCAGAAAAAAGCCGTGTCCTTGTTTCATCGAGAGAGAGCTTGCACGGACAGCGAGGGGGGAATGAGGAAACGCGGAAGGAAAGAAAAGAGACATAGACGGAATGCTACACTGATATATATTTTTGCCGAAACGGGGAACGGGGAATGAATGGCGAGATAAGCGGGGCCGATCGCTTCGAAAATGTTACGGCGGCGAGCGGCAGTCTGCCACTAGTCAAGACGAAAGTGAAAGCATCACGTTCGAGTCGAATCTTTAGCACCGTGGCTTTATGCTTCCGCCTTGATTTCCTAAGAAAGATGAGATATTCGCGAAATTTTGTGGCGAGAGTGATATCTCTCGGGTTACTTGTAACGAGTAAACTAGCATTTATGTCAAATATGTCAATCAAAACATATACTCCCCCCTCGCACGCACGCACGCACGCACGCACGCACGCTCGCACGCACGCACGCACGCACGCACGCACGCACGCACGCACGCACGCACGCACGCACGCACGCACGCACGCACGCACGCACGCACGCACGCACGCACGCACGCACGCACGCACGCACGCACGCACGCACGCACGCACGCACGCACGCACGCACGCACGCACGCACGCACGCACGCACGCACGCACGCACGCACGCACGCACGCACGCACGCACGCACGCACGCACGCACGCACGCACGCACGCACGCACGCACGCACGCACGCACGCACGCACGCACGCACGCACGCACGCACGCACGCACGCACGCACGCACGCACGCACGCACGCACGCACGCACGCACGCACACACTTGTCATTATACAATACACCGAGTCGAACTTGAGATAAAGCATAAATTAAAAGCGTGATCCGAATGAATCATATTTCCAGAATTTTCTTGTACCGATAGCGCCATCGGGAGATGTTTGGCCTTATTGATAATCGCTACTCTGGCTAACTGTTGCCGCTACTACCACTATTGTTAATCGCGAGAAACCGCTTCTTAACGAGATTACGGAAGCCAGGAAAGATTGCGAGCGCGAACATCGCCGTCGTTCCACTTGCGCCGAGTGTCGAACTCGACGCAAGCCGACATTGCAGGAACAAGAGGTTTTGCTTTCATGTCGAGCCACATCTGCATGACCCGACGGCGAATAATAGTTCTTTTCAAAATTTCAAAATACGAGTAGGAGTGAAGAAAAAAAGGAAAAAAAAAATGTAGGCGAGCGCAGATGTAGGTGCGCGTGCTTTATAGTAAAAACAATCGACTCGAGGCAGAAGCCAAGGTCGAGAAACTAAAAATGGTGTTGCAAGTGCCGATCAAATCCGATCTGTTCATTCCGCATAACGGAAAGTTCAAATGATTGATCCGTGATCCAATCTGCGGCCTTGAGAAAAAGACGGGGAAGAGATAATTCTTCACTTTTCTTTCTGCGAATTGTTTACTTGAACTTCCGTCTCCTAGAAATTTTTGTTTTCCGTAGGCACGCATATGCAGTTCAATTCTCAACGCGATCACATTCCGAAGAGAGAGAGAAAGAGAGAGGAAACCTAGCGCACTAATTTTCAGATTTTTATCGCGAAATAGACTCTTATTTCAAATTATTTTTTTTTTGTTTTGTCTTGCTTGAACGTCGGATAGATTTCAGTATATTCTCGATCGTTCAATCTTATCCGTTCGGCAAAGAAAAAACACGGGCAACACGCGACGAGAGACATTGCCGTTCCTCTTTTCTCGAAGCGTACGTGCCACATGCCGCGTGGTCGACCTAACCTCAAATAACACTTTTTTACCCCATGGAGTCACATGTGCGACAATGAAAGTCGCTACGAGCGAACGCTCTCGTGTACATTTTCGATCACCATCAACAATTGATACATTCCACGGCGTCCTAACGAAATTCGAAGATCGAAGATACTATAGATATATTTTTGCAAATTTTACGCACGTGGTCCTTATAAACTGCAGAAAAGAGACGCATTCTCGTGTCTCGAGATGATCGAAAAAGGACTTACCGGCATTCAGAAACCGGGTATTCGTTGTGACCACGGCGCTGTAGGTCTGTGGGGAGTGCACGACAGGCTGGTTGATGATAATCTGATGCTGATGCTGATGCTGATGCTGATGCTGATGCTGATGCTGGTGCTGATGCTGTGGCGGATTGTGATGAGGTTGTGGCTGCTGCTGTGGCGGTGGCTGCTGGTGCTGGTGGTGTTGCTGCGGCTGCGAGTGATGTTGCGGGTGATGATGCTGGGACAAGTGGTGGTGTTTCCCCTTGGTCGGCATGCTCATCGCAGGCGTGGGCCTCCCTCGTGCGAACTGTCCTTACAAACCTGCGATCTTATGCGGTTCGCACTCATAGGTACGTTATATTCTCACGTATCGAGGGTTCCACGATTATGGCTGACGAGATATCTTATTCGCGATACGGGAAAGATATATATATATCTGCGTCTTCGAATCGTAGTGCCGTGCGATCGGCAGCGATTTACAGAACGATCGGGCCACAAATGTTTAGTGGCGCGCGCGCGTGCGCGCACGCACTCCCTCGTTCACTCGACGAAAACGATATCGCGTGCACGGAGGGAAGGGACCGCGGCTCACGCGCGTGTATCTTCCACGTATTTTCGTCGCCGTCGCGCGCACTTGTTCTTATCCGTCCGTATATCGGGCGTCCGCGTTGCGCCCCGCCGCGTGACGATCGTTCGTTTTTCGCGGTAATCCTGCGACGTGCCCTCGCGATGTGCCCCCGCGCTTGGCTGCCCACACGCGAAAGAGAAGAACGTTTCGCTTGCGCGCAATCTCTCTTCGCATAATCACGTTCACGTCGGCTAGCCAATTACGGACGGAGCAACGACGCGAGGGAAATCGTACAACTCGCGTGACCACGCCGCCGTCAAGTCGAAGAATATAACGCCGTTACCACGCGTACTCGATCACTCGCTCAATTCTACTACCACCCGACGCAACATTCGTAGGGGAGAATGATCACGTTACGAGCACTCGGCTTTCCTACCGTTCACAGAGACACTAGAAAACAGATGCCTAGGGAATTCCGCCATTTTCGACCGCGTGTCGACTCGCGCGATATGCACTAGATTGCCTCAAGAATTTATAGGCCTGTTCTTTTTGGCTGAACTGCTAGTTTACAGTTTATCTTTCTTTCTTACATTGGAAGAAGAAAGATAAACTCTCTGACTAGTGCAGCCAGTTTAGCTAAAAAGAACAGACCCTATGGCATAGGGCTGGTTTATGCTTCGGTCTTAGGCCAGTGTTCATGGTCAATAAATGCAAGTAAAATGAATTATTATTAATGGCATAAAATAGTAATGTTTGGAGCATTACTTTTACTATCAAGTGCTTGTATAGCATATTTCTTATTTTAAAAGCAAGAAAGAAAGAAAACACGGAGATATGCTGTTCGGCCAATGAATCAAAAAAGACATGAAAACATGATATTTTTTTCTTAATTTATTTCTATAATTTGGATTTTTCTTATTCCACACATCACATCAAATTGTTGAAGACATTCAATCAAGAGTACGTTCCTTTATTCACTCCGAGTGCTCATGCTATGATGTAATGGAAGTATACTGCGGCTATTGTTCTGTTTTAGTTTCTTGCGCTTTTTAACTACTTCAAGATTATAAAGCGGAACACAGTTGCAGTTGTTTTCTGAAGCTCCAACTGATAAAAATAATGGCTAGCATATCTAATATTTAAAAAAATATAATTTTATTGTATATATTAAATATAATACATATAAAAATAATAATAATAAATAAATGATAAATAATAAAAAAACTAATAATAATAAATAATTTTATATTATATAATATAATAATTTTATTATATTATATTATTTCATATTATACGCTTTATTTTCTTCAGCATCAATCAAGGTTATTTCAGTTTCCATAGAAGCAGCCATCTTTGTGCTCTGACTTTACCTCGCTGGTTGCAATAGCCGCAACAGGAAGTACAAAATCAATGACATCATAGAATTCAAGGCAGTACTTTCGTAGTGCACCGCTCTCTATATCGGAACGCTATTCGTTCTGATAGTATTGAGAGTACCGATAGTATTCGGAGTGAATAAAGGAACGCACCTCAAATTTGCATCCGACATTTTCTCTTCCTATCGCACTTTTTTATCGCGCATGCACATCACGTTTTTTGGAAGGAATTAAGACTTCTTAGGAATTAAGACTTCTAACTCTCGCACACTGAACGCGACGAGCGATGAGCGATGAGCGATGAGCGATGTCCAATTACTTTTTCAAACGTCACATTCGAAAGCAAAACTCTCATTGGACATCGCTCATCGCATTCAGTGTGCGAGAGCCATAATGCTGGATTCAGACCAGCGCGATGACGCGACACGCGATGCGCGATACCCAATGAGCGTATAGCTTCTCGGAAAAGCTGAGTCTATCTCAATTTCTTATGATTTAAAGCTTAAATCACCTATTGTAGACTAGGACTAAAAGTTAAAAATAAAGAATGTTATATGCCATATGGTATTCTTCATTTCCAATTTTTGAGGTTAAGGGCCGCAGCACACACTTCTGCATAAGGCCTAATGCATAATGCATAAAAAAAATTAACCATTAATTTAATTAAATTAATTTTAAAAAAATTAATTTAATTAAAAATTAATTAAAAATTAATTAAAAAATTAACAATCAGAATCTTTTATTTCTATTATGAGGATAGAAATGGAGGAAAATGATTGATTCATTTTCTTATGCATTTGCATTGTGCGTTATGCAGAAGTGTGTTGCGGCCCTAAGACTAAAGGCCATGGCAAAAAATTTTAGTGATAATCGTAAGATCGTAAGTGAATTGACCAACTACAATCGATTATTTTTAAACTATAAGGAGAAAAATTGGTTCTGATTGGTCAATTTGCTTATAATCTTACAATTACGATTAAAATTTTTTCACGTGCAATGACCTAAGACCGAAGCATAAATCAGCTCTGAAATTAAAATTGATCTGTAGAAATGAGTAATAAATAGTTAACTCGCACGCGATTTAATAAATCATATATATATTTCTGCAAATTATATTTTCAATAATCTAGATTGCAGGCGAGTTGACACGAAAAATAGCACCGTGTATCACAGCCTTTATTTGAAAAGCTAATTAATATATAATATATAATAATGATTTTACAATTTTTAATAATTATATTTATATTTTATTTTTATTTTGTAGTATCAGAATAAAAAAATTTGCTCTTTTTGTTTTGATTGGTCAATTAAATTCTATTCTATCTATCAAGTATGGTTTTGGAACGCCTTGTTTATTTAAAACAATTTCCGTGGCTGCGTTCCGTAACTTACTGGCAGTACTGCCAACATGATGTCATTATAGTGTGCTATGCAAGCGTTCCATTTTTACTAGTTCACTATCGCTGTATTGTGAAATTGGTGGAAACGGATTGAACAGTACGCTGTCATATAATAATATAATATAAGAAAATGGAAAAAGTTTTTATAATTAATAATATTGCACATATAATGGAATCAAATAGTGATGAATCTGATAGTAACTCTGATATAATAGAAAAAATGTTAATAATATTAAAGAAAAGTAGAAATTCAAATTCTATACCTAAAATACGTTATAGAAGATATAGTATCTCGATATACAAACAAAGAATTTAAAACTCACTTTCGATATATTTTTATAATCTTTTATTCTTTGTAGATACGATAAACTGTTTCTGTAATTTTACTAAAATATATATTTAATATATATTTATTTTAGATTACATCGGAATATATTTTTTTTTATATTGGAATTAATAGGGTTATTTTAGAAAGGGATGAAAAATCAGATAGATGCACGATCTCTCTGAAAAGCAATTAAAGCAATAATTTCGTATAAAATAATGTTTATACAAACTTGGTGTAGCGCGAATAAGCGAATCCGCTATAATATAAATATCAAACTTTATTTTTATCTCTTATACTTTTTGTGCGTTTTCTTTATTTATTATTATTTTATATTAAATATTTGTTTCTGCATCGAGTAGGGTTAACTTTTTTTTCTTGAAAGTCGCCATTTTGTATTGTGACTGCTGCATCTTTTTAGCTACAATAACCGCAGCAGGAAGTGACGACAAAATTTATGACGTCATTATTCGTAGTGCTATCGCAGCACACTGGAATGAATTTCGGAACGGCGTTACAGTATTGCCAGTGCTGACAGTGAATTACGGAACGTAGTTTGTATTGTAAAACGTTGCAAAGTGCAGTAAACAACAATTGAAAAAGTATCACTTTTTGAAATAGGTTAAATTTGTATCATGTATTATCATATATAAATGAAGAATATTTGTTGAATTTCGATGCTTTTGCCATAATCCATATATTTTCCATTTTTCATTACACGAGTTAAAGGTACTATTTCTCCATCCGGAGATAAAATATAACCTCAAAATATACACTTTTTAATTAATTTTCTTCTCTTTCTTCGTCTTATCTTAAAGAGTCCTCCGTTTGCATTACTTGTTTTATCGAAGATGAATTCTCATGGAAAAGCAGAGACTGACCGACTTAAAAAAAATTTGGAGGAGCAACTGGATCGTCTTGTGCAGCAGCTAGAAGATTTGGAAGATTGCAGGTTTCCTTTCATTTTATTATTTTTTTTAGAAATGTCAAGTCCGCTTAAATTTTTCAAATATTTTATATTTATATTTATATATATATTTATATATATTTATATATAGATTTATACTAATTACTTTATTAACAGAGTTACCTTCGATGAGACAGATTATCAGGAATGTAAGGAAGATACTATGGAGCAACTCCGCGAGTTTAATGAAAGCCTACAAAGAATGATATCTGGAAATATGACCTTGATTGATGAACTTGGAGCAATGCAATTGGTATATATACATCCTATATTTTGCCTACTTAAATGTTTCACAATAATCTGATATTTCTGATTAATCAATTATAAATTTTCAACAGGCGACTCAAGCCGCTATCAGTGCAGCCTTTCAAACACCAGCTGTAATAAGGATGTTTGGGAAGCGAGAACCCACTGGACTTAAAGAGCGTCTTTCGCAAATTGATCGTGACGCAAAATTAGGAAAACTAAATAAAGAAATCGCTGATCGCCAACGAGGAGAAATACTAAGCGCTTTAAAGCAACTCGGAGAAAAGTTGGAACCATCTGAATTACAATTATTAGAGCGATTATCTTTAAATAATATAGATACTACTAGATATGTGCAAGTTACTGAAACAGCAGAAAAGAGTAAAATAGCTTTAGACATAGTCGGCAAGGAAGTTAAAGCTTCTCAAGATACTTAAACTGATTATTAATGATTTTGTTATAACCAAAATATCTCTTATTTATCATTGTTTTTAAAGTTTTCGTAAAGAGCTTTCTTATCGAATGACGAGATTTGTATGTTACGTATAATCCTTATGCTAAAGTTTTTACATACATATCCTTTTTTTTAAGTTTTCATAAAATTTAAAGTTTTGATATTAAAGCAAATATCTTCTCTATTCTTATCAATTAAAATATATGAGAAAAATGATTACGCAATTGAAAATTTCATTTTCTATCTTATTCTTTCTAATGCAGCTGCAACATAATATTACAATTGTTATTTGTAATGTAAACAAATAATTCTCTATCATATAAGTTTTAAATATGCAAGTATAATTAAATAATATAAGAAACATTTATATATAATTTTTATGCCTTTTATTTATTTATAAACATGAATTATTTTATGTTAAGAGAAGTATTTACTGTGTAACAACTACATCAAATTAGATTTTATAATATATGTTAATGTATTAGATACAAAACATCCATGATAAAGCTTGTATATTGTTCACAAAATTATTACATAAACCATGAAATAGATTGATGTTTGATGTGACTTACCGTTTTCATTTAAGGAAATTCATCATATTTCATCTGATAAGGATTAAAATAAAAATCATAAAGAGATACAAATATGATAAATAATTGATAATCGACTGGATAACAATATACATTTGTTCACATTATGTTGATGTACATATAAGATTTCATGTAGCAATGTTAAAAATCTCATTAATTAATATTATATATGGAAACAAAAACTTACATCTATGAAAATAATAATTCAAAAAGATTAACAAATTTATATGTATCGTATGAATTACTTTCGCACGTATATTATAATCGCTATTTCTTCCCAGCAATTGCTGCGTAAATATATAAATATTGATAAGTATAAAACTATAATTATTTAAAAATTATTTTCTTATTGTATGATACACAAGTAAAAATAGTCTTTTAATATTAAGATCTGTGTGTATATTCAACAATTCTTCCAAAAGAGGAAGTTTATAAAGGCATATCGAATTGGTGTCAAGAATATATTAATGTGCTTTTACAGATCATATGAATATATATGCACACATACAGTTTCTTCCAAATATATTTTTATGTAATTATTTTGTCGGAGACTTCAATTAATTTTAAATTGAGTTTTATTATTTACTTTTTTAAACAAGATTATTTCGTAAAATTTTGTAAAATTTTACATTTCCAAGTTTTGCTTGTAACATGTTATATTTTTGATAAACAATAAAATAAGCGATATTTTGTTTAGTTTCATCTCTAATAATCTTAGTATTTCTGGATTACTATATGCATACACATATATACATTTGTATATGTACATATCTATATATATATATATATATATATATATATATATATATATATATATATATATATATATATATACACAATAATAGTTGTGCAAGAAAGCGTCTAAAAGTAAATGAATATAAAGAGAAAGAGAGAGAGAGAAAAATCTTTTTTTATACTGTAAAAAATGCTTGCCTTTCCTTTATAATATATCATACATACTTCTGTATATATACAGGATTATTCATTTTAAATTTATCAAGCAATTGTATTGAAAAGAAAACGCTGAGAGAGTCATAGCCAATTCCTCGGCAAGCAGGATCTTGATTGCTACATTTTTCTATATGAAATAAATTTAAACAATTATATTACCAACCACGTGCTACTATTTTTAGCAGACTTTCAACGTAGCGGTTTTACAATAATTCGACAATCAAATATCTACTTGATATAACTCGAGTTCCTTATTTTAATTATCCCCCCACAGAAAATATATATTGCGAAAAATATTATCCCTCAGCCAGGGATCGAATTTAGATTGTCTGCTTTTTGAGCAGATATCTTATCTATTAGACCACTGAGGTATTTGATAATATTTATCGCAGTATTTAGATAAATAATGAAAAGAAACGTCTTTTTCAGGCTGACGTAAGAATAAACAATACATGAAAAGAAAACATTCTTGAAAAAAAAATTTGATTGCTATTGTTTTGGATTTATAATTTTGAGCATTGAATTGATATGTATTGATATTTATGTCTATCGTCTTTTCTACTTATCATTTCATAATTGATTCTTTGTAGTGTGCAACAATCAATCTCGGGAATAAGACAGTTTAAGATTTTGATATATACATGTGTATATTTAAGATATATAAATTTTATTTTAATAATTCTGAGATAAATCGTCGCATATGAAAAAAATTATATGATTCCAGTTTAAAAAATTGCCTTTTATCATTACTTGTTCCTCTCTAGATCACGATTAACTGTGAAAAGTTTTTTTTAAAAATTCTTTTCGAAATAATCATCTGATAAAATAAAAATGAACCATCTTATATACATATATACAATATATATATTATACAAAAAAAATATATATATATATATTTATTAATTTGTTTGAACGCTTTTCTATATATTATTGTACTTATAGTACTCGTCATGTAAATTAACGTTTACGTCTGCATACTCTTTTATGTTCACGCTGCCAATGAACTTGTTGACAATCTGTACTGCAATATGCGGTATTCCAACAACAATGATATATCGCTTCAGCTTCGCAATTATAACACTACAATAATCAATAAATCAATATTTAATAAAATGTTATGTCAAAGGAGAGATCAGTAAAATAAAAAAAGAATTACCCATTGTTTCTTTTTGATGTCAGATACGATTTGTTGATGTCTATCGGTTAATTGTCGCAACTCTTTGGCGTGCTCCGCCTGTAGTCTTTCTAATTCTCTACATTTTTCAAGCTCTAGTTCACGGCGCAGTTTTTCTAATGCCGTTGTTGTTGGTTGTTCCGAAGTTCTGCGTTCTCTTTTAATCTGCATAAATATAAATTGTAAAATAATTAGAAAATATATATTGCACGTATGTGAAGTATTTGGCTGAAGATTTACCTTGGCGGGAAGTCCATCTGTTTGAATTTGTTCAGTTTGCACGAGAACACACTTTGATCTCGGTTCTTGACAACTGGATGTAACCATATCTTCTTGAGAACCCTCTTTCTTTAAACCTTGTGGACATGTGCTCATTATACTTTCTCTCGCAGGCTCGTCTTCTGCTACAGGTAAACGAGGCACTTGTCTTTCTTCATTTTCTGCATTAGTTTTCACAGTATCTTCTTTATTATTCATTCCGTCATTCTGTATTTCAATATTACTTTCCGAACTCAAACGTTCGACCCTTACTCGCAAATCTTTAATCAGTTGCTTTGACAAAATCGAATCATGCGATGTGCTCCTCGAATTTGATGATTCCAATTTCCGTATTTTTGCAGGCGTAGAATCCTCTGTTATATTAGAGGTATCTTCTTTATTCTTCCCCAACTTTTGTAACAAGTGCTGGTGATGTTTCAGTTCTTCAAATGCCCTATTCCAAGCCGTTGATTTTTTTATCTACGAGAGATGACAAGATGAGTGCATATTCGAGAATAAATAATTACTAAATTTTAATGCTTTTATAACGGTGAGTGAGTACAGAGTAGTATAGATTTTTACTTGCAAACTTTGTAACGTGGAAGAGATCGATCGAATAAAAACTTTCTCAATATTAGCTCTCATATGATGACCTCCGAAAAAACGCACGTCATATACATTGCCATTAACTTGCATGACTTTCGCGGGCCAATATGGATAACCTTTTTGTTTCGCATAGACCAATTGATGAGGAGGATTACATGGTATACAAAACCACATTTTTTCAGACTTTTCGTTCGATATACGATAACAATCTGCACAACGACGTATTTCTTGAAGATCGTAACAACAATCCTGATACATCGTGCGTCCCATGTCTGCTATCACGCTAGTAACTGCCGAAACGATAAGATAACGAGATATACATGATGTGTATGCTTGAAGAAAAATGAAGAGAAAGTTGAGTTATAAATCTTTTACCTCCGTGATATATCATAATATTATGTAGGATATTGTGTGCATCAGCTTCAAATTCAGCGAGATTGTTGTACTCATTATTGATCGTCTTGGCGTCCATTATCGCTAAATCCATATGACGTTTTATGAGAATTCCTGGCCTCCATGCATCCTCACCTTCGCTAACCCAGGTTGGTCCGGAAAAGCCGTTGGGTGGCGTAACGATTGGACCGTTGTTGAAAACAATAGTACGATTTGTAATTTCCGGTGGTAGTTTCGCTTTCAGATGACCACACGTAAAACTGAGGATATGGTTGAGATCAGCCTTGTCGGTATATGTGTCGCTGTTTATTTTCTGCAATATAATTCATGTATTTCAACGAAATATTGTCAGCGAAATATACCGAATTGGAATCCTCGAGATTCTCACCTCACAGAAATTACAGATATTCAATTTTGTATTACTGGGTACGTGACATTCCGAATGGTAAACTCTGCAGCACTGTTCGCAGCATTCAACCGCACCCGCCCGTTGACATTTACAACAGTACCAATCGTGATTATCATTTTGCAATACGTCTATCGATGGAAATCTGTAACTCTCTTGCTCGATGCCGCTTTTCGTAGGCACTTTCTTTAACAAGACGAGACCGTCCTCAACTGCCTTGTTGAGCTCCTCTTGAGCCTGTTGTTCTGTAAAGCCGTAAACTCGAGCCATGTGCCGTACCATACGGTCATTACTAGGTAAGCTCCTTTGATGTACCGTGATTTTGATTGTGTCCCAGATTCGCTGAATCATAGACGGATCGCTTTTCCGACGTACAGACATGTTTGTAGCTAACTGTAACGAGAAACGATTTATGCGTCATATTCATATGTATGTATGCCGCTTCCCTCCTTAAGTTTCAATATTCCCGTTATGCGAGTTACTCATCGATAAAAAATAAAATATTTAATCAGCAACTTGCTTATACAGTATCAGTAAAAATAATTTAATAAGAAAGAAAGAGATCAATTATGTAAAAAGTCATTTACATAAATATTCAAACTGATTATTATTCAAAACCAAACCAAACCAAAACCAATACATAAAATAAAATAGATAAGTTTAATGCAAAAAAAAAAAAAGAAAGAAAAAAGAAAAAAAAGTAACCATCACGTTTGATCTATGCAAAAATATTAGCTTCCATGAAATAATATATTAAAATAATATTCTATTTATTGTATTCTTAATTGCCATTGACTGATCGCGGATGTAATAAGATAACTTGAAAATTCATCATAGTAAAGAGTATAGATCACCGAACCGTCACCATAGTTAAATTGATAAATATATCCTCATAAGCTGCCAGTATAGTACAGTTAAAGCCAAACTACGTCAAGTACACAAACCGGGTACCCACATATGCTCCGATATGTAGTACCCATATAATTATAACAAATGCTTTTTTTCAGTCGGTTTCTATCGACCTCGAGGTATGGCAGTTTTCGGAATAATCATTACAAATAGTGTCAATAAGTCATAAACGGAACGACATTTTTAATCTGTCATTGCAATATGCATCCCGTAGTGCTAGATGCAACGAGTTACATCTTGTTACTGTCCAGTTTTATCACACTTGTGATTCTCTTATGGAAAGGATGCAAGCACAAAACGAAATCGTCATTTTACATTCTATCGGCGTCTGACATCCTGAGCGCTACATTGATGGCTGTTACACTCCTGGTTAATCATATCGAGGCTGGAATAAAGTTAACTTACAATTGGCAAAACAATACCAGCACGTCCACTCAGACGATCGAAAACGAAGACAATTATCGATTTCCATTCTTACAGACTTATAATCCACGCCAGGTTAATCTCGATGTAACTTTAATATGCGGCATGAAGGACATATTTATGCAGTATGGGATGTTACTCGCCGCATCGACAAACGCGTTTATATCTTTACTGACCTTTACCATACAATGCAATCTCAATGCAGCATGTGTAAAGCAAAGATGTGCCGACGTAATGAAATCACCAACGAATAACACTCAACGTGAATCAGATGTCGAAGTAAAATCTCGGGGAAATGAAATATTCGAACAGAGAAACGAACAAGAAGCAGCATCTCAACAACGAAATGATATCAACGCAAAGATCAAAAGCAACGTTGTACACAGAATCATAAAGATCTCAAATCTTCGAATGCAGAAAAGAAATGCCGACAAAAGGCCGACTGGTTTTCTTGTCACGAGTCATTGGCTCGTACCATTTCTCGTTACAGGAATTTTATATTTCGCCGAATATAACGATATGGATAATGTACAACTCATGGAGGATACCAAATGTATATTTGAAAGTAATTTTCCAATGTATGACTTTGATACATTCTCGAACGTCAATGATAATTCGAAGATTATCAAGTTCTTTATACACCACATGACACCACTGGAACATAATTATTTTGTTAATGAGAAATTAAATAAGTCCCATAATAAGAAACCAAGCAACGCGGAAATAAATGAGATAGTATCTAAAGTTCAGAGTATCGTTAGGATTGCACTAAGTTACACTCGTAATTCTACAGAAACCGCAAATTTTTCTGATACTCCTGAATCGCAGAATCTGACAAACTCTATCCTAATGAATAATATAGTGAAATATATAAGAAACATTACAAATATCGATAACACAACTGACAGATTAAACAGTACAGTACTAATAGATCAGGACGTTGACAATTCATCCACGAATAATATATATTTGAATGGAGATTTGGAGGTACTGTTATTCCATGATCCGCTAAAGAATATAGCGGAAGAATTGGATGTCACTACGTCTAAGAATCTAAGCAGCGTGTCGCGAGAATCAGCTGAAAACAAGAATGACAGTTATCAAGACGGTCCGCAAGTATCCTCGAATATAGAAGAGAATATGACTCAGATGACCGTTAATAAATTTCCTCTCGTACAAAATATATCCATTTCCAATAACCAAATATACAACGAGATAATGAAACGCATTCAAGCTGCCAATGTGCACTCGACGGCGAAAAATCATCATAATCGTACAGCGAATCGATACAAGGATAGAAACCAGTTTGAGAGAAGCGATTCAAATAATTATACTGAGAATTATGCTGAAAAGAGAAAACCGAACGTAATCAAGGATTTATTTTCTAACAGGAACGATACTTTCAATCACTATTTTGACGCTGAGATCAGACAGAGCGGTACGCTTCACGTGACTAATGAGTGCCTCGTTTCGATCAAGTTCTTAAAATTATATTTGCTTATATTATTCTTTGCGATATACTTCCTGCCGATTTTGTTTTCCTGTATTCTACAAATGCGAGGGAAGCATATATGTAAGAACATACTGGCGATATTAAGATCGAAAGCCGACTTTACTTTCATGGATAAAAGGATTCTTCAACAAGATTTAATAAACAAACCTAGCACGTCAAAGAAATTAAAAGATAATCATGACAAGATGAATGTAGATTTGGTAAAAAAGGATCAGGAAAGTTATAGAGAGAACGAAAGTATAGTCTTAGAGATAGATTGTATGGTAAGAATATTCAATATTAGCAAGTTATCTTTGATTCTATGCATAATTCTCTGGACACCAGTATTCCTAGAGACTCTATTAAGAGTATTTTCGTGTACTCATGCACCTAAATGGTTAAGCGATTTAACATTCTTAAGCGGAGTTTCTTTCGGTATTGTAAGAAATGTCCTGAATATATATATAATAAAAATTCAACAAACTTGTAGTGATGCTAGCATGAAAAAAAACAGAATACATCCGATTGAATAAATCATATTTAATATTTACTAAGTAAAATGTTAACAACTTGTTAATTTTACCAACAGATTGCAGTAGAATGTGACAAATTAATATCAATTTCAACTGCATTAAGTCCATATCTTGTTGACATCTAATCTGATTACTAACAAACAACTAGCAAACAAAATCTGTCATTCTATAATATTTTCTATAATATTTAATATTTAAATATTTATTTGGAATATATCGCTTAAATAGTTACGAAATGGCAGAGACTATTTAATTTCTAGACAATCTATATGAATACAATTACATTTGTCAGGAGTACAATAGAATCTATTACAGCTTCATTATCATTCTGTGTCAAGAAAATTTAAAAACCACTTTGCAAAATTTATTTTCAATCGATTTTGCTATTCAATATATTTCCTATATTGAAGATAGAAAGAGAATTGTCACTTCATATGTCAAAAGCAACATTTCTGTGCATATAAAGACATTAAGACTTACTTATGACTTAGAATTAAGAATTGAGACTTAATTAATCATTAAGATTATCCTTCATAATGAAAATATTTTTCGTGTCGAACGTAGCCCGTGTGCATATAATAAGTTAATTGCATTTTGCAATATTTATCTCCAGAAACGCATTATCAATAGATATTTTATATTTGTTACAATAAACACAAAATATACATGCCCGTATGTTATTGTATGAAGTAAGTATTCGTAAGAGTGCGCATATAGATAGACGGCCGCTTACTGTGCACTTATCACTTATCGTGAGTAAAGTCTCGGTCGCTATATAGATCGTGGACTGTAGACGACGATCGTCGGAAGAATCCGAAGAAATATCGCGGATGTTCCTTCGATCGGCCTTAGGCGGGTCTCGTGGTGTTATGGGGACAAACACGTCGGCCACAGGAACGAATTCCTCTGATCCTCGCTGTCGCTCGTGATAACGACCAGTAATGGGTAACGAAGTACAACAATTAACATCGGAGACGCGGGTTACCGTGCATACGTCACAAGTCTGACTTAACCTCCTCGTTAGCGGGCTTAACAATGCGCGCGCAACTTATTATACATCGATAAGTTGAAGTTGTGCGCGTATCGCATAATGAAACCGAAACCGACACGCGCGCATCTTAGATTCGAATTCGTGCCGCAGAAATGTGCTCGTACTGATTTTTTAGAAATCGAGAGACTAATGAGTCGATCGTAAGCAGAATCGTAAAGCTCGTAACTTGTTCTCGTAAGACTCGTAAGAAGAACTTACGAGTGGAATTGTAATTCTATGCGTATCATAACATATACGATCGTTAGTAAATATCTGCTATTTCTCATAAATCTTACGACTAGCAAGAAGCTGTAACGTTATTGTATAAAATTATAAGCATTAAAGTTCGTAAAATTAACAATTATTTTTCATTATTATTATATATAATGAACAATAACATATATAATACATATATAACATATATATATATATATATATATATACACATACATACATATATACATATATATATATATACATACATATATATAATATATATATAATAAATATATATATATATATATTAACATAATTAAAGAAGAATATAATAGATAATATAGAAAATATATTTTAATTATTAATATCCTACATCATAATCTACATTTTAGAAACTACATACGTATGTTAAGAAGACTTATAAGAGATTTTTCGAATTCAATATACGTTATTTATAGTTAGTCATTTATTGTAACTATGGATGTATAACGATGTATGGTATAGGTGCTAGTACAGAATAGCAGTTTACGTAAATCTGTAAAACTCAATTTCTTGCGATAGCTTCGTCAGATATAATTTTACGATTTTATGATTCATATATTTGTTTAGAATTGACACATTAGGGCCATATTCATAACTAGTCAGAATTATTCTTAAGATCACCTTAATAGCGTTTTTCACTGGCCAGAACTGAGTGCGCACTGAAAATTCGTCGAGTTCAGGCGGTCCGAGTATATTGAAACTGTGAGTTTCTTGCACTCCCAACTAAACACGTCTCGCTCTTCGTGCGGTTTGAGGTATATCTGGTAAAAATTATTTGGATTAAAATAAATAATATCAAATTATTTCTATCAATTAATTTGTAAGTTGTTGTTCTTGCAACGCGAAAATGACTTTTGAACTGTAATGATATATTATTATTATGTATATATATATATATATATATATATATATATTATTATATATAATTATTTGTAATATGTATTTATGTATAACACACACACACACACACACACACACACACACACACACACGCGCGCGCGCGCGCGTATATATATATGCACGCACACACACACACACACACACACACACACACACACACACACACACACACACACACACACACACTATATATATATATATATATATATATATACAGGGTGTCCCAGATCATCACATGCTAATGGTAGGTTCCTGAAGTCATTTAGAAACGAAAATTCTAATACTAAAATGTTGAGCATACAATAATTTTCGAATAGGAAACGTTTAAAAATGTTCAAAATGTCAGGCTGTCTATTATTCGCGCGTTCAGGTAGTTCACATAGTGAAGGTGCTTCTAGATATTAATGTTTAAATAATAACGTAATTTTGCGTACATTTTTGAATTTTTTTGTAGCTTTTTCTACTTATTTAATTAACTTGCTCTATACGTTGATAATATTAATAGCGATTAAAAATAAAAATTATTTTATATTAAAACTTTTATATCTAAATCTAAATTTTATATCTATTACAGTAGATATCAAAATTTGTATCATCGCATTCTATGCAACAATTGTGCACGCCTTAATAAATTATGCATTACATTTCGAATTATTTGTGGTGCAATAGCTTCATTAATTCGGTCTCTCAGTTCTTCAGGATTATTAATCTGTTCCCGATAAACATATTCTTTAATATGGCCCCAAAAGAAATAATCTAAGGGCGTCAAATCAGGTGACCTTGCCGGCCAATTTATTGGACCGCCGCGTCTTATCCAGCTTTCTGGAAATTTAATATTTAATATTAAACGACGTGCATTTCTGAAATTATGAGGTGGCGCTCCGTCATGTTAAAAAAACATATTTTGCCATTGATAAAGGAATATCGTCTATTAAATCTACAAGATTATTTCTTATAAAATCTGTATAAAATTCTTCTGTTAATCTCGTAGGCATTTCGAAAGGTCCGATCTGAAACACAATATCAATAGTACATGTTACGTTGGGAATTTAACGTAAGTTTAATAATTTCAATAAATTAGAAAATAGTATGAATGTAATATAATTTACTATATATCATATCATCCATTATGCCGGCCCATAAGTTGATACTGAAACGATGTTGATAATTCCTTATTATCCTGAAATTCATTTGGATTTTTGTTTGCCCAAATATGTGTGTTATGTGTGTTAAATAAACCTTCATGGGTAAAATATGATTCATCCGTGAATAAAATCTTTCCTACAAAATTTTGATTGATTTTCCTCTTGCTCCAATAACCATATATAAAATATTAATCTTGATGCATAATCACGTGACAATAAATTTTGCACTTTTGTAAAATGATACGCGTGTAATTTCTTTTAAAATACGTTGCACTGAATTCTTCGACAAATCTAATTCGCAACTTATTTGGCGTATGCTAATCGTTGGAATTTCTTCCACTTTAATAAAACTGCTTCTTTCGGCAGTGCGAGCAAAACGTTCCACAACTACGTCTTTTCTGTTAGGCATTGCGGATCCAGTTTCACGAATACGATATACTAGTCTTGAAAAAACGTTTTTATCAGATCTTCTGCGTTCTGGAAAAGATATTGCATACTCGCGAGCAGCAAGACGAGCATTTTGTCTATACTCTCCATAAATTAAAAGCATGTCACAATATTCTGCTGGCGTATAATCCATGTTAATGTTTACTAATCTTGTTTCTTTTGACAACATTTTGTTTCTGTTTTTGTTTCTGTTTTTGTTTTGTTTCTGATCGTATAGATTTAATGGACAATATGCCTTTACATCAACGGCAAAATATTTTTTCAACGTGACGGAGCGCCTCATAATTTCAGAAATGCACGTCGAATATTAAATATTAAATTTCCAGAAAGATGGATAGGACGCAGCGGTCCAATAAATTGGCCGGCAAGGTCACCTGATTTGACGCCCTTAGATTATTTCTTTTGAGACCATATTAAAAAATATGTTTATCGGGAACAGATTAATAATCCTGAAGAACTGAGAGAATTAATGAAGCTATTGCCACTATTACACCACAAATAATTCGAAATGCAATGTATAATTTATTAAGGCGTGCACAATTATGCATAAAATGCGATGGTAGAAATTTCGAACATCTATTGTAATAGATATAAAATTTAAAGTTTTAATATAAAATAAAATTTATTAAAATAAATTTTTATGGTTTTAATGCAAAAAAACACAATGTTTTATTTTATTAATATTAATATTTGTTTCATTAATTTTCTAAAATAACTACATACGAAATGCTAATTTTGATACATAATCCTAATATTGTAAAATAATGCTAATTTTGATACATAATCCTAATATCGTAAAATAATTTTTATTTTTAACCGCTATTAATATTATCAACGTATAGAGTAAGTTAATTAAATAGGTAGAAAAAGCTACCAAAAAAAATTAAAAAAATGTACACAAAATTATGGTAATATTTAAACATTAATATCTAGAAGCACCTTCACTTATGGACTTGAACGCGCGATGGACATCCCGATTGAACATTTTTAAACGTTTCCTATTTGAAAACTATTGTATGCTCAATATTTTAGTATTAGAATTTTCGTCTCTAAATGACTTTAGGAACTTGCTATTAGCATGTGGTGCGTTAGGTCTGGGACCCTGTATATATATATATATATATATATATATATATATATATATATATATATATATATATATATATATTGTCGCGCTCACGGCGAGTATATGCACGAACCACGCTCTCACCCACGCGAAAATGAATAGACGCCGCTTATAAAACAACGTACTTTAATAAGTTCAACAGCTATTTATACACAACTCGTTATACAATCTCGCGCTCGCAATCCGCTCGCGCGTCACCTCTCAAAATCATTCCGCACGAATCTCCGTCGAATCTTAAATCAATCAATATTCCATATAATCCATAAACAACGGTGCGTTGGCAAGAAACGATCTTCTCATCATCATTACTCGAGGACCAAAATGAACTCGAGGACAACCGCTCGGCCACAACAATATATATATATATATATACAGGGTGTCCCAAAACTCTCGCTTTGGAGTATACTACGTGATTCTTTATGTTAAAAGAAACAACTTTTTTCTTTAACAAAATTGCGTGCGACGAGTAGTTTTTACAGTGGATCAGATTAAAAGTGACGAATAAGCGCGCGTATGTGCGTAGATGTGATCAGGGCTGGTGCGCGTTCCTCAGGCCGGCGCGGCCTGGCACTTAATCTTTGACGACTTCACGTACTATATTGTTTAAAATATGATAAAAGTTAATAAAATAAATATTATTTTTATCCTTTAATGATTTAATAAAAAAATTATCTGATTTCGCATTATCTCGAAATAAAAATAAATGTAAATAATATGATGTATGAACATTTTATTATTTTAATTACTACGCAATTGCATATAACAAAAAAAAATACTGAATTTAACGAATTATTTAAACACTATTAAAATCAATTTTTTTACTTTTTGATTACTTTGTGATTACGTACTCACGTAATTAATAAGTATTTGTTAAATTCAGTATTTTTTTATTGTCATATGCAATTTGCACTTACGAAAATAAAAACATAATTAAAATAATAGAATGCTCAATTCATACACCATATAATTTACATTTATTTTTATTTTCAGATAATGCTATGAAATCAGATAATTTTTATATTGAATCGTTACATAAAGGATGAAAACAATACTTATTTTGTTAATTTGTATTATATTTTAAACAATACAGTACGTGAAGTCGTCAAAGATTAAGTACCAGGCCTGAGAAACGCGCCGGCCTGAGGAACGCGTCGGCTTTGATTGACCGCTACGCACATACGCGCGCTCATTCGTCACTTTTAATTTAATTTATTGCAAAAACTACTCGTCGCACGTAATTTTGCTAAAGGAAAAAATTATTTCTTTTAGCATAAAAAATCACGTAATGTATTCTAAATGTGGGAGTTTTGGGACACCCTGTATATATATATATATATAGTTCACATAAATACAATACTAAACAATACAGGATATATTCCAAACGGTGACAGTTTGGCTTATTTTTTTTTCTAGATGGCTGCCATGTAACTAAACCGAGAAGTGTTCTGAATCCATCATAACCTACAAAGAAGTCGAAGATGTTTCATTTGGAAATTCAAGACCGTAGACCTTATAGATACGGATTGACAATTGCTATAGTTTCTGCATAAGAAACAGTGTCCGCGGGAGGTTAGATAGAGAGAGACATACTTTTTAGTATTTCTTTCTCTTAAAATGTATTGCGCATGAGTTCGAAGCATTTGGCGGATTAATATTGAAAGATATCTATTAGATTCGGAAAAAATTAACGGAGACCGACTGGATTTGAACTCGGGATCCCTCGTCTACCAATCCGACACTTAGTCTGCACGACCACGACGGCTCCTCTCTGTTAGCTGTTTATATTCCGAATCTCTTTCATGACCGCTTACGGTCGTCTAATTCTTACAATATAATAATATGATCGAAAAAAATATATATTGTAGTGAAGAATGAAAGACTTCATAATTGAACACTTTGACTATACAAGTATGGACTACTAGTCCCCCACTTTTCTTATGTTAAAAGCGTATGTCTGTGTACCAACATTGGATCGAGATATTTCGAGATTTAGGCTCCACTCCGTGTCCCAAATGGCGGATAATTCAAAAATGAAATAAGAATTTAACAAATATATTTTATTAACATTTTAAAAATTGTAATAAAAATCATAAAAATTGTGTAATAATTGTAATAAAAAAATGTAATAAAAATTGTAATAAAAATCATAAAATTGTGTAATAATAAAATCATATACTGATTAAAAACAGATATAAAATCATAAAATCATAAAATAATAAAATCATATACTGATTAAAAACAGATATAAAATATATAAAAATATTATTTATTGTCCTTTAAATATAACAGTTTTGTCAACGTGTGCCGAGTGAAAGAATTATGTTTATTTATTGTTTCACACGCTTCGAAGTACATTTTAACATTATTACGTTTAAATAAGTTCGTGCAATCAATTAACTCGTATTTATGGTTTTCAAGAATATGTAAGTTTCGAATTTGATCAATCAAATGATCAAATGAAATGATATAAACTCATATGAACTGACTACATCAGAGATATACACTGATCAATCACTCACGTTTCAATGACGTCACGCATTTTAGTTCGTGGGGTATGGTAGCGCCACTGTCCAAATTAATGTTGGCGTCACGAGTGAAATAAGCTACTAGCAGTTCATATTTATATAGTCAAAGATCGAATATATAAAATGCAATAAATAAAAAATAAAAAAATATATAAAAAAAGTGAAAAAACATCGGATAAAACTTTCAGATTAATTTGTGGAAAGAGTTTTAAAATAAACAATATGTAATTCTATATCAAAGTTTTTATTTTTACCGTAATTCTGTAAAATAATAAAAAATAGAGTAAAATAAAAATTACAATATTTAATGAATCATGCATGGTATACTTGCTGCATATTTAAATTTTGGTTTTAATGTCGTTTCCAATTTTGTTTTATTTTATATACATGACACACAATACACTTATTTTTTAATGAAAAAATATAAAATAATTTTTCTTTTAAAAATACGAGTTCTCGGAAAAATATGACAGATATTCAATAATTATTTAATAATTATTTAATAATTATTTTAAACAATAATATATTAACAAAAAATGTTTTGAGACTAATAATAAATAATTTTTTATAAAAAGGCGGTTCATGTTGTTATACTTATTTTACTTAAGCTTTTTATTTTTTCTTTTTTCATCACACAAATATATCTATCCTGCTTTAAATATTGAAAATTCTAAGCAACGCGAACTTAATGTTCGAACCATTATTTTTTTTTTTAGAAATATGATGTAATATTCCGCAAATATGATTAATGTACAAATAACCTCAACATTCTTTTAACTTGCATATGAGTATACACCAATAAGAATGCATTAATATAGTATATGTCAAGCATGCGTAAAACGTATTTCCGGACACTTTTAGAAAAAAAAAGAGTTTCTCCAACCTCCTACGGACATAATCTGTATTATCAGTCCATACATATAAGGTCTATGATATTGTGGCGTTGGTGAGGAGCGTTGTCCACGTGTGATGTGTTGAATTTGATGACGGAAAAAGATGTTGGCCGCGGTGAGATTCGAACGTAGATCCTTAGGTGTCTAAGATTTGGCGCGCTACCACTGCGCTATGCGGGCCATAGTGCTTTTCGTAGATGCTTTGCTAGATATTAGTTATGTGAACGGGGGATCGCCACAGGACTCCCCCCTTAATGGACAAGCTCCGATTTTTCTTCTCTTTTGATGTTTGTTGCCCGTTGCCCGGTGTGTTACTGCCCAGGGAGGTATGAGATGCGCGATGTGAGGAGCGCACGGTTGCCGCTGCGACTCAGTTGTGCGCTAGTTGCTCCTCCGTTGCGTGGGCTAGCCGATTTGGACATCGACAATGAGGTTGTGAGCGAACCTTGAAAGTCAAGGTATTGATTGGTTGGCAGTGTAAGGCAGTGATTGGTTGTCTTTACCCGTTGGCGATATTGGGCTGACTGTATCGACAGAGAGATATGTGCGAACCTCGGTAAGTTGAGTATGTCTGATGATTGGCCATGGAGAGTCACGTCGCCGAAAGTAGCGGGCTTCATGTGGCCGTGTCTATATTTCGATGAGTGGAGTTGAGAAGATTGCATTGCATGTCAAATCACGTCGGCGTCAACACTTTGTGGCGTTGGTGAGGAGCGTTGTCTACGATGTGTTGAATTTGATGACGGAAAAAGATGTTGGTCGCGGTGAGATTCGAACCTAAGTCCTCAGGGGGTCAATCATGTAACTTTACGTGAAATTTTTTACTTTTCATTTTTCACTTTTTACTTTTCATTTTTCACACCTTGACATTTCACATGAAACTTTTCACATACAGCGATTATGTATGTAGCTTGGATGTGTGGAAAGTGAAATCATGAAACATTTTTTATACAGGTTTTATAGTTAATGAAAATTATTTTATTGGTACAGTATTATATACATCTTTTAATAACCAATTGTATTACATACACTTAATCCTAATGCAGCCCTAATCTTCTCTAATTCCGAAGCATATTTATTAATTCCCTAGATTTTCACCTTTCCGCTACCAAGGTACATGGCGAAAAAGTTCACGTGAAAAATTTCACATTTTCACGTTTGAGAGAGTTACATGATCCCGCAAAATCATACATGATCGTAAGTTCACGTGAAACTTTTCACTTTTCACGTTTCCGCCCTAGGGGAAAAGTTACATGCTCGACCCCCAGGTGTCTAAGCTGGCGCGCTATCACTGCGTTATGCGGGTCATGGTGCTTTTCGTGGATGCTAGATATTAGTTGTGTGAGCGAAGGACTGCCACAGTATTACCATTACATATAAGCTCTATGTTTACAGTATAAGAAAGAACAATAGGATAATTTCTCAGCGACACCTTTGATCTGAATGCTACACGATCGCCATGTTGTTGGTTGTGCGCGAGCTACAATTTAATTGATATGCATTAGCTAAAGTGAACATATTAGATATATTACAATTGCGAAATAATTGTAATTATAAATACGATTTAAAGAATAAGTTTGTTTAATTTTTAACCTTTAATTTAGTTCCACACACACACACACACACACACACACACACACACACACACACGTCTGTATTTTGCATAATTACTTTTTTAGCTTTAAAATTTATATAGATTAAATTTATATGGAATAATAGAAAATTAATTATTATTAAAAATATTATGTTTATCTTGTGCTCAAAATTGTAATTATAAAGAAAGAATATTATTCAGGAAAAAAAATTCTCTAATCATTATTTTTATTTTTTTTTATTGTTATTTCAAACATCGTACACAATGATCATTTTAATTTTTGAACTTAATTCTTCATTGATTTAATAGTTAAAATTATTATGATTGATAATTATAGTTGTTATTTAATCTTAAATATTTTAAATTAATGTTTTTTTATATTTATGCATTGATTGTATATTGAGCAGTATTGGAGTGTGACTGACTGCTAAAAAGCCGCCATATTGTTGGTTGTACAAAACGGTCATGCGCGAGAGACAATTATTAGTATGCTTTTTGACAGAGTGAGCCTACTGTTCTTTCTTACTGTGACCGTAATAATTCAGGATATTTTTGATTCTACTTAATCATAAATTTTTCTGCGTATCAAAATTCTGAAAATATTAATTATAACAAAAATTTTGTTATTACAATAATGTTATTATAATATTTACCATTATGAGCTAAATCGTAAATATCTTTTCCTACAAAATTATATATTTTATTACCGTCTTGAATTTCCAAATAAAATATCTTCGGATTACATGGCAATTTTCATAAAAAAAGAGGGGATAATGTTGGTAGTAACGAAAATCCTTAGACAACACAATTTAATTTCTGTGGATTGGTGATACTGTATAAGTAATAATCTGTTAGTTGCGGAAACCTTTTTGACATGCGTATATGCATATGTCATATGACGTGCATATATAAAATAATAATAAGATATTTTCTAACGTATTTTCTAAAGTATTTTCTATAATAATAAAGTATTTTCTAAAATAAAATAAGGTATTTTCAAAAAAAAGAATCGAAAAAAAGAATCGGTCTAACACATTTATAGTCATAGTGTGTATATAGATAAATTATTTTCCATTTTATAAGAATATTAGTTACTTATCTGATATTTATCTCTTCTCCATTTGCTTTTCCTTATTTTTCTTTTTCATCCTTATTTTTTTTTTTTACAATATATTTTATATTTACGGTTAGAAAATGTAAACCGTTGTCTAAGGATTTTTGTTATTACCAACATTATCCCCTCTTTTTTATGGAAATTGTTGTGTAATCTATCTTCGACATTTTTGCAAGTTATGATGAATTCGGAATATTTCTCGATTTAGTTACATGGCAGCCAACATATAGAAAAAGAAATAAGTCAAACTATTACTGTCCGGAATATACCCACAATATATTTGCACCAATATGTACAATGAGGAGCATAAATAAGGCTTTTTCGGTGTAAGAGTAGATGAGCGTGCCATCCGTAGATTGTCGTTGCACTTACTTTCCAGCAAAGGACCAGCGTTAAAGATTGAACGCATCTCAATTTCTGCATATACATTGCCCAAATAAGAAGGAAGAGTGTGCGTCACGGCGGAGCTCGACCACGAATCAGTCGTGAAAACTCGTAATTATTTTGCGAAAAAATACCACCTCAGCCAGGAATCGAACCTGGATCTCCTGCTTACCGGGCAGACATCTTATCCCTTCGACTACTGAGGCATGTGATGATATTTATCGCAAATAATGTGTTTAGAATAACACGTCACAATACAATGATACACATATATATGTATATTACAATATATATATATACATATATATGTATATTACAATACATATATACATGTATTCTCTCGAATTCCCACGACCGATACTCCAGAAAGATGATGGTCCTATTCTCTCGATGGATGCAGGTCGGACTGCAGCGGCGACACCCTCCAACGCCATTGGCAAATATATAAATAATTCTCTTGGAGTACGATAGGAGAGATTGCAAGCATTGCTCGAGACCCCGAATAAGAAAAGAGGGTGTGCGTAAAAGACTTTAATACGATTATTTATGTAATTATCATTTATATACAATACAATTCATGTAATCTGATGCAATTATCATTTAACATATAATAATTATATTTTAATTATAATTATCATTCAATATATCTGTATTATCATTCTCACATTATTATTTATTACAGTACACACAAACTATAAAAGTAATATTTCAAACATTTATCAAACAATTGATATAAAAAAATTTTAATGATTATATGTTAATATAATAATATAATAATTAATATAATAATAAATATAATTAATATAATAATAAGAGAATAATAATACAGATATATAAGTATAATAATTATAAGTATAATAATTATAATTAAAATATAATTATTATATTTTAATTAAAATATAATTCTGTAAGAATTAGATGACCGTAAGCGGTTATGAAAAAGATTCGGAATATAAACATCTAAGTCGGTCCACAATAAATATTTAATCTTTAAGTCGTAAGAAATTAATCAATCATAGTCGATTATTCTTTTCATATTCGATTATAATTGGTCAATTTCTTACTTCTTAAAGCTTAAATCACCTATTGTGGACCGACACTAATAGGGAGGAACCGTCGTGCAGACTAAGTGTCTTGGTAGTAAGCAAGGAATCCCAATCGGTTTCCGTTTATTTTTTCGAATCTAATAAATATATCTTTCAGCTCAGAAGTGGGATTCAGCTCATGTTATCTCAAAGAGGATACAACCTATATGTTATCTGACAGAGATTTCGATTTGTGTGTTGTTCGAAATGAACAAAAGTCGGGGAGTTAAAGTACTTCAATGTCGTATCGATCGTTCAAAGGTGGACGAAAAGTCGGGGAATAAAAGTATTCCAATGTCGTATCGATTGTTCAGAGGTGAACGAAAAAGTCGGGGAGTTAAAGTACTCCAATGTCGATCGTTCAAAAATGAACGAATTTGGGAGCAAAAAGCTCCAAGTTTCGGATAAAATTCCGGTAGATAAAGACTCGGTACATTCGGGACAAATGTAATATCAGAATGGCCGAGCTGTAAGAATTAAACGACCGTAAGTCATGAAAGAGATTCGGATTATAAACAATTAACAGAGAGGAGCCGTCGCGATCGTGCAGACTAAGTGTCTTGGTAGTAAGCGAGAGACCCCGAGTTCAAATCCAGTCGGTCTTCGTTTATTTTCCCGAATCTAATAAATATCTTTCAATTCTTATATTGTATGTAAATAATAATTGCATAAATAATTATATTAAAGTCTTTTATGTGTGAGCAATGTATATGCAAAAACTGAGATGTGTTCAGTCTTTGACGCTGATCCTCGGAAAGTAGGTGTAACTAGTGATGCTAATTTCAAAACGAGAGTCACGAGTCACGAGAGAATCAGGAAGTGGGGATACCGCACACAATGAGAAAGCAGTCCGTGAGAGTGCCATCCGATGACGCGTATCTCTATACGCGCGTATTCGCGTATCAAAGATATTCGACCAATCGCTGACGTTCCACCGTTTTACGTACGTGTGTCAATTTTGTTTTACTGTCCCATGCAGCGGATCGCGCGTAAGCGAATTAGCGGATCGCCAATTACAGAATTGTTTTGCTAGCTCTGTTTGCAAAATAATATTTTATATTGTCCGTGATTGATGATCCGCTAATTCGCTTACGCGCGATCCGCTGCATGGAATAGTAAAACAAAATTGATGCGTACGTAAAACGGCGGAAAGAAACAAATCTAAAATCAATTTGGTAAACTAAAATTTCATATGGAAATTATTATCAATTGTTTATTATTTATGGATTTGTCAATTGATTATTGTTATTGTGATAAAATGTTATTTTTTTGTAGCAAACAAAATGAATTTAGATAAAAACTTATTAGCAATTTTCGTCTTAGTACAAAAATTTAAACAAAATTATCTTTTTGAACAAGAAACACTGCATCGAAAAATTTTGCTTTTGTATGCACTATATAAAGTTGTAAGAAGCGAAAGAAAAGGCAAACAACGTCAATTTTGGATACGACCTTTACTGTGCATCGACATTTCTTGCAAGGAGCTAGTGAAAATCTCGTCAAAGAGATGGAGCTTAAAAATAAAACAAAATTTCGTAATTATTTCAGAATGGATTCGATTACATTGAAAAAACTCGAATTAATTGGTCCATTAATTACTAGACAATCTGTCGTTCACGAATCAATTTCTCCTGAAATCTTCTGCTTACAAACCACTGCGTAAAAGCATCATAAAACGGCGGAATGTCAGCGATCGAAGTTTTGATATGCGAATACGCGCATATAGAGATACGCGTCATCGGATGGCACCCCGGCAAAAAATGTTGTATCGTGTTCCAAGATTTGAAGAAGTCTTGCTGCTTCATTAGCTTCGCATGCCGCGTGTGTTAAGATACCTCAAACTTGTGAGGAATTCTTGAAAAGAATTACAAGCAATATAACTTGTAGTCCCAAGCGATGGTCTATTTTCACCGAATTAAAATGAATGTTTTGAAGAAAGAACTTACAAAATTGTAAAATTATATAATACGATAGCTTTCTTACCACACGTGTATCGACAGACTTCTTCAAATCTTGGAACACGGTACATTTTTTGAATGAAATAATCGTGAGCGAAAAAGGTGAGGCTTTCTTACCACACGTGTATCGACAGACTTCTTCAAATCTTGGAACACGGTACATTTTTTGAATGAAATAATCGTGAGCGAAAAAGGCATCTGCAGAAAATTTGTTGCGTGTCATGCAAAATGTAGATACAAAAGCATATTTGCTATTTTTAAAATATACATTACATTTTTTAAATGTATTTAATGCATTTTTCCAAGCTGAGGAAACGAGGATACTGTTACAGCCAAAATCAATTGATTTTTTAAAAGAAATTGATTTTTTTAAAACAAATTTTATAAAACCAGAAATTCTAAAACATTTGCCAAATATAACATTTTATGAGGCAGAAAACCATAAATCTTTAAATGATATTTTTTAAGATCGGAGTGCGAAGAATATCTTCATCAATTGATGGACACGCAAACATGGTTGCAACTATTCGAAAAATTGTTTGCGATTTTATATAACGGCAGCCGAAGAAATTTCCAAAAGATTACCAGTAAGTGATATATTTTTATCAAAATTACAAATTTTTTTACCACATATAGCTTTATTAAGTACTAATAGGGAAACATCAGTCCATGATTTTTCTTTTATCGTTGCAAGAATGAGTGGTTTTGACGAAAACGGTTTAAAGAAAGAATGGTTTGCCTTAAATTCAGATTTTTCAGTAACGGAGAAACAAAATTGTTAAAATTAAATTTTGATAATATGTGAAAGGAGATTTTATAAAGACAATAAAATAATTTAAATAATGAAACCAAATATCCCAATTTAAGATCCTTCTTGAATTCTATTAGAGCACTCTCAAATTCAAATGCAGTTCCGGAAAGAATATTTTCCCTCTTAACAGATGTTACAACAAAAAAACGAAACAGTCGTCTATCTGTATCGTCGACTACTGTAAATTTGTATATTGAAGTCAGCATTAAAAGCAAGAAACGAAACTGCTTTAAACATGAAGCTCGATGAAAAGCATTTATCTCTTATGTCGACAGATAAATTATGTTACTTCTTCGATAAAGCAAAAGAAAAGTTTTCAGCTACATGCTGCAGATAATATTACTGGTCCATCTTCGTCTAATATGCAACAATAATATATAAAAAGAATAATTGTTTATATTTCAAATGCATTAAAGCATTAAGTTAAATTTAAGTAAATAATATACAATATCTATAAAGAATATCGCATCTGCACAAGACTTTATCTTGTTTCAATATGAACATATTGCACTTGTTACAAAGATAAATGTGTAAAAATATAATAAAAAATAAAATTAAAAAATATAAATAATACAAAAAAAAATATATTTTTTTAAATTTTTCTATTTTCTATTATATTTATTTTTTATTATTTTCTAATTACAGATATAACTCTTTCTAATAACAGATATAATTTCCATTTTTTTTTAATATAACGAACATTGTATATCAATGTTACTGATATAATGCTTACAGTTGTAAGCGCTACGTAGCGAACGTAGCCTATATCATAAAGCGCGATCGTTTCGATGATCAGAAGTCAGAATCATCGAATGAGCAGGCTAGTTGTGAGCATAAAAAGCGAAAGAGTCAGGATTAGGTTTGCTAGCCTCGTCTATTACCCGACACCGGCCGAACTTCCGAACTCTCACAGACTTGCTTTCTCGTTATGTGCGGCATCCCTGAGTCACTCCCTGACTCTCGTCTTGAAATTAACATTATTGGTGCGTTCCTTTATTCACTCTAAGTGCTCATGTTATAACATAAATGTATAACATGAAAGTGTACTGCGGCTATCGTTTCGTTTTAATTTCGTGCGCTTTCTAACTGCTTTAAGATTACAAAGCGGAACGCAGTTGCTGTATGTTTTCTGAAGCTCCAACTGAAATAATGGCTGGCATATCTAATATAAAGAAAAATAATTTTATTATATATATTAGATATAATATATATATATATATATATATATATATATATATAATATATATATATATATTTTTTATTTATTTTATATATATATATATCTATATATATATATATATATATTATATATATATATAGATAGATATATATATATATATAAAATAAATAAAAAATTAATAATAATAATAAATAATTTCTTAATATCATATCATAATAATTTCATTATATTATTTCATATTATACGCTTTGTTTTCTTCAGCATCAATCAAGGTTATTTCAGTCTCCATGGAAGCAGCTATCTTTGTGCTTTGACTGCTTTACCTCTCTGATTGCAGTAGCCGCAATAGTAAGTACGTCAAAATCAATGACGTCATAGAATTCAAGACAATACTTTCATAGTGTACTACTCTCTATATCGGAACGCTATTCGTAGTACTGATAGTACTTGGAATAAATAAAGGAACGCACCTTAATGACAATATGTCAGCATCAATCTATTATTCACAACTTAACGACAACTCGTGTTGTCAATTTGTCATCCGCAATTACCAACATATTGATAACAAATTGGCGACAACTTGAAAGCAACTCGTCAAAATCGGTGTGCTATTCACACTCAACAGTATCTCCGAGAGCCAAACCTGAAAGAACAGATTATGCGCAAAATCTGTTATAAATTTCTGATGTTAGAAAGCCAACAGATTGCTAACAGATTCTGTAATATCTGACAATGTTAACAAATTGCTGCCAGAAATCTGACAGAATCTGTTGACATTCTGTGCCGGCAGATTGGCGGCAGAAAGCGAGCAGAACCTGCACAATACAATTTGATGGCAGATTCTGTCAACAGAATGTAAGCAGAATGAGACCTCAGACGAAGTCAGTCTGTTAACATTTTCTGATTAAATCTGTTGCCAGTTTGCCGACATTCTGCTAACATTTTGATGACTGGGATGTTAACAACAACATGACGGCAACATAACGAATGCCGCATATGCTGATAATATACCAATTAAATGTTCTGTGCCAGTTTCCCTGGTAAAAATGATGGACAGAATCGGACAGAAATAGACAAGATTTCTATTAGCGGTTTCTATTAGCTGTCTGTATACAGATAAAATCAATAGCTTACAATTTAGTCGATAGAAATCATATCCATTTCTGTCCGATTCTGTCCATAATTTTTACCAGAGTATACATTGTAAATATTTCGAAACATCAACAATGTTCAAGAGGTAATAGAGAATATATAAACTTATTATTTTTGAAACAACAACGTGTGTCCAGAAATATCGCATTTTTTAACAGATTTCAAGACAACAATTTGTTTCAAAAACGCTTCTAATATAACTATATTACCATTTAATCAAAATTGCATTAATTAATCAGGGAATATTGTTAATTTTTATTCATATTTCTATTTTATTTTCTTATTTTATTTTACTATATTATGTATAATATGATTAATATAAAGTTGCAATGTACATATATATTGCTTAGGATAATATATGTATATTTGTAAGTGTAATTAGAAATGAATATTTACAACTTGTAAATCTCGAAAACTATGTCTTTTTGCTGAAAAGTTGCCGTAAACGTGACATATCAACACTTTGTTAGCATTGAACTACAATTAAAATTCTTCATGTTTGAAAACATATATGTGACAACGGATGGAAATCATTATATATGTTTTGTTGTCGTCATGTTTTCATCATGAAGCTCAAAATGAACCGATTAATTTGTTGATGACATGTTGATATATTGCTGATAACATAACATACTACTATTGCTGACCGTTTGCTCTTAAAATTTCGTCAACTGATTGCATCCATAAGCAGGCATATTGTTGTATTCGTTACATGTCTTATTTCGATATCAGCAAATATATGGCACATATATAACACATGTAATGAGTTCGCTCAATATGCTATATCATACTTGGCTATTTGGGTACATATGAATTTACAGATTATGCAGTGGCTTTTGTGCCTAACCACAAAAATTCTTTGTGAAGGAAGAAAAACAAATTTGTTTCCATCGCATGAATCGTCCATTGACACAGAACACAACATAAGCTGACATAATACAACGAATACTTTCGACACATTCTTGTGAAAGACGCACAAGGTCAGAATACCAATTAATCGCAAGCTTTCTCAGCAGGATAACACTTGCTAATGTTAAGAATACATTAAAATGGATACAACGAAATATAATTGAAAATAGTGCATATGTAAAACACTAAAAATTTTGTTTAAATTTTAAACAAAAAAATTCTATTTTCAGAACATTAAGCAAGAGTAATACAACAACTCGGAATATCCAACTTAATGAATTCAAAAAATACTTAATGAATCTTCAAGCTTCTTTTTTTTAAGTTTATAATTGTTATTTTCATATTCACTATTCAATATATTTGGTTTTGATATTTCGATAAACACAAAAGAAACCATTTAAAAATTAGAAATATAATACAAATAAAATTTATTTTTGAATTAATGATTATAAAGCATTTGTATAAATCTTTTTATGATTTAAATGTCTTTTAATTAAATAAAAAAAATTATTGTAAATTATTTCAATTTTATATTTCATATTTCACCATTTGTTTAACAATTCCACAATTATTAATATGTTGAAAATTGTAATTGAAAAATGTAAAGAAATGTTATAAATTTTATAATCAAAAACATATTCATTTGTACAATATTACACAAATATTATATATTTCGAAGGATCTAATTAAACTATATTGTGAACAAGATCAAAAATGCATTGTTAAAGTAGATTGTATAACTTGATATTAGAAAATTAAATATAAAATAGCATATTCATTTATTTATTATTAATTCTTTCCCTGCCTTTCTTATTATTATGGAAAACTTTCCGGCAATTTTGTTGGAAATCTATTTTTTCCTTTTTATCAAATTTCACAAAAAATTAAACATACTAGAATATGATATTAAAGACTCTTACTAGTTCTTTGCAGCCATCTTAAATAATATCAGAAATGAGGAATCATGATAAAAATTCTTAGAAAATACAATCAAATACAAATGTTTTGCGATAAAATGAGGCAATAGTATAGACATAAAATACTAAAAATTTTGTCGCTCCATTATCAATAAATATCCATATATCTATGCTTATTTGAATGGTTAATCAAATTGTGACCATATTCTTGATTAGATACAATTCTAGATATATAATTATTGATTATCGAAGCAACAGAAATTGTTGGTATACGTCTGTTCTATCAAGTGCAAATGTTATTACATATCTTAATGTTATATGTCTTAATACATTTATTATATAATTATATTACTAAATATAACAAAAATTTTGCGAAATTTGATTTGTTGTTCAAATATTTTTTCATCTTTTGGCTTGCATCATAGATATGTAACATTATTAGAATTGATTACAAAATCGACTGCACTGTCATAATTTAAAATTGTATCTTTGAATTTTCTTAATTTAATAATGGCGTGTCTATGTATTTTTAAATTCTTCTTTTTGTATCTTACCGCTGTAATCATCTTATCCAAAATATAATGCAACCACAGAACATTAGTATATGGTTCAAACTTTTGCCAATTATTCCTGCACACATAATGGAAGTAAAAATAACTAATAAAAAAAAAAAAAAAATAAAAGAAACATATGTATGTAACTTACTGAATTTTGTCGCGCATAAGACGATAAATCTCAAATTGATATTCGCCATGAGCAGTAAATAAAGCTGGATCTAATGCAAGATCATTATATATGCAGCATCCTTGGTATAACATTCTCGATAACGTAAAATCTATTATAGACATCTTGAGAAAAATTCATGAACATTATATAGCAGAGTAACAGTATTTGAAATGTTTTAATTAATAAATAAAGAGTAATGAATAATATGTACTTTTACACCATGACTGGGAAGTTTGATCTCTTTTCCGTCCATGTCATAATATATATATGGTTCCTTTGTATTTTGTACTAATATATTACCCCAATGCATATCTCTATGTTCAAATTCAAGTGCCTTTTCTGCAACTGCTAACGCCAATGCTATCTGTAAAAAGTAAAAAATTTGAACATTGGTAGATGGACAATTAATTATAATTATCAAAAAATGGCAACCATAAAGAATTAACCTGTAAAAATAGAGCATAGGTCTCTTCTGCAGTTTGAAAAACAAAAGCTTCGAGATCCTCTCCACCATGACCAAGTTCAAGAGCGATATATAATTGAGTTTCATCAAACATTGATGGGCAGTCATTGTCTGATGCTTTATCGTTGTCATAAACATTCCAAAGTTCTATGAGCTTTTTTGGATATTTTCCTATAATACAGCTGATATTTTTAACTTCTACAAATCCACTAGTTTTATATGTAGCATTTAATCTTAGATTATCTAATTCCCTGCAAATAGTTTTTTTTATGATCTTCATCAATAGTCAAACCTGCATACAATTAATCAATTGACTCACTCACTTTGCAATCACAATTTCTGACAATATTTCATTAAATTTTTTTTGTGGCTCACCATTAACCAACTGTTTACCTTCTATAGGAATAATTTTTATAACAGATTTTTTACCGCCATATTCATGGAGGAAAACTTCTCCATAAACACCTTCGCCTATTTTATGGCAGTGTTCTAAATAGCTGCCAATAAAACAGAGTAATTAATAATATTGTGTATGTATATGTATGTGTGGGGATGTGTGCGCGTATTAATATATAATTTATAAATATATATATAATATAAATTCGTAAATACATATAAAGATTTACATACGAATCTGGAAAACAATCTAAAAAATGCATATAATCATTTTGTGAACATCTTTGCAAGATAACATCTCTCGCGGTTGCGGAATGTTTAATAATTTGATCATCATATGTCAGTGAATCTTTTCGGTCTATAAATATTTATTTAATTTATATTAATATAATGGTTATATGTAATAGTATATTACATAAAACAAATGAGTTATATATAGTGCAAAAAATATTTACATGCTTGTTTCAAATTCGGAGATTTTTCTATTATTATTCCAAATGCCTCAAGAAATGGAGTGTCCTTGATATCGCTCTTAATATTTATATTATTAAGAACAACTCTCATCGAAATCCTTTTTGAAAACCTATCATGATTTGTTAAATTGGATTTTTTATCACAGTTACTGTCAGATATATTTGATGCATTAAACTTATTGTTGAATATGTCCGTATCATCTTTTTTATTTAAGTAATTTTCGGAAATTCCTATGCATAATGATTGTTACATTTTAGTATCTGTTACATCTATACAATAAATATAATATCATTAGATAATAAATATTATAAAACCAACTTATTTATCAAAGAGGCTAAATGTATCAAAATTCTTTTGTTTGTTCAATTTCACTTTATTATTATACTAAAAACGTTTTAAATTTTGAAATACTGTTTTAAGAATTAAAAAAGTATTAAAGTATTAAGTTATAAAAAATTAATAATTTATGACATATTTTGTTACATAAAAATAAACTAGAATTAAGGAGGGAGCCTCATGTAACGCGCTGAAAATTAGGTGATTCTTTCAAATCTCATTGTGTTTTAAAAAAACTATAGGATCAATTCTTTTAAAATTTTTTTAGTAGTTCAATATTACAGTAGTATATCTTAAAAATTTTTAAAGAATTGGTCATATAATTTCCTCAAAACACAATTCAAAAGAATCACCAAATTTTCAGTTATAAGGCGCGTTACATGAGGCTCCCCCTTTAAATAGCAGTTTATGAATGAATCAATATCATTATATAATCTTCTTCAAACTCTTTTAAAATCTCTTTAAAGTTTTGACACATTTCTTTTTTTAAATTGTATAAAAGAATTAGGGAAAGAATTTAGGATAATCATTAGAAATGAGATAGCCAGCCTGCGTGCGTGCGTGCGTGAGTGCGTGCGTGCGTGCGTGCGTGCGTGCGTGCGTGCGTGCGTGCGTGCGTGCGTGCGTGCGTGCGTGCGTGCGTGCGTGCGTGCGTGCGTGCGTGCGTGCGTGCGTGCGTGCGTGCGTGCGTGCGTGTGTGTAATAAATAAACATGTCTCTTACAAAACTAATTATCAAATTATAACATATATAATAAAGAAAAGTTTTATATAAAAAAATACAATTTTACTTATGTCGTGTAATGCATAATTTGATGATTTATAATAATTTATATAGGCTCCATTATGATACTTATATGCACGTTGTATATATTCTACTTTTTAATATATTTTCATCTAAATAAAAAAATCTAATATAAAAATTACCTTGTTTTTGCATGTCTAATAAATCTCTGACACTGTGCCTCCATTTTTTCCCCTTTCCAATACTTAATTTGTGTAAATTAGATCCATTATTTATGTTATTCAATATTGATAGAGATCTAGCCCAACATTTGCCCGGTTTTAGAAAAACAGATTTCTCCATTTGTTTATTTGTATAATTGTATAATTGAATTGTGTCATCGACCGATTCGAAAAAATCAAAAGACGAATTTATCATATTCTTAGAGTGGTCGGAATTATACATTGTTGATTGAATATCAGAAACTTTGTCGGTTGCAACGTGACAAATTACTTCATCGTTTGATTGTGTAGATTCGTTATTCAAATTATCAGAAGTATTTGACATGCTAAGATGCCATTTAGGATATTGAATTCTCTTTCCTATTCTAATCGAATCTTGCAATCGTGTAGGCAATACGCGAGCCTCGACAATATTATTTTGACTTTTATCAAATAAACTGTGTTTGCTAAAATTAACAACTTCATCATCAAAGTTTCTAGAAATCATTTCTGTAGTATTTATTTCTGTATCATAAATTCTTTGAGATTCATTTTTATATTCTTGTTTCATATGCGTAACATTATTTAAATTTAAATTTCTTGTTATATATACATATGGTGTATGTTGCAAGTTTGTATCAGTTATTTCATTAGCATCTAATAATTGCTTTTGTTTCAAACATGCATCAGCAAATGAATCTGCCATATCAATTTTTTTACATCTTAATGCATTCATAGAATACTCCTTTTTGATATTATTTCCAACTTCCTTTGCTGAGTGAACGTGATTATATTTTGTATCATCAAACAACGATCGTGATTGATCAGTACTTGCAATGGATATATTTAAGGAATATAGATTTTCTGTTTCAATTTTGCATTTTGTTTCATATTTCTGAGTTACATGAATATTATCTTTATAAGATGTCAGTTTGTTTTTAACAGCGGCATTTATAGATATTTGTGACTTCTGAGACGACAAAGAAACTTTTCTTTGTTGTTTTTGAATATCTACAGACTCAAATTTATAACTTTCCGACATTATAAAAGAATGAGAATCTTTTTGATCAGTGTTAAATACATCATCTTTCACAATCGCTAGTGAACATTCTTGGCTCCAATTGTCACAAATGTTAGAATTAATAGGAGAAAATATTATTGAACAGTTTGAAGGTTTCACATGTTTGCTAAGAGGAGTGCTAGAAATTATGTTATGTTTTTTTTCATTAGATACTGTATCATATTCTTTTACAAATTTTCTTATCTTTAATTCTTCCACTTTTAAATGATTTTTTTTGAAACTATCTTCTATTAAATCTTTGTTTTCTTTCATATAATTTGATGGAAGTTTAATACATTTATTGCAATTTAAAGCAATTTTGAATGGATTATAAAAAGTTACTGAATGTAATACATTTGATTCATTTCTTATATTGATAGAATCTTTCATGTTTCTTTTATTTTTCAATATGTACCAATTTTTAACAATATTATCACATAATGATACATAACATTGTTTAATCAATGTATGTTTAAAGTTTCTAAAGTCATTACATTCAGTTGAGACTGACTGTGAAATAGCATTTTGTTTTTTAGAAATATTTGTTTTAGTTCGTAAAGTACCTGTACATATTGATTCTACATTATACAATACATCATGCATATTTTGTGAAATCTTTTTGCAGTTCAACATATAATTCTGAACAGTGCAAGCATTTAATTTAACAAAACATGGCTTGATAACTTGTTTATAATTTGCCATATATTTAAATTCTGCACTGTACTCATTAGTAGTAAATGAATTTTTTTGTGATGTTTTACTTATCTCTAGATTATTTTGATGCAAATACTCATGCTGATTGGGACAAATATCATTTTTATATAAGACATCTTTCATATTATCTACAGTATTAGAATTTATATGAGACATTTCATTGCATGTATGTATGTTAGACCTGAATTCTTCTTGTGCTTTCTTCCTTCGTACTCTATTTACTTGTCTCTTTCGGCTCTGTTTATTAAAATTATTATAAACAAATTAAATTGTTTTTTCTTATAAATAATACATACCTGTTTCTTTTCTGATTGTGTTTTATCTTTCTTTGAGGTTACTTTTACTCTCTTAGAACTCCTTAATGTTCCTTTAGAGATCATGACTTTTTGTTCAGATTTTTTTGGTTGCTTATACTTATATGCCAGACTAATGTATGTTGAATCAGATACATCATTGTGTTCCAAATGTTTAGAAGACTTTATACTTGTATTAGAAACAATATCACTATCACTACTATTGCCCTTCCATGAATCATTTTGACCTATATTCAATGGCTTAGGAGGTATACTATTAAAACAAATTCTAGATTTAGTGTATATATATATATATATATATATATATATAAGATATGTTTAATTACAATCTCTTACATTACTCCTTTGGCAACTCTGTCAAATGTAGTTTCAAATGGGTCATAACATAAAGAATCATTACTTTGATTAAAGTGACAATTTTCCACTGGATTATATCTTTTACTCGATATAGTAGATAGTGCTAACGAATTCAAAAAGGGTATTTTTGAAGTTTTTCTCTCGTAAGTTCGAATTGGTTTGTGATTCATTTTACCTAAAAATAAAAATTAATTTGAAAATTTAGTTCAAGAGTTGCTTCAAAGTTGAACAAATTACAATAAAAAAATAAACAAGAAAATCGATATTACCGAATTTATTCAGGAAAATTGAAAAATGCCAAAATCTTTTTTTATAGAAAGCACTTATTTTCATAAAAATATGATTATTAAGGATCTTTAAGGAACCTCTTTCGAAGTATTTCAACCTCCAAACAGTGGTGAAAGGTGGAGAAATGGAGGGATAAATTCGCGCTTGCGCATTAAACACACGTGCCAACCATCAGCACAGACTGTGTTTCAATAATAAGTCTGGGGGTCAATCATGTAACTTTACATGAAATTTTTCACTTTTTACTTTTCATTTTTCACACCTTGACATTTCACATGAAACTTTTCACGTACAGCGATTATGTATGTAGCTTGGATGCGTGGAAAGTGAAATCATGAAACATTTTTTATACAGGTTTTATAGCTAATGAAAATTATTTTATTAGTACAGTATTATATATCTTTTATTATCTTTTAATAATCAATTGTACTACGTACACTTAATCCTAACGCAGCCTTAATCTTCTCTAATTCCGAAGCATATTTATTAATTCCCTAGATTTCCGCCTTTCCGCCACCAAGGTACATGGTGAAAAATTTCACATTTTCACGTTTAAGAGAGTTACATGATTCCGCAAAATCATGATCGTAAATTCACGTGAAACTTTTTACTTTTCACGTTTCCGCCTTAGGGGAAAAGTTACATGATCGACCTCCTGTTCTTTTTGACTGAGGCTACAGTCCATTTAGCGCTACAAAAGTTTCGAAGCGTTTGATTAACCAATCAAAACAAAGAATTTTATGAATTGACTAATTGCTTCGAAGCATTTGCAACACCAAGTGAACCCTAAGGATCGATCATGTAACTTTTCCCCTAGGGCGGAAACGTGAAAAATTCCACGTGAACTTATTGATTATGTGCGATTTTGCAGGATTATGTAACTCTCTCAAACGTGAAAATGTAAAATTTTTCACATGAACTTTTTCGTCATATACCTTAGTGGCAGAAATCTAGGGAATTAATAAATATGCTTCAGAATTAGAAAAGATTAAGGCTGCGTTAGAATTAAGTGTACATTGTAACGGCAGGGCCGTTAGTGTCGGTCCACATAGGTGATTTAAGCTTTAAGAAGTAAGAAATTGACCAATCATAATCGATTATTCTTTTCATATTCGATTATAATTGGTTAATTTCTTACTTCTTAAAGCTTAAATCACCTATTGTGGACTGACACTTACGTGAATAAAATATATATATATATATATATATATATATATATATATAGACATATATATATAGACGCTTGGCCTATTATCCTGTACTACCTATCCCGCTTGCACGTACACCGCTCGCACTATCGCACTCGCTGGCCTGTAGGCCGCACGCGCCGTCTCGCTCACGCTATCTCTCACGGTGCCCCACGCGATACTGACTTCCCACCACCGGACCGACGGCACGCAGTGGGGAATGCCGGTCGGGTATATAAGCCCGGCCGGCCGAGACATCGGGACCAGATCCCATCCTGCGATCCGATTCCTGACATCGACCTGACCAGTACCTATTACCTCTCGGGGCCAAGGTTTCGCTTGGCTCTGCCGGGTTTCACCGGCTTTCTCTACCTTCGAGCTGAGGTTTCACTAAGCTCTGTCGGGTTTCGCCGACTCCTGTCACCGCTCCTCGGGCTGAGGTTTCACTCAGCTCTGTCGGGTTTCGCTGACTCCTGTCACCGCTCCTCGGGCTGAGGTTTCGCTCAGCTCCATCGGTTTCCGTTGCGAAGGCAGGGCTCGACGTGGCACTCAGCCCTGCCCGCAATACCTAGACGTCCCGCCTGACATTAGCTCGTAAGTGCATGCGAGTAAGGCCACTAATTATAAAACGGTAATTCGACGATCTTTAGTTGTAACCGCGCCGTAGTGATTAAGCCGTCATCGATCGCACGCCGCATCTGTCGCGCTTTGCGTCAACCGCTTTGCATCTCCGCTTTGCATCTCATCTCCTGCTGCTGCCAACTACATTGCGACATCTCCTGGCCCTGCACGCTGTATCTATCTTTCGCTAAATAAACTATCTTTTTCACATCAATCTGTGTTCTCGTAAGCTTGAGTCTCCCCTCCTCTCGAACCCGGACACCGATCCGAGTGTCGAGCGAGGTGACCACGTCACAACATATACAATACGTGGTATATATACAATTGGTTATTAAAAAATGTATATAATACTGTATCAATAAAATAATTTTCATTAGTTATAAAACTTATGAAACTATGTTTCATGATTTCACTTTCCATCCAAGCTACATACATAATCGTTGTACGTGAAAAGTTTCACGTGAAATGTCAAGGTGTGAAAAATGAAAAATAAAAAGTGAAAAATGAAAAGTGAAAAATTTCACGTAAAGTTACATGATATAATACATATAATACTTATATGTTTATTCCTTTTATTGTTCCTTTAAATAATATTAATTTATAATTAAATTTATGTTTATCACTTATTTTCACTTCTTGTATATAATGCGTCAATCTTGTTTTTGTATATAATTATATAATAGCACGTAACAAATTATTTAAATGATTTGAAAAAAAATCTTGGTCATTTATATGTTTTTTTAATTCGGAAAAAATATTATTACCTATAAAATTATTATTTTTATCTTAATATTATTTGTAAATTTACTACATTAAATTGATCTAACGTTTTATGTATATGTACTTATATAAGTAGTTAATGCTTTTTCTATATTCTTACATATGTTAGATTTTTTTGATGGATATAATAATAATCCTCTGTTTTTAATATTTATTAAATTACAATTAATACCTGTACTTTATTCCATTAATGTTTCAACACATTTAGAACAACCTAAAGTTTTTGTAAGTTTTCTTAATATATATCCAGTTATGTAAGTAACTTTATTTTTATATTCTGTAGCAAAAAACGGATATTGTGTATATAAAATATAATCATCAGTTGTGTGAAAAATATTAAGCCAATTTTGATTTTAATTTATATCATTTATAATATTAATCGGATTATGTGTTGATGGCATATGCAATATAGGAATGTTTTTTAAAGGCATACAGTTTCGGGAACGTCCCAGATGCACAGATTTTCAATCGGATACATCACTCACATCAGCTGATGCCTAGGAATTTTCTAGTAAGCCACCTATCAAAAATTTTTTTATTTAATCGGCAATGTGTCTGATTGGACCTTACCCATTATTATATCCGCTATGTGAACGTATATTACTAAATAATAATTCTAAACGATCCTGGCTAATCGTATACATTGGAGTATATTTTAATAGATCATTATCAACGCAAGTTGATTTGTACAGATTGAAAGATATCTATTAGATTCGGAAAAAATTAACAGAGACCGACTGGATTTGAACTCGTCTACCAATCCGACACTTAATCTGCACGACCACGACGGCTCCTCTCTATTAGCTATTTATATTCCGAATCTCTTTCATGACCGCTTACGGTCGTCTAATTCTTACAGTTCGGTCATTCTGGTATTACATTCGTCCCGAATATACCGAGTCTTCCTCTATCGGACTTTTATCCGAAACTTGGAGCTTCTGCTCCCGACTTCGATCACTTCTTGAACGACCGACACGACTTTGGAGTACTACTCCCCGACTTTTTCCGTTCACTTTTGAACGATCGACCTGTCAGGTAACATAGGCTGAATCTTCTCTGAGGTAACATAGGCTGAATCCCACTTCTGAGATTGAAAGATATCTATTAGATTCGGAAAAAATTAACGGAGACCGACTGGATTTAAACTCGGGATCCCTCGTCTACCAATCCGACACTTAGTCTGCACGACCACGACGGCTCCTCTCTGTTAGCTGTTTATATTCCGAATCTCTTTCATGACCGCTTACGGTCGTCTAATTCTTACAATATGTAATAAACTTTCAATATTTATTAGAAACCCGAGAAAATCTGTTTTAAGTTTTGAATTAAGCACTTTTTTTCGTTCTTTAACAAGTAATGTTTTAATATATTCTGCATATTCTTCGAGTTTTTTAGCAATTTACAGATAATTTTATAGATAATTATTAGTACTTTTTGGTTTTTTAAAACCACATTGTCTTATATTTTTAGAATTAAAAATATTAAATAAATCATTAAAAATAGAGATAAATTTAATAGTTGTCGAATAATCTTTAAATTGTGATAATTGTAACGTATTTCTGCAACATTCTAATGCATTCGCAACTGATTTACTTAATAATGTCGCTAGTTGAAGTCGCTAATGAGTCGCTAATTTAACTTTCATCTTATTCTGATCTATATGCTTAGTCCTCAATTTATTACCAAGATGCAGATCTTCTGTTTCTTGTAATTGATGTAAATCTTCCAAATATTTCCATTGAATTTTATTCCCAGTACTATCTAAAAGTTCCTTTATAGTACCAAGAACATTCCATATCAATTTTAACATGTGACATGGATCAAGAAATACATTGATTTTGCTGTCATCAGATGGATGTTTAAACCATGTCTGAAGATTATTTGATTGCGTATTAAATTTGCAACCAAGACTGTAACATTTTTAAATTAGTTGACAAACCATCACATATCAATGATATTACTAACATTCCAGTTTCATGTATGTTGCAATACCATTAAACATTGTGTTATCAAATTTTGCTTTTGGTTTGTAGTTATACCATTTACTAGTAAGCAATAGGTAATTTCCAGGCTTGATTTATACACAAAAAACTAATGCTTCTTTTGTCATTTTTGTTGTATCGCATGCAACATAAGTACCATAATCTATATATCCTACAAATTTGTCTTTATGATAATTGATGTGCTGCCGTATTGCTATCTCATCAAACATCAATGCATCTATCAATTTATATGAAATGGATTGTACGCGTGATTTAATAGCCTCATTGTTAACGTTCTATAGCTTCGTTACGCTTTTATAGCTTCATTGTTAATACCAGGTTCTCCATCTAACGAACGATATCATTTTGATAATGTTTTTGGATGTAAAATTTATGCCGAACATAATTATATGCTTTTGAGTAATAATACAATGATAACGCAAATTATCGCAAACTAGATTGATACACTCTAGATATAGGCAAATTTCTCCGCTTTCTTATTTCATGCTTTATTAATTCCCTTGTACCTTCGTTTAAATGTTGCAATATGTCGCTTTCTTCTACTGTTAATAAATTCCGCTTTTGTAGATTCTTTAACATATTTTTTAGAGTAACCAATTTCTTCTGTGTTTTTTTGTATTCATAATGACTTATAGATAATTTTCTTTTCACAGCTTTAATTTCACGTGTGTATATTTCTCGAATTTTAACTTTAGTTGGTGAATTTATGATTCTGTCAGGAGATACTAGTGGAATGATTCACTAGTCGACTATTGTATAATAAATCTGTATCTATGTTATCTTCTGTGATTGTTTCTGTATTTTCATGTTATTTTTGCCTGTAATAATATAAATTTATTATATAATATTATTTTATGAACAGATATATTTATTTGTACTAACTAGTTTCATTATTAATGTTTTTTTCTATAGAAGTATTTTGTTCTATCTAAATTAATTTGAACTGCAGGTTGAATTTCCTCTTCAAGTAATTAAAAAAGAAATTTGTTAGTTGTCACAATATGTTACAATTATTATATTCGATTGTAAAATATTTTTGTAATATATGTATATATGTATATATGATGTATATATGAATATAATATAAATATATATACATATGGAACAGCATCCTTTTTTAATTTGTGATTTGCATGATTTAACTCATAATCTGTATTTTTAAAATAAACAGAACAAACTGCCGCTGATTTTGTCGATTCATAATTTTCTAATTGTAAAGCTTTAAGCCATTTTTTGCGTCTCTATATATTTTTGGGAAATCTAAAACAACATATATTGTATATAATTACTATATATATATATATATATATATATATATATATAATATATATAGTAATATATATATATATATATATATATTATAAATGTATTTTATATATATACTAAATATTACAAACGCGCACTGCGCGCGCGCCGTTTATCTTTTTCGTCACAAGAGCAAAAATTAATATAATATTATTATTAATATAATACTATTATATTACGGTTACACTATAATATTTTTAACTTCTGGATACATAATTGTCAAAACCTCGCTGTGAGAGCAATATAGTGACAGCAATTCACAAAATTAGCGCAACGAGAGAACCAATCAGCATCGCGGAAAAACATCAACAAGTAGTATATACAATTGATTATTAAAAGATGTATATAATACTGTATCAATAAAATAATTTTCATTAGCTATAAAACCTATGAAACTATGTTTCATGATTTCACTTTCCACGCATCCAAGCTACATACATAATTGCTGTACGTGAAAAGTTTCACGTGAAATGTCAAGGTGTGAAAAATGAAAAGTAAAAAGTGAAGAATGAAAAGTGAAAAATTTCACGTAAAGTTACATGATTGACCCCCAGTTCATTTCGGATAGACTCGGTAACATTCGGTTTATTTATGTTTTGTGCTCCATTTGAATAGTGGTAAATAAAAGTTTGAAGAAATTAGTCGTTTCAAGTAAAAATATATTAAAATAGTAATGAGTTTTTGCGTTGTAGATAATCATAAAAATCGATATAATAAAAAAAATATGGAACAGCTAGAGATGGAAAATATTACAAATAAAAAAATCTCGTTTCATTTGTAAGTATTTATAAATTTAGGTTATGTGGGTTAAAAATTTGTAATATTTAAATTACCCTCACGTGAGAGAGTTACATGATCTCACAAAATCGTACATGATCGTAAGTTCACTTTACATGGGGAAAAGTTACATTATTGACTCCCTGTACTCCATGAAATGAAACAGATGTTTCAATAACCTATTTTGACAAATACATACATAACTATGATACAATACTGTAACAGTAGTACATGTACATGTTATGTACATGTTATGTACTACTGTTACAATATTGTGTCATAGTTATACGTTACATAAATTAATTTATCATATCTTCAGAATTATGAAAGAAAGCAATATATATAGCAATAGCAATATATGCAATATATAAGCAATATGTGTATCTACATTTATTAAATGTAGATATTATTATTTAGTAGTATTTATTATTAAAGTTTATTTCTAACTACATATATTGCTTTCTTTCATAATTGTAAAGATATGATAAATAGATATGATAAATTAACTTATACGTTGTCAAGGTGTGAAAAATGAAAAGTAAAAAGTGAAGAATGAAAAGTGAAAAATTTCACGTAGTTACATGATTGACCCCCAGATGTACAATCCATACCCCAGCCAATCAGAGTCTACTAACGTCATGTGACGAGTGGCGAGTCTCTTTTTATAGGATCTCTAATTACCATCGATTTGTCATTATTAAAATTATCATTCCATTGAGTTCAATGCGACAGACATAATGCTGTCCCTTGTCCCGAGTTTGTTTAAATTAGTTGTTGTAACGACTTTCGATTATGACAGCAAATTTGAAAGATTTTGCTATCTGGGTATTTGCTTAATTTATCTAATGTTATTGACTCGAGTTCTGGATAAATATTAGAAAATTTCAAAAGAACATTTGTAGCCGATAGAGAATAGACTTGTAAAATTTACGAAAAACCTCTTTTGTTTCAATAATCATTAAATTTCTACATATTTGAAATTTGTTTGTATTTTTAACAATTCAAATTACATAGATATTTATTGATTACCGAAAAAAGAAGATTTTTAGTATATTTTACAAATCTATTCTATCATAAATAATTTATAGTTTATTATGATTTATTTATTGCAAGATCAAAAATGTATATTTATAATATTCACAAGTCATATAAGTCGAGTAATACAATTAGTCAATATTATCATTTTAGATTGAATGTCATGAAGCAAATGATAGATTTATTATTATTAATGTGTGTGTTATCATAATAGCAAAAATATCATTTTTGAACTTAATATATTATGTGATTAACTAGATGTTCTTATAATATGTCATAAAGTGAATAGTTTAAACAATAATAGTTGTTAGTATTACTTAATAATTAATAACTGTTTAATAAAATATTCATTATTTAAGGACATACCTTTCAATCAGAAAGCACAAGACGTGCTCGAATATACCAAATAAGAAATGTAATACAATTAATTTTATATGACTAGGTTGATTTTGGTTAAATCGTGACTAATCTAATATATGAACGGATCATTGACTAAATTTTACAATTTCTTCCAAGCTATGTCGCAGATCAATGCCATTGTGCCAAAATACAATTTTCGCCTTCATCAATGCAGAATCAGATAATTTATTCAGTTGATCTTCGAGCGCATAATTTTTGCGTGGGCATGCCAAATCGGTCTCTGAGAGACGCAGAATTGGACAAAGATCATTTTTTCCATCACCAATGTAGATGATCCTCTTGAAATTCTTACCCTGCTTGCGTCTCTCCTGAATGTAATCCATCAAGATCTGCCCTTTGCAAAGATTGATGGCACTCAATGAGCATGCGTGTTGCATGTGATACGGATGTACCCAGAGCCTCCCTGCAATATCGAAGTGAGCTGGATTCGTGAAGACATGCGATATGACATGATCAAGTTTTCTATTTTTCAGCCAGTGGCCTACAAACACGCTATTAGAGTCACTAATAATGATAATTTCATGTCCACTAGCTTTCAAAGAAGTAAGAAGTTCCTCTATCCCTGCAACCGCAGGTATATTGATGATAACATCCTCAATCTGCTTATAATTTACAAAGTCAAGCAAAAGTTCGAAGATTTTATTCATGTAGATCACCCAGCCACTGGATTTATATAGATCTTGTATTTCCTTAGATATCAAGCTTGTTGGTAATAGTTGTTGTACTACTACATCGGTGTTATTATCACAGATAGTTTGGTCGAAATCAAATGCCACAAGTACACTTTGATCCATGCTTATGTTAATTGAGTTGTTTAATTGTCAAGATTTATGCCAAGTTGCAGCTGTACATATCTATCAGGACATGAGCATTATTTTAATTAAACTATTATTATTTCCTAATACTAAATAATTTATTGAACAAAATTTGCCATATACAAATTCATGAAGTTTAATTTGTTAATTTAAAAAACCAGATAGATTAATGTACATATATTTGAATGCAAAATTAAATTATACCTGGTAAAAAGATAGCATTTCTCATGAGTATTCGGATGGTAATAATAGCTACAAAATGAGAAAATAAGATAGAAATATGAACAAAATTAGCAAGTTATCCAAAAAGATGCTTTATACAGTAATTTCATAAAAATAACATCACAATCTAAAAATAATTTTGATGTATGTATATGTGTGTGTATATATATATAATATATATATATATATATATATATAAAATAATTGATTTAATCTATGGGTTGCAGTATCTATTTGGTGCTACAAATGCTTCGAAGCATTTTTTGATTGATCAATTCATAGAATCCTTTGTTTTGATTGGTTAATTAAACGCTTCGAAGCTTTTGTAGCGCTAATAAATCGTAGCCTATATCACACACACACACACGCACGCACGCACGCATACACACACACACACACACACACACACACACACACACACATTACGATATAATTGGTAAATATTTAGTTTAGGTCCTCCACCTCCGATTTTAATAAAAATATGTTTATTCGACGTGTTTTTGCACAAAACGAAATAATCTGACAAAAAAAGTATTGCTCTGCTCCGCGAGTCGAGATATTAATCGTTAAAGTTTGCGTTAGTCTGGGTTAGGAAACTTGTCATACTGAGGAAATGTATCGACACGGGCATGCGCCACATGCGTTTCAATTGGTTCGTGCAATATTAGAGCAGTTTTTAAAATTTTTGTGAAATTGCATAATTATAAATTTTGTTTTAAAACAAAATTTATAATTATGCAATTTCACAAAGATTTAAAAAATCGTTCTAATATTGCGCGGAGCGACTGAAACGCATGCGCATGTGATCACAGCGCATGCCATGTCAATACATTTCGTTGATATGACAGATTTTCTAACCCTAAATAATGCGAACTTTAACGATTAATATCTCGGTTCGCGGGGCAGAGTGACACTTTTTTTGCCAGATTCTTTCATTTTGTGCAAAAATGCGTCGAATGAGCCTATTTTTATCAAAATCGAAAATGAGGGACCTAAACTAAACATTTACTAATTATGAAATGAAAGAATAAATAATGTGAAATAGTTACGTGGACATATCTTGTATCTTTAGATATGATTTCAAGATTACGATTCTTTTGACTGAATATCCAACGCTAAATGATAACGATATCACGTATTCTAACCACTTTTAGTTCTCTTTTATAAAATCAAAACTTTCAAAAAAATATCAAAATCAGAAAGAAGCCTGAGAGTGATCATCGGCCTTTTTCGTGGGTCGACGGTCGAAACTCCCCGTACACTAGCGCACCAACGTTCATTTTTACACGTGGTACTACGTATCACGTCTATTTTGCGACATGCCGATAAAGTCGCCATGTCAAAAATGGATGGTGCGAGTTCGTGCTACATCCATAATTCATGGATGCATAATGCTATAATTATATGCATCTTATGCGATTTTATTTATTCATGTGTCATAAAATTGCATGCAATGCAGTCACGAATTGTGGATGTAGCACGGATTGGTATCACATCTATTCGACATGGCGATTTTATCGGCATATCGCAAAATGAACGTGACACGTAATACCACGTGTAAAAATGGATGTTAATGCGCTAGTGTACGGAGGGGGTTTCGATCATCTCCGCACGGGAGTGAAGAAGTTTCCCAGATAGCTAAGTATGATATAACATATTGAGCGAACTAATGCATTGCATGTGTGTTGCTATATTTATATATTTGCCATATATTTACTGACATCGAAATAAGACACGTAACGAATACAATACCTGTTTATGGATGCAATCAGTCAGTAAACGGTCAGCAATAGTATATTATGTTATCAGCAATATATCACCAAATGATTAATCGTTTCATTTTGAGCTTCTGATGATGAAAACATGACGGCAACAAAACATATATAATGATTTCCATTCGTTGTCATTATGTCTTCAAACATGAAGATTTTTAATTATAGTTCAATGCTAACAAAGTGTTGATAATATGAAATGTCACACGTTTACGGCAACTTTTCAGCAAAAAGACATATAGTTTTCGAGATTTATATACAAGTTGTAAATATTAATTTCTAATTATACTTACAAATATACATATATTATCCTAAGCAACTGATGTATGTACATTGCAACTTCATATTACACATAATATAGTAAAATAAAATAAGAAAATAAAATAGAAATATGAATAAAAATTAACATTCCCTGATTAATTAATGCAATTTTGATTAAATGGTAATATAGTTATATTAGAAGCGTTTTTGAAACAAATTGTTGTCTTGAAATCTGTTTAAAAGTTGCTTCTGATATAATTTTATTGCCATTTTGTTAAAAAATGCAATATTTCTGGATACAGGTTGTTTCAAAAATAATAAGTTTATATATTCTCTTGAACATTGTTCTCTTGAACGATGTTGTTTTGAAATATTTACAATGCACAACTCTGGTAAAAATTATGGACAAAATCGGACAGAAATGGATATGATTTCTATCGACTAAACTATAAACTATTGATTTTATCTGTATAGACAACTAATAGAAACCGATAGAAATCTTGTTTGTTTCTGTCCGTTTCTGTCCATCATTTTTACCAGAGAAACTGGCACAGAACATTTAATTGTATATTATCAGCATATGCAACATTCGTTATTTGACATATGTTGCCGTCATATTATTGTTAACATGTTATTGAGTGTGGATAGCATATCGATGATGATGAATTGCTTTCAAGTTATCGCCAATTTACTATCAATATGTTGATAATTGCGGATAACAAATTGACAAATTGACAAATTGAATTGTCGTTAAGTTGTGAATAATAGATTGATGCTGTCATCGATTTGTCATTATTAAAATTATCATTCCATTGAGTTCAATGCGACAGATATAATGCTATCTCACCTTGTCCCGAGTTTGTTTAAATTAGTTGTTGCAACGACTTTTGCTATATGACAGCAAATTTGAAACATTTTGTTATCTGGGTGTATCATGGTTTCCTGCAACACGGGAAAAATGGGACATTCGAAAATGAGGGTTGACGTAACCAATCAAAAAAACGCTAACATGATCTCCATTACAGAAGTTCTGATCGTTTCGGCAATCTTTATAAATATTTTATGTAAGTAATATATAGTTATTTAAATAATTATTTATAGTTCTAGACTATAAATAGTTATTTATAGTTATAAATAGTTATATATAGTTATTTAAATAGTTAATCAATCAATAATTAACGCAATAATTAATTAATTTAATAAATAAGAGTTACAATAAACTGACCTAATTTATCATATTATTATATTATTTATTTATTATCATATTATTATATTATTTATTATATTATTATATTTATTATATAATATTATTTATTATATATTATTTATTATATATTATTTATTATATATTATTTATTATATTATTATATATTATATAATATTACTATCAATTTGTATTCAAATTTTCAATAAGCCTTTGTGGCAATATAGGCTGGATTCCGTAAAGCGTATATGCGCACATTTTGTTATAGTACGTGACATGACTATAGATAAATGCACACATCTGCGCTTTACGGAATCCAACCATAATCTCAATTAAATTTACATTTTTTATTCTTTAATCGTCGAGACGAAAGAAATTACTAATTTTTTAAACAGAGTTTTAAAAAAAGGCTGTATTAATATAAATTTTATTTCAGATTATTTCGCTGATCCAACAATACTAAATTATTGGACACGGAACATATATTTGCAAACACAAGCAAAAAGTAAACAAATTTATAAATTTGTATATTTTAATCGATGAATCTTATGTTATAATTTTTTATATTTTATTTTTCCAGAATGTATTTTCCAGAACATACACCACTTATATATATAGAATAACATGGAACATCCAATCTATATAAGAGGCTCAACTACATAAACAAGTAATATGCTAACTTATAATATAACATACAGTATCTAAGATAATTTCTATATTATTATGATGCATATATTGTGATAAATTATGACTATATAAGTATGGACTGCTAGCTCCCCACTTTTCCCATGTTAAAAGCGTATGCCTGTTGTCACCAATATTGAATCGAGTTATTTCGAGATTTAAGCTTTGCCCGGTGTCCCAAATGGTGGATAATTCAAAAATCAAATAAGGATTTGCGTAAACGAACAAATATATTATATTTTATTAACATTTTATAAAAATTATATAATTATAAAATCATGTACTAATTAAAAACAAATATAAAATATATAAAATTATTATTTATTATCCTTTAAATATAACAATTTTTGTCAACGTATGTCGAATGAAAAAATTATGTTTATTTCTTGTTTCACACGCTCCGAAGTACGGCATTTTAATATTATTACGTTTAAATAAGTTTTGTGCAGTCAATTTAATTAACTCGTATTTATAGTTTTCAATAATATGCAAGTTTCGTGATATGATCCTCAAATAAAATGATATAAACTGATATGAACTGATATGCACTGACTAATCACTCACGTTTTGAAGATGTCACGCATTTTAATTCGTGGGACATGGTAGTGCCACTATTTAAATTAGGGGCTTTACACAATGCGAGGGCATAACGATAGGAACATCGATAAAAATAATATAGAAATAAGCGATCACATTGCATAATGTCATAAAAAAAAATAAAAGCCAATCAATCAAATCGCATATGAAGAGTCTATTCTTTCGTCTGCTTCACGTAAATGTAACCTAAAAACGACAAAAAGACAAAGTTTACTAAATGATTTACGATATTATATCAAAATCGTCTTATTTTCGACTAACTTTTTCAGCAGGTTTTTGTCGACAAATTTTGATAAGTTTTATAATTATAATATATTTGACTGGAATATTATAGAAAAATTTCTGAAACGTATTCATATATATTATTTTACATATTATATTTTCGCGCAAATTATATTTAGGTAAGATGGAAGATGATTTGATATATTATATGTACGATGCAAATAGCTGTACTAATATTATTGCCATCAAATGTGGCTTGTGTATCGGACAATAATCCATTGTCCGGAAAGTTATTGCAATAAGAATCATTTTTTTGTTAATCCAACAAGTTTCGAAACTATCCCTTATATACTCCGTAAAAAGATTATGGCTGCGCTTCAATATTCACTATCAGGACGCAGTCTATAATCTAAACAGAAAAATCTGAACGCTGTGATTGGTAGACTATAAGGCGATAAACATAGAATTCCAACTCGTCAGAAATTTTATCGCTATTGTTTATTTCATGTTCCAATCTGCATTTCTGTATGTTGGATTCTTCTGTTCTTATCGCTATGCTTATTGTCTGTGTTATTTCTATCGCTATCGCTATTCCCTTTCATTGTGTAAGGGCTTTAATATTGGCGCCACAAGTGAAGTGAGCTAGCAGTCCATATTTAAATAGTCAAAGTATACAAAGCATGGTATCTCTATTCACATGTATATATTGGTGCAGTTATATTGTATTTGTGCAGTTTATTTTGTAATAAATACGTTTATTTTGTATATAGTGTTTATTTTTATTTTACGTATCTATTTAATCGTCTAATTATCATTTAATATTGTAAGAATTAGACGATCGTAAGCGGTCATGAAAGAGATTCGGAATATAAACAGCTAACAGAGAGGAGCCGTCGTGGTCGTGCAGACTAAGTGTCAGATTGGTAAACGAGAGATCCCGAGTTCAAATCCAGTCGGTCTCCGTTAATTTTTTCCGAATCTAATAGATATCTTTCAATATCTATTTCAAATTTCGATATTGAAAAGATTATATGTATATATGAGACGAAACCCTATAATTTACTTTAGTTCGCACTTCACCACCAGATGGCAGTCTCATCTTTTATTGCCTAGAACAGGGATCGGCAAGTGAGCACTGCTCGCGGGCGTTCAATGTCCGCGGGCAACAGTCGAGCGTGCTGGGGTTAGCGTTAGGCGGCTAGACGCAATAGGAGGAGAGGGGATAGCAGGAACGTCTGTTCGTTGAACGTGTTATTCAAGGAGTAAAAAAATATTGTGTTGCACAAATTCAAACCCAGAATTAGCATAAATTAGTAACTATCTATATTTTAAATAAACCATTCTTACAATAATATTAAATAAGCAACTCTTATAACTATTATCTTTAATTAATATTTGATTCATATTTAGTTTTCCAATATTATATACGATCGATATCAGGTGTTATCGTTTTGGCACAACTTAAACGAATTATTGCATTTAAATGTGAATCTGTTAACTATTCGCGTAATCGCGATTTATTTAATTTCATAATAGAAAATAATTGTTCACATGAATATGTAGACCCGAACAACTTATTATTTTTGTAGCACGAGCATGTAGTCGAGGAAAACGTTCTTGAGATATATATGAATAAAATTGTACGATGTCAGTAATTGTATCAAAACGATTTTTAAGAGCAGTGTCACATTTTAAATCTATTAATTTTAACTGTATATCTGCGGGAACAATATTAATGTCAACAGTAAAAGGTGTCATAAAAATAAGTAAGTCTTCTTCTAAAACATGAATTTCCCTAAACCGACAATCGAATTCATTGTGTAATAATTGAAGTGAATTTATATATTCTTCATATTGCTTATCTTGAATATGCATAGCAACAGATAATAAATTTGAAAAATGCAACAACTGTCAAGATTGAAATTGATCCATAAATTAAGTTTCATCTTAAAAGATCTAATTTGATCAAACATATGAATAATTAATTTATCTTTGCCGTGTAGAGAGTAATTTAATGTATTTAAATGATTAGTGATATTTGCAAGAAAGGCGAGATTGGCAATCCAGGAAGCCTGTGATAGTTCAGGCACAGACTTATCTTTCATTTCTAAAAATATAATTATTTCTTCGCGTAAATGAAAGAAATGCTGAAGAGTTTTACCTCGACTAAGCCATCGTGTTTCGCAAAAATAGGAAATATCGGTATAATCTGACTCTAAAGAAGATAAAAATTCGCGAAATTGACGATGATTCAATCCAATAATTCTAATAAAATTTACAACTTTGATTACAATTTTCATTACTTCGTCATACTTTAAAAATTTTGCACATAATGCTTCTTGATGGATGATACAATGGATCGAATGTATTTCTTGTTTTGATTGTGCTAGTTTAGACTTTAAACGTCCTACGAAGCCCATATTGTGTCTAATCATTGCTGCAGAACCATCAGTAGCAACTGAAGTTATTTATCCCAAGATAGATTTATGTTTTCTATTGCTTCTTCAACACTAAACAATATATCTTTTCCAGTCGTAGTACGTTTCAGAGGTATTATATTTAAAAGTTCCTCAGTAATAGAGAGGTTGCTATCCACAAATAAAAATTGCCAATTGTGCAGTATCAACGATATCAGTATTCTCGTTGAGAGCTAATGAAAAAGCAATAAAATTGCTTTTAGTACCAATTGTCGCTCGAGATCTTCAGCTAATTTTTCAATGCGACGTACTACAGTTCGAGAAGAGAGACTAATTGATTTAAATTTATTAATATCATTAGGATATATTGTTTCTGCAGCAATTTCTAAACATTGTTTGACAAATAGACCAATGCTAAATGGACGTGATTCACGTGCAATAAGATGAACAATTTTATAACTGGCATACAATGTATACTTACTTAATTCCGATTCTTCTTCCTGTATTAGAATAATATCTTTATTAAATGTAATGTACCTGATAAAAAATTTTTTATGTAAAAACATATATATATATATATATTTATATATATTTATATATATATATTTATACATGTTTATATGCATATACGTTGTGTTCTTATATGAAAAATTTTTTACCGGGTATAATTAAATATAATGAATTAAATTAAAACTGACTACAGTAAAAAACGCATATTTTATATTATAATAGTATGTATATTATGAAAATTACTTTATTGTTGGAAACAGCTGATTTTAAATCGTGCAAAAGTTGAATTCGCTCCGATCCTTCTATCTTGTCAAGTGGCTCTATGTTATAATGTCTTCCGACATTATATTTCTTTGAATTCATAATGGTTCCACAGATCAAACATTGCGCTTGATTATCATGCTTCATTATGAACCATTTTTCTTCTCATTAAGAACTATCCGAACTTGAAGTTAAAGTTCTTTTCCTTTGATTATCTATTACAAACGTTAAATTATAAGATTGCAAATGTGTCTGACTGTTCTAGACAAGAGACAATTTGATTATACTCTTGCTTAGTTATTGTTTTTCTTTTATTTTGAGCGTTTAGCAGATTAATATTAGCAGAGCATGTTTATTTTGAAATTGTTGAAAGTTTTCTTCGCAAAAAAAGGACTATTCTTCTGGATTTAAAAATATAATTTTAAAGCGCTAAGTTAAACGTGATATATGTATTCATAATTTTATGGTTGTATTATAAGTTTATATTTTAATACATTGTTATTGTTCATATTATTGTTTTATTTTCTTTGTTATATTTAAATTTTTGTTAAATATATTTAAATGTATTAATTATATAATTTTTAATTTAGCATAAATTTTGACAACTTACAATATTTAAAAATAGAGATAAGCATTTTAATTAAAATTTTCCTATAAATTATGAATGCTTATTATTATTATTAGGACAATCAAAACATGCTAGAGCATATTTCTTTATTTGACTAATAAAAAAATTAAATAGATATAAGTTGAATTTATAAGAATTTATGCATTTTAAGTCCTATATATATTACAATATATTTTTGCATATTTCATCTTTAAACGATTTAGCTAAACTGTTATAAAAAAATTTTATGATGTTACAAAGATTCAAGTACTAGTAGTTTAAGACTACACTATCGTTTATATATACACGCAACGTTTTTTGTAAGTGTGAAATGCGGAACTTTATTCCAAGGTACTAAAAATATTAGATACGCTCCTGAGATGTGCACAGGCGAGCGCTCGCAGGCGCTCGCGGGCGCCCGTGCTCAATTTCAGTGTTTTGCCGACTCTTGGCCTAGAGACATTATGTAATAAAAGACTGGCTACGATTCTGATCCATCATGTTTGGCTAAATCCTATGAGAAAGAAAGAAATATATACCATCTCACTCTAACCAATATTGGTTAGAGTGAGATGGCGATATTATTTACTTTGCATCAGAGAGAAATCTGAGAGCGGCCATCCCGGCTTTTTTCATGGGACCGTCGAAACTCCCCGTACACTAACTACAATTGCATTTTAGCATGTTGGAGTAAGTAGCGAGTTCCATTTTCTGACACCGACAAAATCTCATTCCGGTGTGTCCGTGCTAGTTCCACAAATTCGTGCTAATTTCACAATCTGAAAGGAACAAGAATATACTTATATAATTAAATATTTATTTACGTTTGCGCAATTTTTTTGTTGTAAAATATTAATGAACATTAACATTGGTATATATATATATATATATATATATATATATATATATATATACACATATATATATATACACACACACATACATATATATGTATATGTATTAATATTTTCATATTTATATGTACATATATATTTTTATATGTACGTATAAAATATATATTATAATAATAGTATGTATTAATAATAATAATATTATTATTATATTTTTATTACTTATTATAACTTTTAATTGTTATGATCTTAATTATTATAAAATTATATAATAGCTTATTAATTATACTAAATATTATATGTAAAGTACGTATGATTATATATAATAATTTTCGTTTTTCTTTATATCTTCTTTATATCTTTATATCTTCTGCTTATTCTTTTAATTCGTGCTAATGTCAACAACAGTGAGCGATAAGAAACGTCGGAGACACTCGACTATCGTACAGCGTGTAAAGCACGAAAGAGTATGAAAATATTTCTATTTTCTTTTCATACTATGTCATAAGCGCGAAAGAGACAATAATATTTCTATTCTTTTCTATCGTCCCCAGATGGCCGAGCGCACATATACGTGCCTCGCCTTTGTGTGCGTGCCACATATTTCTCCTCGGTCCTAGCTATATGCTTTATTGTAGTGATACTAATGGAACGTACTAAAATTCAAACCACAATTTTTCATCAATAGTTTAAAAATACATAATTTCCGAATAATATTGCTATATGCTGTTACATTAATATTGTTACATTATATTGTAACAAAAATTCAGCAAAATTGATGACCTGAAAGCTGGAATCTTTCCTTGTTTAGAAGGATGAACATTAATATTGATATATATATATATATATATATATACCAATGTTAATGTTTATCAATATTTTACAACGAGAAAATTGCGCAAACGTAAATAAATAAATTTAATTATATATATATATATATATATATTAATTATATAATATAATTTAATTATATAAGTATATTCTTGCTCCTTTCGGATTGTGGAACTAGCACAAATTGTGGAACTAGCACGGACACACCGGAATGAGATTGTATCGGCAGTGTCAGAAAATGGAACTCGCTACTTACTTTTCAACATGCTAAAATGGACTGTGACGCTAGTATACGGGGGGTTTCGACGGTCCCACGAAAAAGGCCGGAATGGCCGCTCTCAGGTTCCTCTCTGTTTGCATGTGCATTGATAAGTGTGCATATGTATTAAACACGTGGAAAGCGTGATAATATATTATTAAATAATAGAGATATTAAAATTGCAAAATATAGTCATAGATTTGTAACGGTACGTCTCTGCGCGTTCGGAAAATCTACGGTACGGACGTGGGGACGTACGCTCGGAGATGCTCGTCGGATGCCGGATTCGGGAGACAATCGCAGTCGCCGGGTTTTAATTGTTTGAATTCGTTGGAATGATTATTAAGAATATAGACGACGTCTCGTCTCTTGCAGCGCAGTCGTTCGTGTGCGTATCTCGCTTGTCGCTTTGAGATATTCGTAACGCGGTTGAATCGTGAATGCGGCGGACGATAGTTGTCAGGTCGTGTATCGATCGTATATACAATGCGTTGCTAGGCAACCGGGCCCGCATGAGGCCGAGCGTTCGCGCGGATTGCTGGGCAACAGTTGACGCTTGCGGTGACACGTGTTTTTGCGTATGTCGCCGGAAAGCCCGAGAACGCTCCGACTTTCGAGTAAGAATATCGAAATATCGCGAGCACCCGATATTTCGTAAGAAAGTCCGAGAACCCTCCGACTTTCCGAGAGAGACGAAAACGAGAATATCGCGAGCGCCCGATATCTCATAAGGGACAAGTCTGAGAACACTCCAACTTTCCGGATGAGACGGAAATAAAAATACTGAGAACGCTCGGTATTCGTGGGGAGAAAAATCCGAGAACACTTCGATTTTTCGAGAAGGAAAGAACGAGAATACAGAGAACGCTCGGTATTCGTTGCGAGAATCTTTTCTCGCAGTTCAGGTCGAATCGGTGCTTGGGAAGCGAACGGATAAGCGGACAGGTCTGGATCTTTTACGCCAAATTCACCGGATATTTATACCCATTTTTGTGCCACATGTCGACGCTTCATTTAATAGCTATCAAAGCTAAACAGCTGATCGGTCACGCCGTCGACGCGTGACAGCTCAGAAACGCGCGTATTGTTCGGTTGCGATCGGGGATGCTCGGGCGGCTCCGGATGTTGCGAGCCGCATAACGCGCGCTAGTAACGAAGTATCTGAAAGATGCTCCGTTACAAATTAATTAATTGTGATCAATATAAAAAATGAGTGAATTCATTTTTCACTTAAATTTTATTTTATATTGTAATAAAATTTGTTTATAATAATAATAAATATGTAAACCTTTCTAAAAAAGGCATGACATCGATACTTGCATCTCTCGAAATTTCCTCAAAGTTTATTGTTGACATTTTTCCGCGATGGATTCTCTCGTTGCGCTAACTTTATGAATAGCTCATTGTATTGATTTCACAGAGGATCGTCTTGACAATTGTGTATAAAAAAGTTAAAAATATTATAGTGTAACAGTAGTATAATAGTATTATATTAATTTTTGCTCTTGTGTTGAAAAAGATAAATAGCAAAAAAATAAATAAATTTAAAATCGTTAAAATTAAAGGATATATATTAATAAATTGATAATATAATTATGTAAAATAAAGTTTATAAATAGTTTTATAAATATACTCATTTTATTATTTTTAGAACGCTTATATTTTTAAAGTATAATATTACAATTTAAAATTTGAAAGATATCTATTAGATTCGGAAAAAATTAACGGAGACCGACTGGATTTGAACTCGGGATCCCTCGTCTACCAATCCGATACTTAGTCTGCATGACCAGGACGGCTCCTCTCTGTTAACTGTTTATATTCCGAATCTCTTTCATGACCGCTTACGGTCGTCTAATTCTTACAAATTAATGTAGTTAATGTATTTGAAAATAAGTGGGAATAGCCAAAAGATGGCGGAGCAATCAAAAGTTACTTTTTTTCCAGTATCTGATTATAGTGTTTCTATTGTTGCCCATTTTATATACATTTTATATACAGAGCTTTCATTTCTCTTAGTATATGTTTTGTGTATCTCCCATGTATAGACATTTATACTATATACTAGATCGCTCCTCTATTTAGGATGCTTACGATAATCCAAGTTCGAGTTAATTCTACTAGGACAAAAAAATATAATACGCCATGGACCTAAAAATATATGGACGAAGCAGTTATGGCAAGGGGACAGTGAGATTAGCGATAAGGGGGAACTACATGCACATCGGGTCGATTCGGATTTATTCGGAATTATTTGGCTTCCGAGTTCCAGCTGTTCGCTTTGGCTGCGTTCTAATATTCACTGCCAGTACCGAAAATATATAGTTCAAGTCACGTATATTATAGATTTTCAGTACTTGCAGTGAATATTGGAACGCAGTCTTTCAAAGTAAATGCATATGTGACCACAAATAAAAATTTGCGCTAATTTTAGAATTTTATAATGAGTTATTAGTGTACATATTAAAGTAGTAAATACATATAGGTATATATACAGGTATACTACTGTGATCAAATATAAACGAGATTTTTATTATAGAGTGAAAAATCTTTATTTATTCTTCAAAATCAAATTCGTCGCCTTCAAAATAATCCCCTCCCGATGCAATACAATTATGCTAACACTTTTCCCAATCCTCGAAACACTTTGAAAACTTTTCTTCCGGAATGGCCTTCAATACCTTCTTCGTTTCGGCTTGTATCTCATCAATCGATTCAAAACGGTGTCTCCGGAGCGGTCTTTTGAGTTTACTGAATAGTCAGAAGTCACACGGTGCTAAATCAGGCGAATACGGTGGTTGTGGAACGATATGGGTCGAGTTTTTGGCGAAATGGTCACGAAGAACCAGTGCAGTGTAAGATGGCGCATTATCGTGGTGCAAAAACCATGAATTGTCTGCCCATAAATCTGGCCTCTTGAGGCGAATAGCTTCACGCAAACGACGCATAACAATCAAATAATCAAATAATATTCCTTGTTGACAGTTTAGCCCGACGGAAGGAATTCATAATGCATCACACCATGATAATCGAAGAAAACTGTTAACAAAACCTTGATTTTTGAGCGACTTTGGCGCGATCTTTTTGGTCTTGCCTCACCTTTTGCACTATATTCGCTCGATTGGTCGGTTGTTTCCGGGTCATACGCATAGATCCAAGTCTCATCTCCAGTTATCATGCGTTTCATCTTATCCTGGTAGTCAGAAATCATTGTTTCACACACTTCAACGCTGTTTTTCCAAAAAATTGAGTGTTTTCGGAACCAAACGAGATTTGACTCTTTTCAAGCACAAATGGTCTTTCAAAATGATCTGGACTGATCCAAATGAAATGTTTACAGTATCGGCAAGTTCTCTAATTGTCAATCGACGATTTTGGAGCACCAAATCCTTGATTTGCTTCACGTGTTGTTCATCAGTTGATGTTTTTGGTCGTCTTTGATGTTTTCTACGCTTTCTCGACCATCTTTCAACATTTTATACCAGTTAAATACTCTTGGTCTTGATAGAGCCTGGTCACCAAAAGCCTTCTGCAACATTCTGAACGTTTCAGTAGCAGAAATTCCGCAAACAAAATAAAATACAATTTCTTTGCCCAACAGAATCACACAACGTAAAAATCGAAAAAAATACTTTTGGATATTCACAAAAACGAGCGTGGAATTTCACACAGATGTCAAAGACAGTACTACCAACTTAATCAAAAAAATATTGTCAGAATCGATGAACCCGCGCAGTTTAAATTTAAAAATCTCGTTTATATTTGATCACAGTAGTATGTATACCTGTACATATTTATATTTATTTTAATATAATTATATATTTTATATAATATATATATCTTAAATAATACTATTTAATTATGAGTAAATTCTCTCTCTTTCTCCCTCTTTCTCTGTTAATTTTTAATATATACTCTATAATTTAGTTTTAAAGTTCTGTACAAATTTATAAAATAACTTCATTTTTTATAAACATCTTTCAAAATGTAACTTTAAATCAACTTTAAGACAAAATATTATTTGCTCTTACAAAAAAAGTACATTTTATTCTCTTTAAAAATATGTAGATAATATGAAAATAATAGTGAATAAAAAAGGCGCTAAGAGTCAAACGTGGTTATTGGTGCGTAGCAATTTATTAAAAAACAGTACTTATTGCATCGTAGACAAATTCCTTAATCTAATATTAAAAGTAATCGTAGTTCGAATGTTTCGGCTCTATATTGAGTCATCCTCAGCGACAGAAAAACAATAATTAGATATCGGAAATCTTAGAACGACAAAATCACCGTTGCGGTTAGTGTTGCATGTCCATATGGTAACAGTCGATTGTAGATTAAAATGAAAGTAGATGCTCACGTCGGTTGCTGGGCCGATGGCATAGGCCAATCACGACATTATCTAAATGTGAGCGTGATTTAGTTAGACTTTTCAAGAATCGAAAATTAATATTCAACAAAGGCTTCAATCGACTACTTACCACAAAGGCACATATCAAATTACTCAAAACCCTTAGGAGTCAGATTGCAAAACAATTAAGTATAGGTTCGACACAACGACATAATAAAGTCGAAATGAAGGTATGTGTGGTGACCACGAATCGAAAATGACAAGACGGAAAAAAAACAGTTATAGAGTCAAAAAAAATAATACGTCAACCACAAACAAAGACAAATAATAGCGATACAAAAATATTTACAATTTGTTTAATATCGAGGAATACGCGTGGTGTAAAAATTCGATATTTTTTGCAAGTTGAAACTATTTGCTTGATATTTATCGAAGCAGTGATGATTATTGTAAAAATAACTTCAGAATTAAGATCAATCTGGGATCATTTGATTTCGATTCATTATTGTCTTCCCTTACCATTAGGAAAGGATGGTTTATAAATATTTATCTTCGGTAAATATCCCTGGTAAATATCTCCTGGAAAATCAACTTTTCTTACAACTGGGGGATGACTTCGCACTCCCGCCCCGTGAAAAGGCAGATGCAGTGTTTCAACTAATCAAGAACGTTGAAAATAATACTAAAAAATGTTCGGTTTCAATTGGATATCAGGAATTGTTTCATTCCCTTGATCAATAATTTAGCTTCTGGCACCTGGCAGCTTAGTCCTCACTATCAGGAACTTTTTTATCTATATAAATCAACTAAATCATTCTTAAATAACAATCCAAATGTTATGAGGGCCGATAAAGGGAATGCCACAGTAGCGTTAGATAAAAACTCTTATATTGAAAAAATAAATGGAATGCTTTGGAATGAAAACACTTCCATTAAAATAAAAAATAATGAGATTATGTCGAGAGCCTACCTAGACCTTCTTAAAATTCATAAGAAAGGTTGTCCTTTCAGGATTATCGTATCATCGGTAAATAATGTTCTTTACTCTTTGGCGTTATATCTACATCGGATCATCTTTAAAAATATTTCTAAACCACGTAGTTACATAAAAAACAACCTAGAATTGGTGAACAAATTCTCGAGTATGTCGATAGCACAAGGTTACAGTCTAATTTCTCTTAACGTAGTCTCTCTGTTCACCAACATCCCTCTCGATCTGGCTTTATTGTGTGTGAAAAAGAGATGGGGAGAAATTTCGGTGGAATGTGACTTACCAAAGGAGAAATTTATCAGAGGGGCTTTACTCGTCCTCAAATCTACGTTTTTTAAATTCGGTGATGTTATTTATAAACAATCTTTTGGCATCCCGATTCGGACTCTCCTCTTTCTCCCATTGTTGCGGATTTAGTGCCGAGCGATTTGGAAGAAAGAGCGCTGGAGAAGTATGGAATGACGATCCCTTTTTACCTTAGATACGTGGATGACATTGCCATGCCCGTATGGAAAGGATTAAGAACTATTGAGAAACTATTCAGATTTCTATAATTATCATTCAATTTCTGTAGTAACTTAAGTAGTAACTATTGGCGATTACATGTATGAATAGTAATTGAATAGCATGTAATTGCCAATAGTTACTATACTATAATAGGTACTCAAGTTACTATAGAAACTGAATGGTAAACTATAGAACTATGTAACTATAGAAATCTGAATAGTTTCTCAATAGTTTTCAATTGTTCCTTTCCATGCGGGGATGTAAGGAAAATGCTGTTGCTTTTTAAAAAAACATGTAATTGCATATTACGAATTGCATAATTCTTTTTTAAAAACAACTATATGTTTTCTATGCACTAATTTATTTATCTTATTGTATGCCTAAAAGTATTAAGATATAATAACAAAGACTGAATAGTTTATGAGATATTTTATATTGAATTTATATTTTATATTGAAATGTGCAAGAGTAAAGTGTAAAGTTATTATTTTTTTGACAATTTTATCTTAATACTTTTATATGTAGAATAATCGGAGAAATCATGTATTGATTTTTTTCGAAAATTAATTTTACCATTATTTGTCTCCCTTCAAACATATATCTTTTATTTCAAATGTTTTTCCGTTTTTCTTCAATAATTTTCAAAAAATCTCAATTCGTCATTTAAAATAAGACATCCTGTACATACATTATACATTATTTAAAAAAATACAATAAAAAGATTACTAATCAGGGTATTCGCGTACTATCTAGAGTAACTGGCTATATTATTCAATACTAATATCAGATTTTCACGATTTTTCGTGATGAAAATCGCGAATTAGTAACTTATAGTTGTTTATTTCAATAGAATAGCAAACTACTCATTCTAATAGTAAAGAATAGTAAATTCTTATAATTTCTATTCGCTCCAATAGTAAACTATTTACGATTCTAATAGTAATGAATAATAAGCGCCTACAGTTACTATTCGTTCCAATAATAAACCACTTATAATTCTAATAGTAATGAATAGTAAATGCTATAACTATTCGTCCAATAGTAAACTATTTATTCCAATTTCCAATAGTAATGTCCCATAATACTACACAAAATTTCAATATTTTTCTGAATAGTTTTGAATAGTTATATTTCTCAATAGTTCTCAATAGTTCCTTTCCATACGAGTGGCGATTCCTTCCACTAAGATGAAACACATTCTCAACATTTTCAATTCTTTATATCTAAGATTATAGTTTACGCTGGAAGAGGGAGGCAGATTCCTCAATTTTTTGGACATTTGTATCAGATTGAATGGCAATGTCATCGAAACAGATTGGTATCAAAAGCCCACGTTTTCGAGAAGATATCTTAACTTTCTTTCCCAGCATCCTCTCTCCCAAAAGCGAGGGATAATTTTTAATATGGTGGATCGGGCGTTGTTATATTCATTCTTACACCCTAAATATCATCAAAAAAACTTAGAACGAATTGTTGGCATCTTGAGGGACAACGATTATTCTCCAAGCTTTATTTTTAACTCCATTAACTCACGTTTAAATAAATTTTTAACAACGAAATTTAATTTCTGTCAAAAAAAACTGTGACAACTGAGGAGGGGGAATCGAGGAAAGTCCCTTGGTTTTCTATACCTTTTATAACACAGATTGCGGGCAAAATGCAAAAAGCAATCACCGCTGGATTCCAAGATCTCCTTCTTCAGCTTCAACAAACCTGGAGGAATGATGAAAGCACAAAAAGATCCTATTCCAACCAAACAAAACAGAAATGTTGCTTACAAACTTTCGTGTTTGAATTGCAATGCCTCTTATGTGGGACAGACATTTCAGCAGTTAAAAACAAGGATTTCTGAACATCGAAATCACATTAATAGAAACAGTGCAACTTCCTTTATCATTACGGAACACAGGTTGTAACATAACCATGAATTTGACTGGGAGAATGTCAAGATCCTGAATAGGGAGTGTTTTCTAGGGAAAAGATTTGTCTCTGAGATGCTACACATTAAGGGGTAACACCTATATAACCGGCCGTAAATGAGGTCTATTTTTAAGAAAGTTTATAAATTTAATGAATCGTGCTATTAAAAAATGAATTTTATAATTTTATTATACATATAAAAAAGTAAAAAAAAAGTTTTTAGAGTCTTAATTATTAAAATGGCGGATATACAGCAACGTTAAGAAGACAGTAAAATTGGCACGTTCCGCGGCTAGCAGCACAAGTGTCATAATTTTTGGTCTAGAATAAAAAAAAAGTTTTTTTTATTATTTTACTCAAATATCTATAGAAATACGTAGCCGTTTTTGAAAAAATTGATTTTTGGCAAAATGACGGAAATACAAAAAAAAGTTCCATTTTCGTCACAAAAAAGTCGAGTAAAATCAGCTGTAATTCAAAAAATTTATAATTTATCAAAAAAATTCTATGTATTTCTTTAGAAAATATAATTTTTTAAATACTGTCAAAATTTGAAATAAATTGATTAAAAATTATTTGAGTTTCTATTGCTAGCCAATTTGAAAAATGCTGTTTCGAGAAAAACGCGTTTAAAGTTTTGAATGTGAATATTTTTAGGTTAACAATTTAACTTTTTTACTTTTTGTGAATTTATCTTTAGTCTGCAATCCCAGCACCATAAAGTTACCCTTCAACAGTCATATTTTCATCCTCTTCGTCTTTTCTCGAGGTTTTTGTGCTCGAGCGAGCCTCTTTCACTGAGTGAGCGATCGGAGAAAGAATATGATGAAAGAATATGATGTGGTGTTCATTAGCTTTGACGCAAAAATTATAACAATTGTGATAATGCCCAGAATCCAGATGCCACCGGCCTGGCAACCGACGTAAGCATCTACCTTCATCTTAATCTACACTCGACTGTTACCATATGGACACGTAACACTAACCGCAACGGTGATTTTGTCGTTCTAAGATTTACGAGGTTTATCTAATTATTGTTTTTCTATTGCTGAGGATAACTCAATATAGAGCCAAAACGTTGAACTACGATCACTTTTAACGTTAGATTAAGGAATTTGTCTACAATGCTGTTTTTTAATAAATTGCTACGAAACAATAACCGTGTTTGACTCTTAGTGCCTTTTTTATTCACTATTATGTAATTTCAAGAGTTAGTTAGATTTATAATTTGTTAATAATGAAAATAACAATACAGAATATTTCATATAGATTCTTTTTAATTTAAGAATCCTTAGTTTGAGAATTATTGATTCATATATAACAGTCTTCATATAAAATCGAATATATCTGAAGAATGCCGATAGTAGCCGAAGTGCAGTCTCCCCTTACCTAATCTCAGCTACTTCGCGCAACAGGCTCCATCCATATATTCTTAGATCCATATAATATACATATTCATCTACTATCTTCATGAGTCATGACAATTCAACTCAACGCTGTCTTATATTCTCTGAGTTGAGTTAACTGTGATTAGCTGGTAGAAGATATCGGGTGTTTTCCATTTAGTAACTCAAGTCGACACAAGTTTAGTGATATCATCATTTGCGCTTTCCATTTGATTTGTGTCGCTATGTGTCATTGACCCAAGTCGACTTTTGCTAACTTAGGGAGTCAATCATGTAACTTTACGTGAAATTTTTCACTTTTTACTTTTCATTTTTCACCTTGACATTTCACGTGAAACTTTTCATGTATAGCGATTATGTATGTAGCTTGAATGCATAGAAAATGAAATCATGAAAGATAATTTCATAGGTTTTATAGCTAATGAAAATTATTTTATTGGTATAGTATTATATACATCTTTTAATAACCAATTGTATATACGTATATACTACGTATTGTATATGTACACTTAATCCTAACGCAGCTCTAATCTTCTCTAATTCCGAAACATATTTATTAATTCTCTAGATTTCCGCCTTTCCGTCACCAAGATACATGGCGAAAAAGTTCACGTGAAAAATTTCACATTTTCATGAGAGAGTTATATGATCCCGCAAAATCGTACATGATCGTAAGTTCACGTGAAACTTTTCTCTTTTCACGTTTCCGCCCTAGGGGAAAAGTTACATGATCGACCCCTGCTTTTGCGAAGAGTTAAGGTGTATGACATACAATTTTATCAATATCAAAAAACAAACTTACTATATTTATTTAATCAGATACGTATATATTCTGTTATATTGATAGTAAGAAGTGAGGTTAATAACTCAAAATTAAGAGATACGGTTCATGTCAACGCTATTTCTTTTATATGGATTTATACGGATTTTTTTATACTAATAATTACACGTAAGTAAGATGATCAATCTTACTTCAATAAGTTATAAATTGGTAATCTAAAGTTTCATATTAGATTATACAATGAATAAAACTGGAAATATGTTGACTAATAATTTTGTTGATTCTGAATATATACCGATATCAGATGTAAATATTTTACGAGAAAGAAACAAATAAACAAAGAGAAATTGATTTAATTTCTCACGAAGAATTTCAATGGAAAGACAAGCTTGTATGGAACAAACAAGCTATTTTTGCACTTTTATCTGCTTATGAAGCTCGTGATATTGAAGTTGATAATACAAAAAAAGTTTTGGCAATCAATTGCAAAAGATCTGAATGGATTATGTTTATTTGAAATTCAAGTAAATATTTTATTATATTTATTAATATTTATTAACCTAATCTATAAATATATTTTTATAATTAAATTAATTTGATCTGATATATTTTTCTAATATATTTTTATGGTTATCAGGTAATCAAGTTAGATGGAAATTTAGTGCATCTGAAAAAAATCATAACAAAAAAAAGATCATAATCGTATAAGTGCAAATGCTCCGAAGATTTTTGATGATTACGACAAAAGATTATATGAAATTTTGAGTCATAAAAGCGTTACTAGTGAAAGCAGTGAAAATGTTTTTAATTCGCCAATATTAGTGAATACTCAAAATATAACAACTAATAGAATATGTATTAGGTGTACAAAAAAGTTCTGAGCTTTAGATTTTATACAACCGAAATAACAATTTAAATTTTATATATCTTCCCGCCCTTTTGCGGTTTTAAAGCGTTGACATTTGGCCTTCTAAAATGCCATACAGTTTGGCGTTTGCACATAACTTCAAAAATCAGTAATGTTCACGATGGCAATAACAAAAGAGCATATTCGATTTTCCATCCACTTCGCGTTTCATCTGAAGAAAAATGCTGCTGAAGCCACTGCAATGATTTGTGCTGCATATGGAGAGAACGCTGTAAGTCATACTACATGTAAAAGATGATATCAAAAATTTCGCCAAGGAAATTTCAGTCTTGAAGATGAATCGCGTGCTGGACGCCCTCAAAAGATTGAAACGGACGAATTGCAAGCACTGCTGGATATAAACTCTGCGCAAACTGAAAAGGAGCTTTCAGAACAGCTTGGCGTTACGCAGCAAACCATTTCCGTACGTTTACATACGATGGGAAAGGTTCAGAAGGAAGGCAGATGGGTTCCGCATGAATTGTCCGAAGACAACAAAAATCGTCGGCGTGACACTGCATTCACTTTGCTTTCAAAATTCCGGAAAAAAGATTTTCTGCACAAAATCATTACAGGCGATGAAAAGTGGATTCTTTATGATAACCCTAAACGTAGAAAATCATGGGTTGACCCTGATCAACCTTCGACATTGAAGCCAAAGCCCAATATCCACGCCAAGAAGGTTTTGCTTTGTATCTGGTAGGATTGGAAAGGTGTATTGTATTACGAGTTGTTACAATCGAATGAAACAATCACGGCAGACCGCTACCAACAACAATTGACCAATTTGAGCGATGCATTAAAAGAAAAGAGGCCATTTACTGGCCAAGGACGTCGTAAAGTGATCTTGCTTCATGACAATGCTCGATCACATGTTGCGAAAGCGACTCAGGACCATATCTTTGCGTTAGGCTGGGAACTTCTCCCGCACGCGGCGTATAGCTCAGACATGGCGCCTTCCGATTACTATCTATTCCGGTCGCTGCAGCATCATTTGGCTGATACACATTTCGTGAGATTTGAAGAGATACGAAAATGCATTGATGACTTTATCGCTTCGAAGCCGGTGAGCTTCTATCATCAAGAAATTCGCAAGCTACCCAAAAGATGGCAAAAGGTCGTTGATGCAAACGGAGAATATTTCGCTGATTAATATTTTTTTTGTTTGTTTTTGAATAAAGATTGAATTTTACAAAAAAAAGCTCAGAACTTTTTGTACACCTAATAAAAGAATCAAGTAATGTCCAAGAAAATACTAGAACAGAAGAACATAGTATAGACAATATTAGCAGAAATAAAAATAGTGCAAAAAAAGACATGGAATAGGAAACACACAAAAACATCTCGAACAAAATTAGAGTTAGAGAAGCAATGATTGGAACATCTTCAGTTTATTTAGAAAAAATATGAAGATAAAAAAGAATACGAAGAAAATGAAAATAAAAAAAAATAGAAGAACTTGCATTAAAAAAAGAAAAATTAGCTTTTAAGAAGAAAAAGATGTTGTTTGAAGAATTGAAGTTAACCAAAAAGACTGAACAACATAGAGAAAAGATGTCTATTCAAAAAGAAAAATGTGATTTGTTAAAAAGCTTAATCAAGAAACAAAATATTTTTAATTTGAATAGCTGATATACATAATAATATTTATCTTAATCTCAAAAAAACAACATATTTTTTAAATAACAAAGATTTTAAGCTATAATGTTTTCTCCAATGTAATATAATTATTAAATATATTTGTAATTGTTATAAAATTAAAAACTATTTTTGTTTGAAATATTACGTTTTTGTTGAAAAAAGTTAAAATGATATTTAATATGTTATAATTTTCTAATAATAAATGTACGTAATATATATATGTGAGTACATACATATATATTAGATAATAATTCGAGATGAATATTGTTATGTTAACTCAAATAAGAGACATTTTATTTTATATTAAAAGATTTTATTTTTATATTTTTTAATTATATATGTGCAAAATATAAAAAATATCTGTGTTATAAATAATTAAGATTATTGATATTACCATATGATTAAATATTTAATTGCTCTATAATTGCTGCAATCTTAATAATATGTATAATACAAAAAGCTATAAATAAAATATTTTATTTTTTGAAATATTTTATTTTGTTTCTTGCTATTTTGTATAAATAATTAAAACTTACTATATTATTATGTTTTATTAAATAAATGTATATAATGTTTTATTGAGAAATAAATAAATTGATAATTAATTTGTTTGTTTTTTATTTATATTCTTATCTATTGATTTAAATAACATAAATAATAATTTCAAAAATTCTTTTTGTAAATATATAAACTGATTTTATAAAAATATTAAAATTTGTTTATTTATATAGTATTATATCTTTATATATATTTATTGTGTAAAAAAAAAGCATTTATTAATAATATTTATAATATTTATTTATTAATATTATTTTCATATAACTAAATTTAAATAAAGTATTTAAACATAATTTGAATAAATTTTTTACAAAAATAATATATAAATAATAAATCATTTCGGTGATTGGCATAAGTATAATTAATATATATTGAATAGTAAAATAAATTTTATTACAAGTTAAATAACATATGAATATTAATTTTATTTGATAATATATATTATCTGATATGTACATTATATAGATTAGATAAATTATTGCATAGGATATTCTCTGAATAATAATGTTCGACGATCTTTTAAATCTTCTTCGTCTATAATTTCGTCTCCTTCTTCATTATAATTTTGCGCAAAATTATTTTCTTCTGCTGCAGGATTTTTATTATAAAAATCTTCACCGTTATCTTCATAATCTAAACATAAATTATGAAATACGCAACAACCTACTATAATTTGAGTCATAAAATGAACATCGCGTAAAGATAATTTATTTGAAATCGGGCTTTTAAAATACCAAAAACTTTTTCAACTGCAACTCTAGTTATTGAAATTTTTATATTAAATGCTTCTTGTTGAATCGTTTAAATTACCGTTATCTTTGAAAGGACAGACAATCCATTTTTTTGCTACATTATAATCTTTATCTCCTAACAAAAAAGTTTTGTTTGGAAAAAGATTTTCTCTTTTTTGTTCAGCAGTATAAAAAAGCTATGATCTTCTTAATATTCGAATATCGTGAAAAGATCATCACAATATATATTAAGAAATCTCATATAGAAGAAATCTCATTACAATCACTAACAGCTTGTAAAAGAATTAAATAACACTGTTTTCTGTTAAAATATTCTTTACTCTATTTTCCTCAGGCTTATTTATATAAATATGGGAATCATCTATTGCTCCTATGCAGCCTGATATTCCTGTTGTTTTTCTTGAAACTCACTGAGAAATTTTAATTAGATCATTTTCTTGAGGTTACTTAATAACTTCCAGAGTTATTAATAAACTGATGACTCGACGTATAATACGAAATACTGATAATAATGATATATCAAAACGATTAGATAATTCGATGTGGTTCTTTATTTAAAAATCAAAGAGTTACTAGCAAACATAGTTTTGCAGATTTTCTTTCTTTTCCAAATTCATTTGTTGGCATAAATCTGCTGGCCTCAAAAGATTCTAAAAAAAAGTTAGCAATTAAAATAAGTTTCTTCGGGTGAGGGCCGTTTGACCATGGTTACAATTGGTCACCATTCATAACGTTTGAACAGAGGAACCCTCTAGATACCGGCCGCTGTGAATGGCTGTGGTCAATCGCAACGTGGTCAAACGGAACGTTTTTTCTATTACTATAAGATAAAATATCTTAAAAAATTAATATTATTAATAATAATATTTTACTTAATACTATTATCACAATAATTACTTATTAATCTGTACACAATCATGCGATTTAATCTGAAATCTTCTCTAAAAAAAAGACTATCACTTTTCCTGTGTATCACATCAAGAAAATTTTGCACATGATGTCGTCTACGGCCATTCATTAATAGCTGCAGAAGAGGATCTAGCAGATCTTCTTCATATAAGTTATTTTCTAACGGATGTAGTTTTCATCTGAAGAACTACTACTGCTGTCACTATCGCTACTGTCACTGCTAGTACTATCATTATGCAATAAATAAATTACATTTATCCAATTATTTTCATTCATCTGTTAAAAAAATTATTTATTAACTTATATACTATTACATATAACCTCTATATGCTTTGTATTGTAATTCTATATAAAAATATATGTATATTTCTATGTATATTTGTAAAATAAAAATAGAACAGAAAAATAAAAAATTTACATTGTGTATATTATCTTCAAATAATAATAATTTTAATAAAATATTGATAATCATATTTTATTTAGATCAAAAAACCTACTATGCATCAACTTCTGCGCAGATAGGTGCTTTCCATTTATTACATTAGGAGTTAATGACTTGAGTCAGCTCAAATCGACACAAATCATAACAAATGGAAAGCACCCATCGAAGATATTATAAGTAATTATAATTATAAGTAATATAATATACTGATATAGATTATAAGTAATATAATATACTGTTTATATATTGTCTTATATTCCCCGAGTTAATTAGTTAGTTTATTTACGCAAGCAAATCTGATTTTAAGAAGAAAATGTCTACTGCAGATATATTTACGAAAGAAGAAAATAATGTTGGTATATATATATATGCTTCTTTAATAAACATAATTATATATAAGTTTATTATTATATATAAGTTTTAATTAAATATTAAGATATCACAATAATTTAAATAATTTAAATTTTGTTAATTATAAGACAATAATGCTAAATAGGCTAAATAATTATAATTATAAATATTTTAAATTTGTAAAATTACTTTATTTATAACTTTATTTATCTTCGATATCTACCAACTAATCACAGCTAACACAACTTAAGGAATATAAGACAGCGTTGATTTGAATTCATAAACATTTATATTAGACACTAGACCGCTAACTCTTCTATTTGAGAGTAAATAAAAATTGATTTCAAAACTTATGTATTACATAGGCTGCGTTCCGTAACTCACTGCCAGTACTGGCAGTATTGTAATGCTATTCCGAAATTTATTCCAGTGTGCTGCGATAGTACTATGATAGAATAATAACGTCATAAATTTTGTCGTTACTTCCTGCTGCAGCTATTGTAGCTAGAAGAAAAATGCAGCAGTCACAGTACAAAATGGCGACTTTCGAGAAAAAAAAGTTAATCCTACTCGATGCAGAAACAAATATTCAATAAATAATAATAAATAAAAAAAAACGCACAAAAAGCATTACGAGATAAAAATAAAGTTTGATATTTATATTATAGCGGATTCGATCATTCGCGCTAAGTTTGTATAAACATTTGTTACGTCCGGGGGACTTTACGAATTCTTCTCTTTCGGAAAAAGATAACGGCTGCTAAGAAAATGAAAGCGCTTCGAACGATCTAAAGAAACCCTAAATAAATAAACAAAAATTCCTCTCAAGATACGTCTCACTATCAAAAAAAATAATTCTTGGGATAGACAGCTTTGTCGGCATCGACAAGTTTATAACATACCAATAAAAATAAAAAAAATATTAACAAAAGCAAATTCCTAACGGATAAGAAACGCGTCGGATCGTCCGAGGGTCACTCCCCAAATTGGTGGGGAAACTAAAGGAAACGCCAATCAAGAAGAAACGATTAGCGGTCGTTGGCGGTCACACCAATGAATGATTGAGGGTGTGGAATGGCGGGAAAATTTTCACTAACTAATTCCATCATTCGCTAGAAAATCTGGAAATATAAAAACAATCACAATTCACAGAACACCGCTTCCCTCCTTCCTCTATACTCACAATTTTTCTAAACTATCATTCGGCAAGCCAACGCGGAAATCCATCACGCCCTCAAATATTCCCACCCCTTCGGAACCCTTTAAAAATCGCGACTTGGAGCGGATCGCTCTCTTCTCGCTTCTCATCGTTCCACGCCTTCATGGACCATCCGAGGTCGAAAAATCTTTTCCAGTTAGAATCTGTGCGCGATTCTTACATTTTTCGTGTGATTCGATCCACGATCCAGCCTAGTCACCACACTTCTCGTCCATCACCAGCGGCCGCTACAACAAAAGTAAGTCCATCTTTATCACTTTTTCCCGCGGTAGACTGGCTGTTTGGTTCGCGATCTCTACATATTTGTTTCATTAAAACACTCCAACATTCCAAATTGGCAAGCCGCCGATTAACTCAGTAAAGCTGCCTTCCCCGATTTCTCCACACTCCGACTTGGCAAGTCGCCGATTAACTCAGTGAAACTGCCTTCCTCGATTCCAACCTGGCAAGTCGCCGATTGATTCGGTGAAACTGCTTTATCACGATTCCTCAATTTCTTTTTTTTTTTACCACTCTCATCTCACACTCTCTCTCATCTAACTCTTATTTACATAGTGAACCGAACGAAAGCCATCCCGAACAACCCAACGAAACGGGCATTGCGATACCGTCGGGAGAAGTTAAATAAGCGGATTCGTCGAAACCGGACATGCCGAAAAACTCGCGGAGCAGTTAATAGACGTAGAACCGAGACTAGCTAACATCACCTTACAACAGTACGCCACCGTCCTCCGCTCCGCGGCAGATTTTGAAAAACAATATACTCCAGAGAAGAGAGTAGTAGTCTTCGACATGGAGAAGTTCTTCTCGTCCGTCAATTTCCCCGCTCTCCCACCCATCCACCTCCTGGCACCTTTTTCATTAAAAGAATTCAACCCCGATCAGTTTTGGGATCAAATCTCAAGACACCAAATTACCGATACCATCCCTATGTACATTTCCCGTGACCCTCTTCCCTACCTCGTTCCAGTGAAGGCTTTCCGCAGCGCTCACCCTGATCCCCCGCCACACCTGCAACCCGATCCCATCGATATGCTCGCGACCACCAATTTTTTGCCCCAATTGGAACAATTGGGTATATAAATACCAGATTTTTTTTGTTTGCTTTGTTATTTATTATTATTTGAAATTTACGTATAAAATTTTTTGTAACCAATACTTCTACACTTTAATGTATACAGAAAAATTTGCGAATTAACATATTGTAATCCTTTTATTATTATTATTATTATTATTAAATCAGTTAATTCGAATTCCGTCTCAATTTATTTACCCTAAAACTTGATCCCGAACCATTCACGGCTCCCTGAGGATCGACGAGGTCCATCCCTGGTAAAAGAGATTCGGTTCTCTGACCAAAAAACGGACCACCGATAGCGCTGGCGCAGGTAAGGGTTATAACGTCACCGACGCTGACCCGATTCCTGTTCCCTTAACGCGCGTTCGACTCGCGGATCGACCTTACGACGTCGATCTGCGAGAACAAAAAAGGTTCCGTGCGTCCACCCGAGTTCTTCTCCTCCTGACGGAAGGTATTACCTTTCCTCCAACCTCGGACGTAACACATTATTATATACGAAATTATTGCTTTAATTGCTTTTTAGGAGAGATCGTGCATCTATCTGATTTTCCATCCCTTTCTAAGATTGGTCCTATTAATTCCAATATAAAAAAAATGTATTCCGATGTAATCTAAAATAAATATATTTTAGTAAAATTACAGAAACCAACATCGCTCTGGAGTACCGGTCGTGGGGATTCGAAAGAATATATGTATATATGTATATTGTAATATACGTATATATATATATATATATATATATATATATACATATATATATATATATATATATGTGTGTGTGTGTGTGTGTGTGTGTGTGTGTGTGTGTGTGTGTGTGTGTGTGTGTATCATTGTATTGTTGACGTGTTATTCTAAATACGTTATTTGCGATAAATATTATCACATGCCCCGGTAGTTGAAGGGATAAGATGCCTGCCCGGTAAGCAGGAGATCCAGGTTCGATTCCTGGCTGAGGTAGTATTTTTTCGCAAAATAATTACGAGTTTTCACGACTAGTTCGTGGTCGGGCCCCGTCGTGACACACATCCTCCCTTCTTATTTGGGATAACCTAACCAACAGTTTATCGTATCTACAAAGAATAAAAGATTATAAAAATATATCGAAAATAAGTTTTAAATTCTTTGTTTGTATATCGAGATACTACATTTTCTACAACGTATTTTAGGTATAGAATTTGATCTACTTTTCTTTAATATTATTATCATTTCCTCCATTACATCAGAGTTACTATCAAATTCACCGCTACTTGATTCCATTATATGTGCAATATTATTAATTATAAAAACTTTTTCCATTTTCTTATATTATTATATAACAGCGTCATACACAGTTGTACGCAGTACTGTTCAATCCCGTTCAGTTTCCACAATTTCACAGTGCAATAGTGAACTAGTAAAAATGGAACGCTTGCATAACACACTATAATGACGTCTGCTGGCAATACTGCCAGTAAGTTACGGAACGCAGCCATAATGTGACGTAGAGGGACAAATGATGCCACGTGATTAACACGAGGTTACGTGGTCAAACGAATGTAATATGGCTGATGCACTACAAGACTTAGAGCCGCAGCATACACTTCTGCATAAGTGTCGGTCCACAATAGGTGATTTAAGCTTTAAGAAGTAAGAAATTGACCAATTATAATCGAATATGAAAAGAATACTCGACTATGATTGGTCAATTTCTTACGACTTAAAGATTAAATATTTATTGTGGACCGACACTAAGGCATAATGTATACGCGTAAAAAAATTAACCAATCAGAATCTTTTATTTCCATTATAACGATAGAAATGGAGAATTATGATTGATTCATTTTCTTATGCGTTATGCATTATGCCTTATGCAAAAGTGTGTGCTGCGGTCCATAGACATTTTTATTAAAGATCTTAAATATCTCCATTCTTCAATTCTGCTTTAGAAATTTTTTTCATTTTGTATTAAATAAATTTCTATACCTAAATCTGATTTTATATATATATAATCAGATATATATACAGAGTGTCCTAAAAAATGATCAAGTTGTCATATGTAGATGGAACGAACTAAATCGAAAAGTCCTGTACTATTTTGCGATTTTCGCAATAGTTAACGAGTTATTAATTTATAAAAACTTATAGTCAAATTACAAGCATGCGGTGAGATAGTACCGCCCAGTGAAACACACGTTCGCCGTCGCTAGGCACGCGTGGAGTTGTTGATTACAAGCGGCATTGACTACGCTTTCTTCTACGAATATTACGTGCACCTAGCGTACTCTATCGTGTCTCACTGGGCGATCTCACCATGCGTTTGCAATTTGACTATTTTCATAAATATTAATAACTTGTTAATTGCAAAAATTGCAAAATAGTACAGACTTTTCGATTCAGTTTAGTCCATTCCACCTGCATATGACGGCTTGGCCATTTTTTTGAGACACCCTATATGTACAGGGTGGGACAAAAGTCTGGCTACACCCTCATAACTTTTGAACGGATCGAGGTAGAGAGTTGAAATTTGGTGGGACTTGATAGGATCATGAAAGCTATCTTTTGATCAGAATGACACTCACCCCCCACTCCTTTGGGGCAAAGGGGCGGGGGTGACTTAAAAATATTAAATGGCATGAGGGGTCGACTAGGGGCTCATTTAAAAGATTTTTTAAAGATAAAAATAATGGTTTTTGAGAAAGTTCGCTACAATCCTCCAATCGAAAGTTATGACTATAAACAAAAATTTACATTCCATGTTCTTGCATTATCATTCTTTGCGTTACCCAGAGTCGGGGAGGACGTGACAGTTATTATTTCGTGTATTTGTGTGTGTGTGCGCGCGCGCGCGCGTAACAAAAATCAGGACGCTAGGATTCGTCACTTTCCCAGTATTTTGTGACTCTAAACTCTCTCCGTTTCACGCGTGCGTGCGTGCGTGCGTGTGTATTTTTTCTTTTTCCATCGCTTACAAATACATCTATCCTGCTTTAAATATTGAAAATTCTAAGCAACGTGAACCTAATGTTCTAACCATTATTTTTTTTAGAAATATGATGTAATATTCCGCAAATACGATTAACGTACAAATAACCTCAAACATTCTTTTAACTTGCATACGAGTATACACCAATAAGAATGCATTAATGTATAGTATATGTCAAGCATGCGCAAAACGTATTTCTGAATACTTACAAAAAAAGCCGTTTTTGGGAGCTTTCCAATGCTGCAAGCGACACAATTGACACAGTGTATCACAATGTCGCTATACGTGCTTTCCTGTTACGACACAACACAACACATTTCGACACAGCTACGAAGCAGAATCGGACTGTGTTCTGCATCATAGCTATCAATTTTTAAATTTTTATGTTTATATAGCATTGAATAGTGAAAAAGAATTCTGCCTTTTTCTATTTTGAAATTAATCATTTATTTAAGGTTGTTTAAGGCATTCTGTAGACCTATTCTCTAACGACAATTCGGTGTGTCGTTATACTGTTGCGCAGATATTTTATATAAAAATCTTATCTTATGATAAAAAATTATCGTCTGCGCAACGACAATATAATGAATATACCGAATTATTCTTAAGAATTACAGAATAGGCTAGCTGGATTAAAAAGAAGAAGAAAAGGTTTCTTTCTTATTTCTTCGATTATTGCTGTGACACTGCATTTTTTTTTTTTTTTTTTTTTTCCTCCGGTTGGAGGACGTCGGATATTTCCGACTATGTGTCTTCAACCCTGGGGTTATATGACACAGGTTTATCTGATTCCTTTCTAGGTTTTTCTGTATCTTATATTAAATGATTCTATTTATTTTTCTAAAGAACTTGTAAATACACTTCAACACCACCCAATCCAGTTCTCTTATTGCATCCATTAGGTTAATTTCTTCCCTCACCCCCATTCCCCTCAGCTCCAAGTCCATCCCCACTCTCTCCTCATCATACCTCACACACTTCCACACCACATGTTCCAGACTCTCACTCTCATTACCACAATCACATCTAGCGTCCTCTATATATCCTTTTCTAGCTAATGATTCGTTCAGATTAAAGTGATTCGATCTGATTCTGTTAATCCATACTATAAAATACCTATCCTCGTTAGTATTACCGAACCAAGGTTTTCTTCTTTTTCTTTTGTAAAAATTCTCAAAATAAAATTTTCCTTTGTACTCCGCGTCCTTTATGATCTTGTTTTGTGTATTGTTCCATAATTCTCGTTTAAAAATGCTTCTGAAGTCACTATATGGGACCTTGATTTCCTCCGAGGAGGATTCCTGGGAAGCCTCCTTCGCCGGTTTGTCTGCCATTTCATTGCCCCTGACCCCTTCATGTGCAGGTACCCATCCTATAATGATCCTGCATTTCTTGTTTTTGATTATCTTCCTATATAGGGATCTGGCTTTTATTATATACATATTTTTGTATACCTGGAGTAAATTGTTCTCTAAGGCCTGTACAGTTGACATTGAGTCAGTGAGGATTATGTAGTTTTGTCTTTCTTCTATTTTTTCCTGATATATCAGTTCTAGCATGGTTTTAACTGCAAAGGCTTCTGCTGTGAATGATGAACATTCTTTTGGCAGACTTATATTGTATGCTGTTTCTTGTTCTTCTATAACTAATCCCACTCCTGTAGATTTGCTCTTTCTCCCCCTAGAGCCATCAGTGTACATTACCTTGATAGTCCCTCTAATTTTATTTTTCTCTATGATATTTTCGATCAGCTGTCTATCCGTGTGAATCTTTCTTTTCCATTGTTTCGCTGTGCATTTGTCCGTTTCTATTTCCTCAGTGATTTCCTCGTAATCCGCCTCAAAGGTCTCGAATTTTCTGCCTTCTCCTGCCTGTTTCTTTAACCACTTTATCCTCGACCAGGCATTTCCCAAACAACTTCTGTTCGATGTGGGTCTGATGTAGCGTTCATAGTTTTCGTTTGCCTCCAATTGATCCATTCTCAATCTCATCTCTTCACTTCCATATATCATTATTTTTAACAGAAAATTCCTCGCTAGCATTTCTGCTCTATTCTGTAACAGCATGACTTTTGATTCCGCTATAATTACATTATTCGGCGTGCTATTTCTGTAACCTAATGCTGTCCTGAGTCCTGCGTATTGAGTCCTTTCCATTCTCAATCTTTGGTTGGCTTCTCTAGGAAAGTAAATAAACAGTCCATAGTCCACTACTGATCTTATCATGCTCTTATATAACGTCAATGCCGTATTGACTTCCATACCTCTTCTTTTTTTGTTTAGGTATTTCATGAGTCCGTTAGCCTTCTTAACCTTACCTCTGACCAGTTCAACCTGATGTTGGAAGTTAACCCTGTTATCAAACCATAGTCCTAGGAATCTTGCCCCTACATTGTTATGTATATCTACCTTTCCCAACTTTATCTTCACTTTTTTATCTCGTACTCCCTGCTTGTTGAATTCCACCAGAACCGTTTTCCTTGGCTCTAGTTCCAGTCCCAACTTCTCCAGTCTGTTGGCCAAATTGGTTGGCCGCCTCTTGAATTGCGAGGGTGTTTGCTTCTCTGTTTTTGCTTGTGGTGTACATAGCAATATCGTCTGCAAATTGAATTGTTCGTATTCCCCTTCCTAACTCTTCTGTAATATTCCTCGTATATATTGAGTACAGCAGTGGACTCAGCACTGCCCCCTGCGGTAAACCTTTATAGACCCTTCTATCTATAGTTTCTTCTCCAGATACGATAAACTGGGTGTACCTGACCCTGCTCCATGCATACACAAATCTTACTATGTCGCTAGGGCACCTTATCTCTTCCAACTTCTCGATGAGTATGTTTAAGTCTACGTTATCATAGGCTGCGTTACATCCACAAATAGCGCTGTAGTGTATTCCCCTCTAGAGAATCCATTTCTGATGTCAGTGGTGATTTGCGTCAAGTTGTCTGCACAGGACCTCCCTCTTCTGAATCCATTTTGATCCCTGTTTAATAAATTATTCTTCTCTACCCACCATACCAACCTTTCGTTTACCATTCTTTCCATTACTTTACCTATACAAGACGCTAGCGCTATCGGTCTGACCTTCTCTTGCCCTGGTTTGTCTATGAAAACCACCTGATATTCCTGCCAGCTCCTTGGTAGCTGATTCCTCTTCCGTATATCGTTGAGTACCATTAACATTTCCTGTTGCATTCTATATGGCAACGCTTGATCATATCATATTCAATACCATCCCTTCCAGGTGCTGAATTCTTTCTTATCATTCTTAATGCTCTTTTCCATTCCGCTGTTGTAAAATTGTCCTTCCATCTTAATCCCTCCTCCTGTTCTCTTCTAACTTCCATCGGCGGGTTTTCCACGGACGGGGGGGCTAGTTTTTCTATCATTTCTTTTATACTTTCCTCTCTGTTCCTACTCTTCCACTTGTTCCATTCTATCTTCGCATTGCAGTTCCTAAATATCCTCATCGTATTCCATACATAGTTCATGCTTATGTTCTTATTAATCGATGTGCAGAATGATTCAAAGTTCTGTGTCTTTTTTAATTTGATCACTTTTCTCGCTATGGCTCTGCACCTCTTGTATTCTATATATGCATGCATCGTTCCTTTTCTAACAAATTTCTTTTGTGCCTTTTTCCTATTTCTAATCACTTCTTCGCATTCCTCATCCCACCATTTAACTGGGTTTGCTCTTTTATTATTTATCTTATTCTTTTTATTCTCTTTCTTGTTGCCTCTTCTCCTCGGGGTGATCTCTTCTATGGCCGTTTTCATACTTTCACATAGTAGGTTATATCTTATCCGCATGTCTTTATCTCCTGAATCCAAATTTATTGCTTTTCTTGTTTTTTCCCATATTTCAGTAACCTTTCCACTATACTCTTCCCATTTTGTCTTATTGGATGAGATTCTATTCGTCTTTTTAATGTAGTTGGCAATCTCATAGTCCATTTCCATTATAATTGGGTAATGATCTGAGCCCCAGGAGTCCTGTAACTGATATGTCCTTATATTATCTAAATCCTCAATAGGTCCCAGTATTAAATCTAAATTGTTAGACGTTTGGTCTACCATACCCATTCTGGATTTTGTATCGTCATTATAACATACCAAATTCTTCTCATCCATTATCTCACACATGTTTTCTCCATTTCCATCCGTATCTCCGCAATTCCAAATAGTGTTATGTGCATTAAAGTCCCCAACATAGTATGTTTTATATTTATTTGCATTATTTGTAAGAATCTTTCGCCATGTAGTTTTACTCAACCTGATACCTGGTCTCCTGTAAACCGCAACTATGTTGACTTTTTCTGAAAGATTCTTAATCGTGATGCCCAACCTTTCAACTGATTCATGCATATCCTTCTGGCACTTTAAAATATCGAACTCTAATCTATTGTGTATCACCACAGCTATTCCTCCTTTACTGTCTAGATTATCTGTTCTATATGTTTTGTAGCCTGTAAAATAAATTGGGATGTTCTTTGGTTGTTTAATTTCCGTTATAACCGCTATATCATAGTTTCCTATTCTCCTGGCCAATTCTTCTTTTTTATTTCTGATCCCTCTGCAATTCCATACTAATATTGTGACTGGGGCCATTATGTATGAGTATAATAATAATAAAATAGCACCTTAATTATTTTTTAAAAAGGAAAAAACGTTGCTCTAAATAAAAATCTTCATGGTGGCCTTTCTTGTAAAGCAACAATAATAAAAAATAAAACGAAACAAATAAAATACATTTAAAATGTAACTGAAATAAAATAATCTAAAAAAAATAAAATTTTAAAAAGAAAACAAAAAGTATCAGTCTTATAGGTTATCTATGTTTCTAATTGTACTATATGGCGTAACACTTATGAGCTACCTTATTGCTAATCTTAATGTTTAATAGTCTCCTTAGTTTAATTCAATTTAATTTAGTTTAACTCTTAGTTTCTAACTTATTGCTATGGTACGTCTTTTGAACTATTCGTTGACCTTTCCGAATTCCTGTCTCATTCTTTCTACTATCCTGTTTTCTCTGTATTTTCTTTCTTCTCTATATATCCTGTTTCTGTCTCGTATAATGTCCTTCCTATGTTGTTCCTTATCTTGTTCTCCGATCGTCTGGTCTCCTTCCCATCTCTTATCTCGTTTAAGCTCATCTAGTGCTTGTTCCAACAAGGATTTCAAATCCCAGTCCTTGTCTGCTGCCACCAACAGTCTGGCTATGAATTCCTTTCTTTTCTCATTTTCCGTGATCAATGCCTTCCCTATTGAGTAGCCCTCCTGTTCATTGCTAGGGAAGTGTGTCAGGTTTCCTTCCTTTTCATGTGTTAGTGCTATTCCTCTCTTTTCCTTCGTGATTTCTCCCTCTCTAGTGTCAAACCGTGCATAATAGTTGGTCCTCGCTATAGGTACCTTTGTCCTTTTTCTCCCGTCATCCCTCTTCCTTTCCCGTCCTAGGGATCCGGAATTGTTCGGTGAGTAGTATGATAGGTCATCACTGCTTGTGTCATCTACACCCCCCTTTTCCCCTTCCTTTCCTTTTCCTTTCCTGTTGTTTTCCTTACCTATCACTTTGTCCCTATACAGAGGTTTTTGTCTCTGATTCGCTCTCTGTCCTGGTCTATTAAGTAGAGGCCACTTGTTTGGTTTTTCATACCTGTCATATACCTCTGTTGGGCCTTCCTCACTACCCTCCAGGATTTCAATCGCTTCCTTATACGAAGCGTTATTATATGCCATTACTTTTTTGAGTACACAGTACACAAAAAAGTAATGGCACAGTTGTAACATTTTGTTGGTTTGTCACAATGACCGTGTGCTTTTTCACCACAATTGATACAACTTTCTTCACTCTTGCAATGTATCTTTCTATGACCGTATCTAAAGCACTTGTAGCATTGCATTACTCTCTCCAGTAATGCAATGCTACAAGTGCTTTAGATACGGTCATAGAAAGATACATTGCAAGAGTGAAGAAAGTTGTATCAATTGTGGTGAAAAAGCACACGGTCATTGTGACAAACCAACTAGGCTTCAGGCTACATATGGTCTTACCCATAGCACAGCTAGATCGTTAAAAAAGCTTATCTTATCCTTGGGTTGATTCCCCTTAAAAGTGATTATCACTGAGTCAACCGGTTCGAATTCCACCTTGTTCTCCTCTTTGTTCCATCTTCTTCTCATCATTCTTTCTATTCTCACCACATCCTCTGGTTTTGTAAGTAATTCGTAGAAGTCCACAATTGTGTCCAGGTATAATGGTACTACGCCTTTGAAGCACGTGTCACGGTCTTCAATTCCCGCTCTGTATCCTTCTTTTTCTTTATCCTCGTTGATCTTCTTGATAGCGTTATTCGCATCTATTGGATTTAGAAAAAATAATGTGGCCAGCTTATATCCATTCATCATTATGCGTTTGGGGTATATTCTTTTGTCTAGCATATGCATAACCTTAAAATAGTTACTACCTTTTTTAACTGCACCTGCTCTTTCCATTATCCTTAGTGTCACTTTGTAGTTACTTCCGAAATTTTCTTCGAATTCCAATTTCCTACTAACCTTCGACACATCTATCTCACTAATGTGCTTAAAGCACACCTTCCTCCCTCACGTATACTTCCCTCTTTCTTTGCTCGTTACTCATTGTCACGTTATTCCTACTGTTTGTCTGTTGCATTTCGCTGCCACTTACTGACTGCGAGCCTTTGTTACAGTCCGCCGTTGGTACCGTGTCTCCTTCCCCCTCCGTTTCCATTTCCTCTTCCGATTGGTCCTCACCTGCATCACGTGCCTTCTGGCCATTCGTGTTGCAGGTTTCTCCCGCGCTCTTCTCAGCCTGTATCAGTTGCTTCCTTGCCTTCTTCTTTTTTCTATCTACGGTTTTCCATTCCTCATTTTCGTTCTCGATGTTAGTCGTATCTATCATCAGCTGGTCCAAAGTGTCCTCCGTCGCTGGCCTTTTTCTTTTGTTGCTTTCTTCGTTCATTTCAACGTTTAATCTTGCCTCGAGTCTCCTTATTGTTCTCTTAAGCGTCTCATTCTCTCTCAGTGTTAAGCTTATACTGCCTCTTCTCTCCTCTCTCCGCCCCTCACCCAGGGGCTCTTCGTAATCCCTTATTTCTTCTATATTGTCCTATAATTGTTCCTGTACCTTGATATATCCTAATACTACACTTCAATATATCTCTTTTAAGCTCTAAAAAGAGCTGATTTACCTATTCCGAGGGTATAAAACACCAAAAAACCGTCAGACACCACTCGAACACGTCCGCACCTCATAAACCGCCGCCACCTTCACCCTGTGACACTGCAAATATTTTAAAGGTTATGCTCGAGAATGAAGCAATCAAAACCTTCAACAAATTTTAGCTAGCGTCAACTGGTGACTATATCTAGAACTAAAAGACATTCCATCAAGCACCCAGACATTGTGTTTAATTGTATGACACAGTGTCTATCTGTGTCTTCTTGCTGGAAAGCTCCCTCTCTCTTCAACCTCCCACGGACATAATCATATCTGTATTATTACCAGTCCATACATATAAGGTCTATACCTATTTCACATGACCAAATACTTTGTAATATATACATATATATTTCTAAAAGGCGTAACAACTTTTTGTTAAAAAAAACTTTTTTCTTCAAGAAATGAATAAAAGATATAACAATTATCGAAAAGAATAAAAAAAAACATTTGTACATATTTGTTATTGTTCAAATATATAAAAATATATAAAATTCGTGTGTCGGTATATATAGCATATATAGAACTTTCATGCGCATACGTGACTCCTTACTTCATACGCATGCGTTTTTGTACATGCTTTTCGGGGCCATGTTTTGAGTCAAGTTAGCAATCTAATATATAAATATAAATCTCTATGGGAACAGCAGGGAGGATCAGTGCGGCAGTCCAAGGAGCATGATTATTCATACCAGGTCAGTCAAATCTAATTTTAAATCTCGGTCTCGGTTTAAAATTAAAGCCGACATATATGACGGAAGTGTTCCTTTGCGAGAATTTTTATCTCAGTTTTTTTAAATTGATTGCTCGGGCAAATAGATGGGGAAATTCGGAGAAACTGATTGTATTGGCTTCCTTTAAGAAGAAAGGCGCGTTCAGTTTTAGAGGAGGGACAGAGGGTCGATCATGTAACTTTTCCCCTAGGACGGAAACGTGAAAAGTGAAAAGTTTCACATGAACTTACGATTATATGATTTTGCAGGATCATGTAACTCTCTCAAACGTGAAAATGTGAAATTTTTCATGTGAACTTTTTCGCCATATACCTTGGTGAAAAGGCGGAAATCTAGGGAATTAATAAATATGCTTCGGAATTAGAGAAGATTAAGGTTAGGATCAAGTGTATATATACAATACGTAGTACATATATAATTGGTTATTAAAAGATGTATATAATACTAAAATAATTTTCATTAGCTATAAAACCTATGAAACTATGTTTCATGATTTCACTTTCCGCGCATCCAAGCTACATATATAATCGCTGTACGTGAAAAGTTTCACGTGAAATGTCAAGGCGTGAAAAATAAAAAGTAAAAAGTGAAAAATGAAAAATGAAAAATTTCATGTAAAGTTACATGATTGACCCCCAGAATTGGAAAATTTGCAATAGCGAATTAGTTTCAAGATTAGAGTTACATTTTAGGGAAAAACTTTCGGCACAAAATTATTACATACAGTTTATAAATCGAAAGCAGAAATCGGGGAAGATTTGGCTGCGTTTGGCTCGGATTTGGAGCGTTTATCTCGTTTATCTTGTTTAGCCTATCCGGAGTGCTCGCCTGGCGTACAAGATAAAATTACGTGCTCGCAATTTATTGTCGCGATGGCAGACGATTTTATTAAACAGATTATCTTTACATTTTTAAAGGTCGCCGTGGAAAAAGCCATAGTAAAAATTATTAAAAAAAATAGCTTTCCTAAATTTCAGGAGAGGGACAGAAAGAGGCAAATTAATTTTGAGGTCGGACGCAAACGGAACTTTTGAAACGAAGGAGAAATTAACGTGATTATAAGCAAAATCGACTTCTGTTTCCGAAGCGGGTGTTGACAGATTAAGATTGAGATGGAGTGCGAAAGAGAAGTGCAGTGAAGCGGAGGAAAGTGTGAGAGGAGCGAGAGAGAGAGAGTTAGAGGAATGAAGGGAGTTGAGGGGGAGAGAGAGATTGGGAGAGTGGAATGAAGGAATTGGGTGGCAGTGGAGTGAGATTAGGCGGCTAACAGGGTTCGAGAGGAAGGGAGGAGGAATATTTGGTACGAAGAAGCAGGGGAAAAGTGGGCACGAGTTACGCAGCGAGAGAGAAGGTCGGACAGGTAGAGCGCAGCACAGAGACTAAAAGGCGCACGCGCACGAGCGGCAGACCGCGGATTAGATAGAGAGAGGAATTCGAACGACGAAAGGAAAAAGGATGGGGATTGGAGCGGGAGAAGGAAGAACAGCGGCGTAGAGGATAGGGGAATGGAGAAGGAGGAGTTGAAGGAGACGAGAGGGGAAATGGAGAAAGAAAGGCGAAAGGGAAAAGAAACGGCAGGGAAGGAAAGAGGAAGGGTGAGGACGAACAGTGTAGGGATAATTGATTGAGTTGATGAAAAGGAAAAGGGAGCTGGAGGAGGAAGCGGTGGGAGGTGCGGACAGGGAGGAGACGGAGTGCTTTAGAAAAAGTACGATAACCCCGAGATCATCGATGGGGGCCCAAGAAGGGGGAGGCGAAGGAGACATTAGGAGGACCTTGGATGGAGGAATTTAGGGAAGATAGGAAAGGATGGAAGAGAGTTTAAAAGATATTAAGAGGGAGTTGGAGGAGATGAGAAGGAAGGAGGGCGAGGAGAACAGAAAGAGAAAGAATGGAAAAGAGAATAGGGAAGCTGGAGTTGAGATGGGAAAAAGATTTAAGAGTAGGGAATGGGGAGGGGAAAATTGAGGCGTTGGAAGGATTGGAGGATAGAGTTAAGGCACTGGAAGAAGCGGGTGGAAAGGGGGGTAGGGGGAAGATGAGATGGAGGAGAGGGACAGAAGGGAGAGGTTTGAGAGGAGGAATAATGTAGTGGTGAAGAGCTTTAAGGAGCAGGGGGAGATGCAAGGAAGGAGATATTCAGACAGATAGGTGGTGGATGTAAGGGTGCAGGAGGTGAGGGTGGTTAAGACAGAGAAGGAGGAGAGAGGAGGAATGGCGGTAGTGAGGTTAAGGGAGGGGGATAAAAGAGAATTAATAGGAAAGAAGAGTTTGAAAGGGGAAACATATGGATCGAGGATGGATCTGACGTGGCAAGAGAGAAGAGTTAGATGAAAGTTTAAGAAGGTGGTGATGGCGAAGGAGAGAAGAGAGGCGAGGATATGGGTGGGGAAACGAAAGGGTGATGATCGAAGGAGAATGGTGGTTCTGGGACGAGGAGGAAGGAATTTTGAGGGATAGGTGGGAAGAAAAAAGTGGGGAAAGGGAATTCGGGGGAACTAGGGAAGAGGGCAGATTGAGAAGGAGAAAGGAGAAAGAAAAAGGCAGGGAAAGGGGAAAGGTGCTGGGAAGAGGAGGCAGGAGAGAGGGGAAGAGGAGCTATAGAATTGCATTCTGGAACGTAGCAGGACTCGGGAAGAAAGAGGACTTCTGGAGAGGGTTGGAAGATCGGGTGGTCGTTATGTCGTGGCAGTTATGTCGGAGACATGGGTGGAGGAAAAGGGATGGGGGAAATTGAGAGGAAGGCTGCCGAAGGGATATAAATGGGAGGTACAGCCGGCAAAAGGAAGGAATAAAAAAGGGAGGGCGATGGGAGGGATGATGATGGAGGTGAGAAGGGGGATCGAGGTGATAGAAGGTGAGGAAACGGAGAAGAAAGAAGTCATCTTGAAGGTGATCAAGTTAGGGGGGGGAGAAATGGAGAATTGTAGAAGTGTATGTAAATGGAGATTTGGAAAAGAAATGGGAGAGAATACAAGGATGGGCGGAAAAGAGCAGAAGGATTAGGACAATAGTGGAGAAGGATTTTAATGTGAGACGTTGGGAGAATGGTGGGAGGGAGGGGAGGACAGAGAAGAGGATGAGGGAAGGAGATCGAAGGACGGTAAAGTGAGTAGGGAGATAAGTTGAACGAAGTGGGATGACATGTATTTAACGGATGCGGGAAGGAGGATGGAGAGCTTGGATGTATTCCAAGAGGAATAGGGAGGAAGGGGGAAGTCGGTGGTGGATTACGTAAATAATATATAAATAATAGGGGACCAAGAGGTATAAAGAAGTTAAGAGTGGAGGATAGGGTGGAATCAGACTATTTTTCGGTGATCGTCTGAATTAAAGAGGAGGACAGGGGGATAAGTAAGAAAAGGGATAAGGGGAGAAAGCAGTGGAATTGGATGGAAGAGAGGAAAAGGTTATTTAGAGAGAAGATGGAGGAATTGTTGAGGGAGGAGAGAGAGAGAGAGGAAGAGAGGTGGAGTTGCGAGAAAATGAAAAAGGGGATTCAAGGAGTGCTGAGGGAAGGGCAAGGGGCGATAGAGATGGAAAGAGAAAAGAGAGATGGTGAGATGAGGAGTGTAAGGAGTGCAAGAAAAGACTAAAAGAGGAGCTTAGAAAGAAGGGAAAGAGAGGAGGGGAAAGATACAGAGATTGCAGAAGGGAGTATAAGGAGTTGTGCGAGAGGAAGAGGAAAGAGGAGAATAAGAAGTGGACGATGATAAGGCAGGCGAAAACGGAGAGGCAGGTTTGGGAGGTGGTGAACAGGGAAAGGAAGAAGAGGAGGAGAATAAATGAGGGGATAGAGTGGGTAGGATACTTTAAGGGTCTGTTAAGGGGGAGTGGAGGGAAAAAAGATGCGTTAGGAGAGAAGGGGATATGGAACCGAATATATCGAGGAAAGAGGTGGTAAGAGCGGTAGGGAAGGTGAAGAAAGGTAAGGCGATGGGAGGGGATGAGATGCCAGGGGAGATTTGGTGGTATGGAGGGGAGAGGCTGTTGAGTTTTGTGTGGGAGAGATGCAATAAGATATAGAGGGGAGAGGAATGGATAGAAGATTGGAGCGACGGGATAGTAGTACTGATAAGGAAAGAGGAAGAGGGAGAGAGGGTAGAGGATTACAGGAGAGTGACCCTGATGCCGGTCTTGTATAAGATTTATGCAATGATTTTAGAGGAGAGACTAGAGAAGGAGGTAGAGAAGAAAAATTTAATGCCGCACTTAGTGCCGCAGAACCAGGCAGGTTTCAGAAAAGGGATGGGCACATTAGACAACATTTATGCCTTAAATTATTTGGTAAACAGGCAATTAAGTAAAAGAAAGAGGAGGTTGGTGGCGTTCTTTATGGACCTGAAGGCAGCTTTTGATTCGGTGGATAGAGAGATATTGGGGAGGGAGATGGGAAGGAGAGGGGTAAGGGAGGTAATTAGATGTGAGGAGATTCTCAGGGAGACAAGGTATAGGGTGAGGGTGGGTAGGGAGACGAGCAAGGCTTTTTGGATTGCCAGGGGGATAAAGCAGGATTGTCCGCGAGTCCGAGTCTCTTCAATTTCCTGATGGTGGACATAGAGGAGTACATGAGGAAGAGAGGCTGGGAAGGGGTGAGGCTGGGAAGGAAGGTGTATACGTTGGCGTACGCGGATGACCTGATACTGTTGATAGAGGAGGAAGATGGGATGAGAACAATGATGGTGGAGGATATATAAAGGAAAAGGGACTGGTTGTGAATGTAGAGAAATCAAAGATTCTGAAGAATCCCAAATAAGAAGGGAGGGTGTGCATCACGACGGGGCCCGACCACGAACCAGTCGTGAAAACTCGTAATTATTTTGCGAAAAAATACCACCTCAGCCAGGAATCGAACCTGGATCTCCTGCTTACCGGGCAGGCATCTTATCCCTTCGACTACCGAGGCATGTGATAATATTATCGCAAATAACGTATTTAGAATAACACGTCAACAATACAATGATACATATATATATATATATATATATATATATATATGTATATTACAATATACATATATATATATATATATGTATTCTTTCGAATCCCCACGATCGGTACTCCAGAGAGATGATGATCCTATTCTCTCGATGGATGCAGGTCGGACTGCAGCAGCGACACTCTCCAACGCCATTGGCAAATATACAAATAATCCTCCTGGAGCACGACAGGAGAGATTGCATCAAGCATGGCTCGAGCCCCCGAATAAGAAGGGAGGATGTGCGTCACGACAAGATGGTGAGAAGGGAGGAGGGTAAGATGGTTCTGGGAGGGAAAGACGAGGTGAAGATCTTCAAGTACTTAGGGTACGTCTTTCAAAGAAATGGGGGACAGGAAGAACAGGTAAGAGATAAGATAAAGAGGGAGCTGGCGGTGTTGGGACACGTGTAGAGGATTGGAAAGAGAAGGTTTGGGGGGGACTGGGGGAAAAGGATGTGGCTTTTCGATGCGCTTGTATGGACGGTGATGTCATATGGGATGGAGGGAGAGAGAAAAGATTGAAAGAATGCAGAAGAAGTATTTAAAGTGAGTGTTAGGGGTGAGATGGAAGACGCCGGGGTACATGATAACGGAGGAGTTGTAGAGGAATAAACTAAGGGCCAGAGCGGGGAGGAGGGCATGGGTTTTGAGGAGAAATTATGGATGAGAGGGATAAAGTGGCAAGGAAATGTTGTGAGGAAATGAAGAGCGTTAGCAGGAGGGATGATGTCGGACTGGAAGAGGGAGAGGGAAGAATTTTTTCAGGAAAGGGGGATAGACCTAGTGACATTGGAGGAGGAGAGGAAGGAGGGATATTTGGATTTTGGTAGGCTGGAGGAGAGGGACAGGAGCCTGCAAAAAGAGGAGAGATGGCAGAGGAGGATAGAGACCTCAAGATTTAATAAATGATACAGAGTGAAGGGATTTAATAAATGATACAGGGTGAAGGGAAAAGGTATTCCGGGTACTTAAAAAAAGGGATGGGCGGAAAACTGGTGGGCGAAGATAGCGAGGTTTAGGTTGGGGGAGAGCGTAAGAGAGGATTTATTAGGGAAGAGAGGAAGAAAGGGCATGTAGGGTGTGCAGAGGAGAAACGGAGACAGTTTGGGAGTACGTTTGGGAGGAGTGTAGGGAGGGGAGAAAAGCTGGCAAGAAATAGTAGAGACAGTATTAGGAGAGGGAGATGAGGGGGAGGACTGATTGAGAAAGCTGTAAAGTTTCAGAGGATCAGGGAAGGAGAAGGTGGAGGAGGAAGAGGGAGAGAGAGAGAAAGAGAGAGAGGGGAGGGTTAAGCTATTTTGGTTTATGTAAAATCCGTTAATGCTTTCATTATGCGAAGAAAAAACCTGCGATGAAAGTGAAGGCTCCTGGCGGGCGGGGGTGTGTGTGTGTGTGTGTGTGTGTGTGTGTGTGTGTGTGTGTGTATGCAGCGAGCGTGCGATTAAGATAGTTTTAAGTTAGGTTAAGTTAAATTTAAGTTTAAAGATATATGAATTTGTTATGGATTCTGTAACCCCAAGGGAAACATGGAATAAATATATAATTAATATAAGCAAAATCGCGGGCAATTTAATGACTTTAAGGAAAAACAAAAGGAAACTTTCGGTCCTAAAAGAGGAGCCAACGATTGCTGGCAATGTGAAGCTAAAGGACACTTTCGATCGGACTGCCCTTTATTAATTTGAGTTAATTCAGGATTAATTCAAGGAAGGGAAACTCGGGCTCGCCGAGCTTTGCAGCAGTGTAACGCAGAGCTCGGCGCGGAAATGTAATACCGCAAGGGGAAGAAATTTTTCTTTCGGGAATTTAAATAGGAAATCAGGAAATTTTTGTTTTCAAGAAAAGTTAGACGATCAAAATTGTGTTTTCAAAATTGACATGGGCTCACATATTTCGATTCTAAATAAAAGGATGGTTAGGCCGGGAAGGCAACAGTTATGGGAATAGAAAATTGAGATATCCGACTGGGCAAAAAGTTCCCATTGATTTTAAAACAAATATTAAAGTCGAAATAGGGAAGTTTTCCTTAAAATTTCTGATGTATGTGGCGGAAATTGAGGATGAATGCATCTTGGGAGCAGATTTTCTTGTTGTAACGACAAGGCCATTACTTGTACAAAATATATATATATATATATAAATATACACTTGGCTTATTTCCTGCGCTACCTATCCTGTTTGTACGCACACCGCTCGCGCTATCTCACTCGTTTGCCTGTACACTGCACGCGCCGTCTCGCTCACGCTATCTCTCATGGTGCCCCACGCGCTATCGACTCCCCACCGCCGGACCGACGGCGTGCAGTGGGGAACGCTGGCCGGGTATATAAGCCCGGCCGGTCGAGACATCGGGACCAGATCCCATCCTGCGATCCGACTCCTGATACCGACCTGACCAGTACTTACTACCTCTCGGGGCCAAGGTTTCGCTTGACTCTGCCGAGTTTCACTGGTTTTCTCGATCTTCGAGCTGGTTTCGCTCAGCTCTGTCGGGTTTCACTGACTCCTGTTAACACGCCTCAGGCTAAGGTTTCGCTTAGCCCTGTCGGGTTTCGCCGACTCCTGTCACCTCTCCTCAGGCTAAGGTTTCGCTCAGCTCCATCGGGTTTCGCCGGTTTCCGTTGCGAAGGTAGGACTCGACGTGACACTCGGCCCTGCCCGCAATACCTAGCCGTCCAACCTGACATTAGCTTGTAAGTGCATGCGATAGAAATTAAGTCTGCTAGTTATAAGCCGGTAATTCTAAGATCTTTAGCTGTAACCGCGCCGTAGTCACGTGTAAATAAACCGTTGTCGACCGCACGCCGCACTTGTCTAGCGCTTTGCGTCAACCGCTTTGCGTCTCCGCTTTGCGCCAACCGCTTTGCGTCTCCGCTTTGCGTCTCACCTCCTGCTGCCCACTACACTGCGACATCTTCCGGCCCTGCACTCTGTATCTATCTTTCTACCAATAAACGATCTTTTCGCTGCAACTTGTGTTCGCGTACGCTTGAGTCTCCCCTCCTCTCGAACCCGGACACCGACGAGCCGATCCGAGCGTCGAGCGGGGTGACCGCGTTACATTGTTAAAGTCGGGCAGAATAGGATCTTCAATTCCCTCTTTAGCAATGACGATTCTGGAAAAGAGAGGAACCTATCTTGTTCTCGTATTAGTCTCTCAGAAAAGAAGGTTCCTGAATTTTTATTAGATTTCTTCAATAAGAATTCGATAGGGTTAAATGATTTATAAAAGAAAAGTTTCTCTGAATTTCTCGAAGATTTTCAGGATATTTTTTCGGAATTGTAGCGGGTAATGCTCGATAATAGAGCACTCAATTTTTGTAGGAAAATCAAGTCCTATTAAACAGACTCATTCCCTTACAGTTGCAAGATGAGGTGGAGAAAATTCTTGAAGAGATGAAACAGCAAGGGGTGATTGAAGAATCCCATAGTATCCTCATAATCTTTGGGTTTTGCTTGCGGTTATGAAGAAAGAGGACGAGACATTGAGGTTCTGTATGGAAAGTTCAACGCAATCACTGAGAAGGATTGTTACCCATTGCCAAGAATTGATGATCTTCTTGATCGATTGTCAGGAAATTCTTGGTTTTCCACGTTGGATTTAAAAAGTAGGTACTGGCAGGTGAAGATTTTATCCAGAAGATAAGAAAAAAACAGCATTCTCAATAGAAAACGGTTTGTAGCAATTTACTGTGATGCTATTTGGATTATGTAATGCCCTGGTGACTTTTGAGAGATTAATGGAAAGAGTTCTTTATCAGATATTAAATAAAATCTGTTTGGTTTATTTAGATGATATGATTTTCAATAAAACCTTCGAAGAGATGTTGACTAATCTACGGGAAGTTTTTCTTCGTCTCAGAGTAACAATTTAAAAATAAATCCAAAGAAATGTTCCCTGTTTGAAAGGAAAGTTAAATATTTAGAACATAAAGTTTTGGAAGAAGGAGTTTCTACTGACTCTGAAAAGATTACTTCCGTGCAGGAATGGTCAGTTCCGCGAAATAAGAAGCAAGTCTCTGTAACTTTTTGAAGTTTTGCTCTTATTATAAGAAATTTGTTAGAAGATTTTTTGCAAATTGCAAAACCCCTATTTTCCTTGATGGAGAAACAGTGTAGGTTTGTTTGGGATGAACATTGTCAGGAGACATTTGAAAAGCTTAAGCCATGTTTGATTTCTTCCCCTGTTTTATCTCTTCCAATTTGACAGAAAAATTCATTTTGGATACTGATGCCTCGAATCATGGCATTGATGCTGTTTTATCCCAAATTCAAGAAGAAAAAGAAAGAGTTATTGCTTATTTTAGTAGGATGTTAAATGAAACTGAAAGAAATTATTGTGTTACTCGTAGAGAGTTGTTAGCAATAGTTGATTCTTTGAAAAGTTTTCATCATTATTTATATGGACAAGAATTCTTAATAAGAATTGACCATGTTTCTCTCCGTTGGTTGATGTCTTTTAGGGAACTAGAAGGTCAGTTGGTTGGCCCGCTGATTGGAACGTCTTTAGCAATATAACTTCAAAATTTCTTATGGAGTAGGGAAATCGCATAGAAACGTTGATGGATTATCAAAACGCCCCTGTATGGAAAGTGATTGCAATTATTGCGCCAGAAAGAAAAGAAAAGGAAAACAAAGGGGAATATTTAGGAAGAATAGTTTTAAAGAGAAGAGAATCGAAGGATTAGCGGACAGCGCAGTTAGAAGATCCTTCGATTGTTGAAATTCTTCGGAATAAGGAAATAGGTAGATGCCCTCTTCGACATGATTATTTCCGGGAATACTTCTTCGAAAATTTATTGGTCTCAATGGGATTCTCCGGTTATTAAGAATGGAATTCTTTGTAAATGGAAATAGGAGTCTCCTGATTTGAAAACTAATTTGAAAATTATTTTTCAAATTGTTGTTCCTCATAAAATGATGCAACAGATTTTGAAGGAAACTCATGATTCTCCTACAGGAGGGCATTTTAGAATTAAATTAAATTTTAGAATTAAAACTCTTGAAAAGATTCGGAAGCGAATTTCTTTTGGGTGACATGCAAACAAGATGTGGAACATTGGATTAGGATTTGTAAAGTTTGTGTTGCTAGAAAAGATCCTGTTGGAAAGGGAAAATCTGCTTTTCAGATTTACAATGTGAGTGCTCTCTTTGAGAGGGTGTAGGCGGACATGTTAGTTTCTTACATTTTTTTCTTCCGAAAATAAATATTTATTAGTAATTACTGATTGTTTCTCAAAATAGAAGCTTTTCCACTGAGAAATCAAAACTAGTAGAAAGTAGTAGAAAGTGGCAGAAGTCTTTGTAAGTTAATAGTATCTAGGCATGGAGTGTCGTTGGAGATACATACAGAGGGAAGGAATTTTGAATCGCGAATGTTCCAGGAGTTATGTCAAATTTTAGGAATAAAGAAAACTCGCACTATTCCTCTTCATTCAATCTAACGATCAGGTGGAATGACAGCATCAGACTTTGTTAAATTATTTATCTAAATTTATTTTAGAAAATCAGAGAGATTGAGATTGTTGGGTTCCTTTAGGATTATTGGCTTACAGATCTTTTAAGCATGAGGTCATAGGTTTTACTCCTGCAGAGTTGAATTTGGGAAGAAAATTAAGATTGTCTATAGATCTTCTTCGTGGTTATCCTCCTGAATCCGATAGTGTTTCTCAGGAAGAGAGATATTTATTTAGATTGAGGGAAAAAAAATTAATCAAATCTATAATGTTGCAAGTCAACGTATGGATTTAAGGTCGCAAAAGACAAAAATGAATTATGATCGGAAGGATAGGCGACTGAATTTTGTGCCTGGCCAGAAGGTTTGGTTTTATAATCCTCAAAAGATGCGAGATAGGATTCCCAAATTGCAAAATAGTTGGGAAAGACTTTATGAGATGGTTAAGAAAATGAATGACGTATTTATTGCATTTGTAAAACAAAAAGACATAAAAATAAAGTGGTACATTTAGATAAGTTAACTCCATTTGAGGAAAAGAAAAATTTGTAGGAAAAAGAATCGAAGCCTGTAAATGTGTAAAAAAAGATATGTGGATATTTCATTTTTGGGAAAATAATTAATTTGAAAGAGAGTTCTTTAGGTATAGATAATGTTTATGTTTTCGTTTCTTGTTTGAGATTTGTTGGCACCACTTAAAGAGGAAGATCTTCTGCTTACTGCCCGAACATCAGGCTAAGAAAATCTTTTTTTTTTAAGAAATTTGTCTCGTTCTCGGTTTTTTTTTGAACTGTGATTTTTCCGAGGAACTTAGGACGAATGCCGAGGCAGGAACTTGAGGTGTCGGAAGGTATTAATAGGACGAAAGGGTCCACGGAAGCTTCCCCTCCCCCTTGTCCGAAGATTCAAGAGAGAAGTGCGCAAGACACAAGATAAAGAAGAATCAGGAAAAAAGAAAGAAGAGGGAAGATGACCTCGCAGCGGCACGGAACTTCCGGGAAGGGTGAAGTTTGAGACTGATTCGACTCGGTAACCCACAGCAGCAGCTCGGGGTAGAGCAGGAATCTAATAGATTCTCTGAGAACTTCATCATGGAAGAAGAAGCCGACTTTTTTGCGAGGGAATTGTCGAGATGACAAAGAGGACGAAGAGGAGGGGGGGGGGTAGTGTTACAACCGAGCGGTGTTCTGCTCGATGCTATCCTGGGGGTCAATCATGTAACTTTACGTGAAATTTTTCACTTTTCATTTTTCACTTTTTATTTTTTATTTTTCACACCTTGACATTTCACGTGAAATTTTTCACGTATAGCGATTATATATGTAGCTTGGATGCGTAGAAAGTGAAATCATGAAACATAGTTTCATAGGTTTTATAATTAATGAAAATTATTTTATTGGTACAATATTACATACATCTTTTAATAATCAATTGTATATGTATTACATACACTTAATCCTAACGCAGCCCTAATCTTCTCTAATTCCGAAGCATATTTATTAATTCCCTAGATTTCCGCCTTTCCACCACCAAAATACATGACGAAAAAGTTCACGTGAAAAATTTCACATTTTCATGTTTGAGAGAGTTACATGATACCGCAAAATCGTACATGATCGTAAGTTCACGTGAAACTTTCAAACTTTTCACGTTTCCGTCCTAGAGGAAAAGTTACATGATCGACCTCCTGAAGATTGTTCCTTGTTGACGCGGTCGTCAAGCGGTTATCAAGCATGATTTGAGAAAGAGTCGACGGCGTGGCGCGCGAGTTTGAGCCGTGTCGCGGTGAATTCATATTTAATTGTTAAATATTTAATTGTTTAATTGTTAAAGCTCTTGTTATTGCTCCCGTTATTGTTTCAGTGCATAATAAAGTTTGTGTTTTTTTCCTAAACTGTCTCTTCCTTTTCTGACGCGAGTGTAACGCGAGTGAATGCGCCGTGAGCGTGACATATATAAAATTTGTGTGTCGGTATATATAGCATATATAGGATATACTTTCATACGCATGCGCATGAGTTTTGTACATACTTTTTGGGGCATGTATTTCAGGCAAGTTAGCGATCTAATATATAAATATAAATGTCTCCCATAAAAAAGGTTAGGATGGCCGCTTTCAGGCTTCTTTCTGTGGAAACATTGGTATATAATGGCTGAGGACGGTGAAACGGTGATAAAAAATATTCATGATAATCAGACTGCGGCTCACGTCAGATCAGATTGAATATTCGTTAAGTCTTGAGATTTTCGAAAACAAATAGAAGTTTAGGTAAACGCACGTATGTCGTGCGTCATACGGCGCATGCATGATAACTGATTTGCCGGTTCTCAGAGTCGGAGATTTTCAAACCTAAGACTCTCGACGAAGAGAATTGATACAGGAATTTTTTTTCGTATTATCTTGATCAGTCTAACAATGTTGAAGTATCATAATTTGAGGCCTGCTGGCATGTCCGATGACGAAGAGGATGATGACGACGATGTCTTTTTTCCTTTGGAAAAGGTATAATTAATACCCAGACAATATAAAACCCAAAATCGGGGCATACATATGGTCTGTTCTTTTCAGTTGAATTTGCATAATTCATCTTTTCTATTTTCTATTTCGCTTTTGTCAAACATCAAATCTATATCTTCATTTTAAGTACATATTTCATTTTAAGTACAAATGTATATTGGTTCAGTTAACTACAGAGAACAGACCAAATGCCTTGAAGATGTTTGACACTTTAGAGATGACTTACTAAAAATATTTTTTTATGATATCTTGAAATCATCTTTAATGTCTATTTTTATCAATGTAGATTAATTTAATTTCTGTTTAATTTACTCAATTTTTTTCTAATTTTGAAAACAGAAAAAGTGGAAAGTGAATTAAATTTGAATTTAAAATTTATATTTTGATAAAAAATATACATTAAGAATGATTTCTTTTTTTAATTTTAAGAATTAGAGATAAAATTTAATTTAAGATTTAAAATTAATTAATTTTTAGATTGAAACTAAGATATTGATAGAACTGAACATAATATGTCCTAAGTTATTTTTGATTATGTATTTGTATGCTAATTTTTATTCAACTGCAAATGCATTTCTTTCTCTCACTTTGTTTCTTTAACAGAATATTGAAGAACATGATTATATCTCAAAAAAGAATTCGATGGAAGAAAAGAGAAGAGCAATTGATTTCAATCAGACTAACGATGAGGCACGTATTTTTGAAAATCATGTCTTAAAAGCATGTGCTATGGGATATTTAGAAGTGATAGAAGAATATCTTGAAAGTAAGTGTTATATCATTATTTTTATATTAAATCTGTATTAAGGTTATAATGCTATGTTTATAGTACTTAGGATTTGTCATATTTTATACTAGAATAATATTGGGTTAATCATAGAATATATCATCATCTTATATATCTTCCTTTCCTTTATGAAATTATATTAGTATAATTTTGTACATTATTCGAATCTTAATCTTGTATATAGGTATCTTGATCTTTTAGATAAGAGAGATTAGTATCTTTTTCTGTTTTTGTTTCTGTTTTTGAATTAAATATATAAATAAAGAAATATTGAATATTTTTATAGAACATGATATTAACAACTTCCTGCATACTGGATGGACTCTATTATTATATGCTGCTTCATCAGTAGAATCTAAAGTAGTAGAATATCTTTTGGCACGCGATGCAAATCCGAATAAGCATAGAGGTATGAGATATTATTATGTTATTCCTTATTTTGAATTTTATATAAGTTTTTCAGTAATTGCTTAATTGTTTATATTGAATTGGTACAGATGGATTCACACCTCTCATGGCACTATGTAACTCTACAAAAGGAATACCAAAAAAATCTCTAAAATGCCTTGAGCTTTTAATACAAGCGAAGGCTGATGCAAACATTACAAATAAACGAAGGTAAAATTAAAATTATACAGACAAAAAATTTGTAGAAAGCAATAATGTTTAATGTTAGAATTATCATTGTTACTTAATTTAATTTGACAAATAATAATCACAATTTTTACAGAGAAACGGCTCTAATGTATGCCTGTAAAACACAAGATGCAGAATTTGTTACTGAGCTTATAAAATATGTACAAAACATCAATTCCTGTGACAGTGATGGAAAAACTGTAAGTTTCAGCATCATCAAAATTTTTCTTTTATAAATATCGGTCCCATTACAGGCATTGATTTATGCTGTCATAGCTAATAAGCCCGATATTGTCAGAATTCTTTTGGAGCATAATGTGAATACTTCAGTGACGGATGTTAATAATTTATCTGCCAAGGATATCGCTAATACTAAAGGATTCACAGAAGTAATTGATATTTTAGCTTTATTGCAAAACTTTTTATTTTAATTCTAAATTTTTACTTTTTAGATATCTGTTCTATTGACTAGGACAAAGGACAAAGAAGAAACAATTGTAAAAATGTGTGAAATATTCCAGATAACAACTTGGAGAGATTTATTTCCAAATGTTTGTCTCCAAAAAAAAAAATTTTTAGATCATGACATATCAGTGATGTTATTTGGAATGGGTTTGGAAAAATATAATACTTTATTTCAAGGAATGGATATTAGAACATTTTTGCAATTGACAGAAGATGATCTTTGTCACTTAGGAATCGATATTACTGTTCATAGAGATCAATTTCTTGAGTGTCTTGATAAATTTCACAATAAAAAGTGGCGTGTAAACAGTTTTGGCAAGATTAAAAAATCTTCTTATACGTATGTTTTACATTTTTTAATATTTTACGATAAGAATATGTAAAATAATCATATATGTATATGTATATACAATTACAGAATTTATGACGGTGTAATATCATTGGGAAACGTAACAAGACAGATTGGAATAATAGTTTCCAGTTTTCAGTATGTCAAAAATAATTTGCTAAAAGCTGCAAGCGAAAATATCTACTTGTCTCCTACGATAAGAATACAGTATGAAGAAGAATTGAGAAAAACACAAAAAACTATGAAACTTCTAAAAAATGAAATAATACAAATGAAGAAACTGGCCCAAAAGGTATCATATATATATATATATATATATATATATATATATATATATATATATATATATATATAAATATAATATAAAGTATAAATAGTATCATTTTATCTTTATTCAGACAGATTTTTACATTTTTCATTTTTCATTTACATCGTAGATCGACAAAAAAAATAGTATTGGTATACCGCCAACTTGGATTGGGCCGGAGAAAAGTAAATTTGTTTGGACTACAATTGGTATTACATTAACAAGCGTTACGTTAATAGTAGGATTATATTTATGTAAAAGAATTTATATTCAAAGGTTATGGAGTATGTATAATATTAAGATATAACATTTCTTAATATTTTTTTGAATTTAATATATTCTTATAAGTATTATATTATTATGTACTAAATAAGCTTATGATATATACTATAACAAATTACATACAGAATTATAATTTCAAGTTTAACTCTTACAGTTTATGTCTGAAAAATATTTTTATACTAGAAAATATACAATTTTTTATATTTATGTTTATATGTATTATTTAGAAACATCGTATGCCATTGACATCATATATGCAATATATATTTCATTGACTCGACTGTTCTTTCAAGTTAGCTAATTTCATCATTTGTGGAAATAGAGGATGAAATGATGGGAGATTTTGTTGGCGTACTGTTAATTGATAACGTTCTAATGGTCCACTGCACAGTGTTAATCTGTCTCTTTCGCTCGGATGATTATCCATCCATTGAGATAATCGGCCTACAGACCATCCGGCACTCTATGCAACAAATATAAAAGTTTATCAATTTCTTCAAATCAAATATAATTATTAATTCTTTAGTAATAAATTTATAAAGGAGAATTATATTTAGAAAAATCCATTTTACCTGATGAGGTGATGTCAATTCGGACGGTGCACCAGAAAACAGATGCAGAAGAATAAGAGATGGCGAGACACTACTCTCTCCTTGCCCTTCCAGAATTTTATCCACCATCTCCTCGGGATTTAGGGGAAGTAAAGTTTTTAGCGCTCGTAGAGTTCTGTATTGCTGTTGTTCGAGCAAACCCATTTGGCCACCGCGACACAACGGCATCACAGCTATTTCTATCTAAAATTTTCTATCTGTTTTACATGCATCTACTCAATATATCTTTACGCGAAAGACATACCTGAGCAAAATCTACCAGAAGCTTTGCTTTCCCAAAATCAGTTAAAGGTCTCAACAAACAAGCGTGGCGCACAAATAATTCTATACATCTCGACGCGACAGCTTTACAACTAGTATTGAAATGGTATTTAATACTTTGTTATCAACATATAATAGATGAAAGGAAGCGAAGGAATTTTACCTTTCGGTTACAACTACTTGATTTTTGTACGGTAGTAGAAATGTATTCACAGATCGTAAAATAAAGCCTTGTAATTCACGCATGTAAAGAGAACAACCAATTTCTTTCCCTAGAGGGCTACTCGTGCTACATAATCAAAATATCGTCAATAATATGCGATAACAAAATCAGTGGACAAAAATAGAAATTAACAAGAACTTACTCTCTAAATTCGGGATCGTCGTGCATTGTTAAGATAATGCTCTCAATTGCATCACTAATAGAAATTAACAATGGTGCAAGCAGATTTCTCGTTAATTCGTCCGTTTCCTTGAGTGCTGTCGTAATGACGACGCTTCCTTCGGACGATAAACCTCCAGTCAAATTTGCTATTACACGGTTCGTTTGGCTGGAAAGATAATGCAGAAGATTTGCAAGCGTGATATTCGTCTGTTGGCCAGTAGTAGGAGAATCGATTACTTGGCTGGCTTCGCCACCTGTTACCACACTTTGTTCGCATTTTAAGCAGAACAGTCTTATTGCTTTTCCTACATTACGCGACACCACAGTCGAGAGTCCATCATCCACTAGTGATACACTCAGTTCACTAAAACATGTTTTTACTATATCTTTTTCAATGTAAGAAATATGCCAAACTTACTTTGTAATCATACGTATGAGATTATCGATCTCGTCATGCGTTGGTAAACCTCCAGAAAACATATTGTGAACTGGATCCAAAAGCCGAGAAACTGAACGTGATAAATATGCGTTTTCAAATGGTAATAAAATATTGCGGCTAGATATCGAAGATACATACGTTAATATAATGCCTTGTCTATCATTACCCCAATTTATACGAAATGTACTTACTCGATATCATAAATTCCGATACTGTGAGATCTTTCTTTTAAACGTTTACTCAAATCTAAATATATCCTTAAAAATTTGGGATACTCCCCTTCTAGAGCTTGTTTTACAAATGATGACCCTGTAAGATTTTTCATTGGAGTTTTTTTTTTTTTTTAATTGAATTGTGTATTTGATATGTTTACAATTTACCTTGAGCACGCTCAACTAAGATTTTTGCAAGAAGAGCGTTTACTTTATCCCAAAATTTTTCGGATAAATCGTGAAATCCTTTCATGTGATGTTCCAACAATACTCTTTGCAGCAATTCAATCTAAATATGAAATAATGTTCTTTAAAAATAGCTCTCTCAAAAATAAATAAAAAACATATTGCATATTATTGTCTATTTACTTGCAGACATTGCGTGTATAAAGTATCTTGGAAAAGACGTTCGAGATTTTCCCAAATTCTCGTACGTAAATTTCCAGATGATCCAGGCGACGGAATCGCAGCCCTGCCTGGCGCTCCACGTTTTCCAAAATCCTGACTTGTTACCAAAGATACATCTAATGAATCTGTAGAAATTTTTTCTATTTCAGTTAGGATAGATTCTATAGTTGTGTCTACAATGCTGCTTATCATTTCCAAGTTTTGAAAGACTTGCACAGCTGTGCTCACCTGTCCATTAGACATATATCAAATTAGTATCAAATGCATTTAATTATTAAGAATAATTAAATAATATACCTTTGTTTTATCTGTCATTTGTAAACCTTGCGTTAATGTATGTGTAGCTATTCTTTGTACTGTAACTCTCTGAGTTTTTATAGTCTGTTGGTCATCTGCGATTACATCTAAACCATTAAGATCCGTGTCTGCTAATAATTGTTCTACATATTTAAATTTTATAATATAATACATTAGTATATAAGAATATAATAGAAAAAAATATAGAAAGTTATATGTATTACCAAGTTCGTGCAAACTGTTGGCAGCTTTAATTATGTCTGGCCCTTGAGTAATGCTAGTCATTTGAGAATTTAAACGTTTTGATAAATGTTGCATCCTAGCTACTCTTCTTAAGAGATCTGAGGTTTCATGAAGCCGTGACAATACTATTGTTTGCATTTCAATCCTATTAAATGGATCAATAATCTTGCCACGTAATCGTTCTACTGCTGACAAGAGACTCTAAAATAAGAATTATTAAGTCATCCATATTCTTATAACTTAATAACTTAAGTAATTAATGTTAAAGTTTCTTTGCTAACTTGTATATGAGACTGCATTATAAAAAGCACTCCTTCTAGTTTTTCTACCCATGTCGCTTGTGACAGTAAATCCTCATGATTAGCAAGTACTTGTTTTTGCAGTTCAATATTCAGGACCTCGATAGCTAGAAGCAATATTTAAGTTTATTGTTTCTCATATTTGTTTTAATGTTTTAATGTTTTAATGATGTAAACCAGTTTCGACTTTACCTTGTCCTAATTTATTCAGTTGCTGGGCCACTGACAACAATGGACTGACGTCTGTTTTTTTGGAATTAGAATCTAACAGTTGTTTAAAAAACTCTGTAATTTAAATGTATATTTCGAAACTGTTCATACAGAAAGAAATTCTTATACAAATATACACTTACGATCATTTTCAATATCTTCCCAACTTAATAATTCATCCATTTTTTAGGTTAAAAACAAATAAATCAGACTTGCAAAACAGGGAGTCGATCATGTAACTTTTCCCCTAGGGCGGAAACGTGAAAAGTTTGAAAGTTTCACGTGAACTTACGATCATGTACGATTTTGCGGTATCATGTAACTCTCTCAAACATGAAAATGTGAAATTTTTCACGTGACTTTTTCGTCATGTATCTTGGTGGTGGAAAGGCGGAAATCTAGGGAATTAATAAATATGCTTCGGAATTAGAGAAGATTAGGGCTGCGTTAGGATTAAGTGTATGTAGTACATATACAATTGATTATTAAAAGATGTATATAATACTGTACCAATAAAATAATTTTCATTAGCTATAAAATCTATGAAATTATGTTTCATGATTTCACTTTCCACGCATCCAAGCTACATACATAATCGCTGTACGTGAAAAGTTTCACGTGAAATGTCAAGGTGTGAAAAATGAAAAGTAAAAAGTGAAAAATGAAAAATTTCATGTAGTTACATAATTGACCCCAAGGTGTGAAAAATGAAAAGTAAAAAGTGAAAAATGAAAAGTGAAAAATTTCACGTAAAGTTACATGATTGACCTCCTAGTTGTCGCTAGTGCGTAGAGAAAAGATCAATATGGCTGCTGTTAGATTTCTCTCTAATTTCGTCTGATTCTCTCTGGTTTCTGACAACACCGACTACAAGAAACGTTACTTGTGTATTGATGCGTATATTAATTGACTCCATAATAAAATTTTTTCCTAAAATATATTGTTCACGAAGATGATACACAGTCTCTTTATTATAAATTCTTCAGGGTATGTATAAAAATATAAAAAACAAAGTGGACTATAGGTGAGAAAGTATAAGAAACGTTCGACAGCTCATTTGACAGATCGTTTGATAGTTTCACATATTAATACTTCCCACATAGAATAAATATTTTCCAAGTAGAATAACAAAGTTTGGTAATTATTTATTATAGAATACGGTCTACATCTCCGATTTTGATAAAATTGGACTCAATCGATGCGATTTCGCTCAAAATAAAAGAATCTGGCATAAAAACGCGGTGGACTGCTTATTACTATTATTTTTCTTACACCAAATAGGAATTTTACAAAAGAAAAAAACTAATATGAACATATGTGAACGTATTTCGTATTTAATTATATGTTTATTGTATGTTAATTATATGTTTATTATTTTTATTATTTTTATATATATTTTTATATATATTTATATATATTTATATATATTTTATATAAAAAATTTTTACTGGGTAGTGTAAAATGATTGCGAAATTGAATAAATTAATTCTCTATTAAAATTTATTGGTAATTATTCAGTTTAGCTCTCTTCAGCGCAAAAATGGATAAAATTATGCTTATTCAATGCATTTTTGCATAAACGAACAAATCTGGCAGAAAAAAGTGCCGCTCTGTGCCGTGAACCGAGATATTAAGCGTTAAAATTGATCGCTTTTTTTGGTTAGGAAATCTGTCATAGTGACGTAAAGCAGCGAACTGAATATGGGCGATTTCCAACAAGAGACAGTGTACACAGTTGACAGTGTAATACAGCAAATCATTTTATCCTTGTTGTTTGTTAATGTTAAACAAGGAAGAAATGTTTCACTGTGTTACAATGCTTTCCATTTAGTGATACAAGTTGACACAGGTATCGTTCTATCTTTCTTGGCTTTCAATAATTAACAAGGACAAAATGATACTTGTATCGTAATTGTGTCACTAAATGGAAAGCACCCACTGTATCCTTCTATGTCTCTTACTGGAAAACGTCCATGTGTTGTAATCCCATATGCATGATAGGGAAGTTCAGGGGCTTCGCCTCCAGAATGGAGGGTCAAGGAGGCCAAGCCTCTTGGTAGAGGGTTGGGGGAGAAGTCCCTCTCCCACTATAAAGAGCTAATTAAGAAAACAATACAAGATTAGATTTGTAATAAAATGAAAAGATCAGCGAAAACTTCATCTAGTCCTTGCTTAGGGTCTTTGCTAATCTTTATAGGATCTATCATTTTAGTATATGATAGACTCATCAATTTAGTAAAGCGAAAGATTACATCTTTACCCTCCTTCTGAATAATACCCAAATTTTAGTATATTAGATATTTCTTGGCATTTGTTACATATATTGTCATTTAATATATTTCATATGTACACAGAGATGTCTTCATGGAGAAACATTGGAAGAGCGCAGTCGCGCGTTCGCTCTGCGACTATTTCTTTGATCAACAGCGAAGGGTCTTGTCTCCAGAAGATACGCCGCCGGTAATAGCCACTCCGCATCATTATCTTATTAGTATCTATCGATGTAACATGTTCTTCGTGGCAGTATGCATGACAGAAGGTAAGCTTCATATGTGATATAAATGCTATATTTATAGTAATTTATATTGCATTTCCAGATTGCCTTATTGAGTAACACAGTATATTTTATTCTTGCATTTCAATATAAATATTTTTTCTAGTTCCACCATTGTTTGTCATTGAATTCTTGCATAGAGTAGTGGATACTTTTGAAGATTATTTTAGCGAATGCACAGAAACTATTATAAAAGAAAATTATGTGGTAGTATATGAGTTATTGGATGAAATGCTAGACAACGGTTTTCCTTTGGCGACAGAATCCAATATATTGAAAGAATTAATCAAACCACCTAATATCTTACGTACTATAGCGAATACTGTAACAGGCAAATCCAAGTAAGTATATCTCGATGTTTAAGTATTAAGTGTAACATTTAGAGATATGTACATAAAAAATTACTATATATTTTATAAATTTACATATTTACATATATATTTATAAATTTACACATAGTGTTAGTGCAATCTTGCCTAGTGGACAACTGTCTAACGTTCCTTGGAGACGAACTGGAGTGAAATATACCAACAATGAGGCTTACTTTGATGTTGTTGAGGAAGTAGATGCAATTATCGATCGAACTGGAGCAACAGTGTTTGCAGAGATTCAGGGCTATGTATGTTCTGTAGTGCTTCTTACATAAATGTTAATTATATATAATTAATCTTTTAGATTGACTGTTGTATAAAATTAAGCGGTATGCCAGATCTCACGCTTTCATTTATGAATCCAAGATTGTTCGATGATGTTAGCTTCCACCCTTGCGTTCGATTCAAAAGATGGGAGGTAAGTAAATAATATAGGATTGCATCTGTATGTTTACGAAAATGATTTAAGTTTATATAATCTTATTTTAGTCAGAAAGGATACTTTCTTTTATTCCACCTGATGGTAACTTTCGCCTTCTCTCATATCATATAGGATCACAAAGCATTGTAGCAATTCCAATATATGTAAGACATAATATTAGTTTGAAAGAACCAGGAGGTGGTAGATTGGATATAACTGTTGGACCAAAACAAACAATTGGTAGGACAGTAAGTTATTTTTTTCTAAAGAGATTATTAATTATATGAGAATTATGGATTATTATTAATTAGTAATCAGTAATTCTTATCATTAATGAATGAAGGTTGAAAACGTGATCCTAGAGATTCCTATGCCAAAAATAGTCTTAAATTGCACTTTAACTCCAAACCAAGGAAAGTATTCGTTTGATCCTGTTAGCAAAGTGTTGCTATGGGATATTGGAAGGATTGATGCTTGCAAATTGCCAAATCTGAGAGGATCGGTAAGATTATAAAGCATTTAGAGAGATATAATTATAATAGTAAAATTGTATTATAAAATTTTATATTTTTTAGATCACAATACAAAACTCGGCAACTGTTACTGAATCAAACCTTGCTATTAATGTATGTATGAATAATATACAGGGCAATTCCAAAATTACCGGAGGACCTTTTATGAATGGATTCTTTGGAAAATTCTAAGATGAAAATCCTAATATGAAAATGTCGAGACTATATACTTTTCAAATTATAAAGGAATAAAGTTGATCAGTTATAGTGGCTAGACTTTGTGCACTTAGGTACGTTGTATCACATGGTAGTGAAAGTACCTTATATATTAACTCATTTTATAAATATTAATTTTGTTGAATAAATATGTGTCGACAACTTATTGTATATAAATGTATAAATTGGATAAATAATTCAAACTTTTTCAACTTGTTTTGATAATTTTATATTCGATCTGATTTTATGAAATTATCAATGTAGAAGAATTTTATATTATCATTATAGTATTTATGTATTCTTATTCACCATAGAAATATGAAAAACTAATTTACTGATTAACATAATTTCATATGATAATTATGTGAGAAAATCACGCATCTGCTCATGATATACTTCATTTGACAGTTTTGACAATTTTATGTATGTATGACTTGATATTAGGCTGACATTAATTCTTATATATAATTTAAATTAAATACTTAGATAACAAGACAAAAGTGATCTCCTTATCATTATATGCAAAATTATGTTAACTTAGAAAGTGAGTCAATATGAGAGCACCATCACTGTCATGCGATATAATGTGCCCGAGCGCACAAAATTTAGCCGCTATAATTGGTCAACTTTATTTGTTGTTATAATTTGAAAAGTATTATAATTTCGATATATTCATTTTAGAATTTTCTAAAGAATCCACTCTTAAAAAGTTCTCCGATAATTTTAGGATAATGCACGTGCGCGCGTGCGTGCGCATACGTATATCTTTTTCTAAACATAATTGAATTGATAATTTAATATTTTGATTTCAGGTGCACTTTACGATTAATCAATTAGCAGTATCTGGATTAAAAGTAAATCGGTTAGATATGTATGGTGAAAAATATAAGCCATTCAAAGGTGTTAAATATATTACTAAAGCTGGAAAATTTCAAATAAGAATGTAAAAATTATATATATACATTGAAATTATAAAACAGACACTATCCTTTTTACGTTATATTAGATGTGTATATTTTGTTAGATTAATATATCAACAAATTAAATATGATCAATTTACATAACATTAAAACATTAAAATAAATTTGATATGCAAAAATAATTTTAAAAATGTTAATATAAAGTGGTATTAAAGTGGTATTAAAGTTTACGTTGTTTACAATAATCATCCTGAATCATGACATCAGAAATGAGAAAATGAAAATTCTAGAAATAATGAAAATATGAAAAAAATTTTTTTTCTTTTAATTAGTTTTCTCATCTCTGTCATCTATCTAAAAGCCAACATAAACTTCTAAATGATTAAAATTAATCATCTGTTTTATATTTTGTAATTTTTTAAATACTATATAATGGAAAAAATAATTTATTCAAACTCGAAATAATAATTCAAACTCTATTTCAATAAATAAGTAATTATAATGCAAATAAAATATTAAATTATATTGAAAATTTTTTATGTTGAAGGTTGACATAATAATTTTTTTGCCTCCAAATCCTCCCACGTTGGATGAGTAGCATATGTATATAATCGTTCCATATTAGTAGCATATATGGTGTGATTGCTAACAAGATTTTTATAAATCTATTTACAAAAATAAATTAGATATAATAAATTAGAATAATTTTTACATATAATAAAACATGAACAAATAGCTTTTTTTGTTTTTACCTTTAATGCATATTGTAAATCAGCTGTGCTTACTGGTTTTAATGGTGGACGAATTACTTGTGTGGAACAAGCATATGAAAAAGCAGTGGCTTGCTCTGCTTCTTCAAAGCTTAATTTTGATGCTGGGATTTGGCCATAAGGTTCCATTATTTCTGTCGGTCTGTCAATTTTTAACAAATCCAATATTAGTCGTGTATAAAAAAAAAAAAATTAAAATTAGTACTTGCAATTTACCCAAAATTGAATGGATTTATATATAAGGAGTTTCTCTTCCATGAACTGGGCACTGGTTCTCCTATATTATAAATGAACGTATTATCATGAACAGCATATCCTTTCCTACGTGTAAAAATTGCAGTAAGTATATTTTTTAAGAAAATTTGTGTTGCAGCTATGACAATATGCGCGGTATTTTCTTCAGCTCCGTCCATATTATTTTCCCATGCTGCAAGCATTAATCGAGCTAATACGAAAGTACGATCTGGCAATACAAGTTCTTGAGCACTAGAACGATTGGCACCTATAGGTTCATCTCCGACAGGTGATGAAGCTTGACCTAATACTTCCACATACATGTCTGCTGGCTATCATAAAGAGATAATACAAATAATTGTATTTATATATTGCATTCTGATATAGGCTAGTTCTTTATAGTTTTCTAGTTAAATTAAAGTAAATTTTTTTTTCTTATTTTTGCCAAACAAGATACACATATCTAATTCATATTTCATAATAAACTATATGACAACAGTTCAACTATAATAATAGTTTATGATAAATAACTATAATAAAACAGTTTTATAATAAATATATCTATATACCTCAAAATTCGATTTATCTGTCTTATATTTGCGTTTTAGTCTCAGTCTCCTTTCCTTTGAAGTTTTATCTCTGTCTATCTTAGTCGGTGCAACGGTAGCTAATCCACGAACTTTATTAAATAAACACAGCAAGAACTCGTTGTGTAAACGAACCTGATCATCTGTCATGAGATTACGTGCTTCACAATCGAATTCTTCTTTTGTGGTCTAAAACAAAATGTAATCATATCTTAATTTAAGTAAGAAATATGCAAATCTGGCAAAAGTTGATCGAAAAATGCGTCTACCTTCATTTGAAACCACAATTTCATCTTCTCGAAATATCTATTGATAAAAGATAATCATAAAAATAAGATTTAAACCGTAGAGGTTTATAGGTTAAGTTATTTCTTTAAAATATATTATTTTTCAAAATACAAAAGTTTGTTATTTATGTGAAAACTTACATTTTTGCATTTTCGCCAAGAGATGCGACAAGATTTTTCTTGGCTAAATTTAATTCTTTCGAAGTAGTCATTTTCTCTTCATATCACGTTAATCAGTCCACAATAGGTGATTTAAGCTTTAATATCTTGTGTCCACGATGCTAGAAATCGATTCGAGATCTCGGATGGAAAGAAAATTGACTAATTGCGTTTAAATAATTCGGCCAACTAACTAATGCGATTGGTTAATTCTCTTTTCATCCGAGATTTCGGACCGATGATACTGAGAGTGCTGTCCCATGGAGTGTATCGCGCGTATCGCGGATCATGCGTATCGAAAATCAATTGTGGACGTTTCGCTATTTTCGATACTCAGCCGTTCCGACGAATCCATTATTGTAAAGTTCGCGATTGATCAGATTTTCGATATGCGCGATTCGCAATACGCGCGATACGTTCCATGGGACTGCACCCTGAGGCTGGTGTCCCATGGCGCGGAAATCCACAGCGGAACGGAACGCGCAAACCAATCACAGAGAACCAAAAGAAAACTCGTTCATTCTGTTCGTTCTTTTGCTGTGATTGATTCGCGCATTCCGTTCCGCTGTGGATTTCCGCGCCATGGGACACCCGCTTGAGGGTGCCGTCCGATAACGCATATCTCTATACGCGCGTATTCGCATATCAAAGCTCCGACCACTCGCTGACGTTCCGCCGTTTTATTACGCCTTTATGCAGCGGTTTGTAAGCGGAAGATTTAAAAGGTCAATCATGTAACTTTAAGTGAAATTTTTCACTTTTCATTTTTCACTTTTTACTTTTCATTTTTCACACCTTGACATTTCATTTTGAAACTTTTCACGTACAGCGATTATATATGTAGCTTAGATGCGTGGAAAGTGAAATCATGAAACATAGTTTCATAAGTTTTATAGCTAATGAAAATTATTTTATTGGTACAGTATTATATACATCTTTTAATAACCAATTGTATATGTACTACGTACTACGTACTACGTACATATTAAGTGTACTACGTACACTTAATCCTAACGCAGCCCTAATCTTCTCTAATTCCGAAGCATATTTATTAATTCCCTAGATTTCCGTCTTTCCGCCACCAAGGTATACAGCGAAAAAGTTCACGTGAAAAATTTTCACATTTTCACGTTTAAGAGAGTTACATGATCCCGCAAAATTATACATGATTGTAAGTTCACGTGAAACTTTTCACTTTTCACGTTTCCGTCTTAGGGGAAAAGTTACATGATCGACCCCCAGGAGAAATTAATTCGCGAACAATAGATTGTCTAGTAATTAATGAACCAATTAATTCGAGTAATTTTTTCAATGTAATCGAATCCATTTTGAAATAATTACGAAATTTTGTTTTATCTTTAAGCTCCATCTCTTTGATGAGATTTTCACTAGTTCCTTGCGTCGATGCACAGTAGAATAGAAACGTCGATGCACAGTAAATATAGGTCGTATCCAAAATTGACGTTATTTGCCTTTTCCTTCGCTTCTTACAACTTTATACAAGATGCATACAAGAGCAAAATTTTTCGACGCAGTGTTTCTTGTTCAAAAGGACAACTTTGTTTAAATTTTTGTACTAAGACGAAAATTGCTAATAATATGTCATCTAAATCCATTTTGTCTGCTATAAAAAAATAACATTTTATCACAATAACAATAATCGATTGACAAATTCATAAACGATAAACAATTGATAATAATTCCCATATGAAATTTTAGTTTACCGAATTGATTTTAGATTTGTTTCTTTCCGCCGTTTTACGTACGCATCAATTTTGTTCTACTGTCCCATGCAGCGGATCGCGCGTAAGCGAATTAGCGGATCATCAATCACGGACAACATAAAATATTATTTTGCAAACAGAGCTAGCAAAACAATTCTGTAATTGGCGATCCGCTAATTCGCTTACGCGCGATCCGCTGCATGATGGGACAGTAGACAAAATTGACACACGTAAAACGATGGAACATCAGCGATTGGTCGGATATCTTTGATACGCGAATACGCGCGTATAGAGATACGCATCGGATGGCACCCTGATACTGATACTGCTAGAAAATGGCGCTTTCGAACGACGCCAACACAGGCTACGATTCGTTGCGATAGGTGTTGTCCGTACATGCTCCGCGGCGATCATGGAGGCAGAGGTAAAGCCGCAAGACGGCTCTGCTTAGTGTCGGTCCATAATAAATATTTAATCTTTAAACCATAAGAAATTGACCAATCATAGTCAATTATTCTTTTCATATTTGATTATAATTAGTCAATTTCTTAAGCCAGCGGCACACGATGCTTTTTTTCCTGCTGATTTGTTAGCTGGACTTGCGTGCTCGTGAGCTCTTGTCTCTGATTGGTATATTCTTTTGGATCTAAAAAATATATTAATCGAAGACAAGAGTTCAACAAGCACGCGAATCCAACTAGCAAACCAGCAAAAAAAAAGCATCGTGTGTCACTGGCTTTACTTCTTAAAGCTTAAATCACCTATTGTGGACCGACACTTAGAGAAAGGTACTTTCGCGGGAAATTTAAGGGATCACAGAAGCAGATTACAGGCTTTGAAGAAAGCAACCAGGAGGCGACAGAGTTTGATAGGAGGACGTTTGATTAGGGGGAAGATGTCTCTCGGAACTCCATCGAAGGCCTCGAGAAAATAGCGAAATGAAGATGTTCAAAATGATTGCGTGTAAGGCTGCAGTCGAATAAGATACGATTAATATCTTGACGTGAGGAGCTGCATGGACAGGAGCTACAAGAGACTATATTTTTTCTGCTAAGACTGAAGTTAAGATTGTAATGATTGTTTCGTATGCGGTTAATGAGGATTATTTCTTGACGTCTGAAAAGTAGTTTATTGAACCAGGGTTTATCCAATGTCGAGAGATATAAACGGGAATATAGAGCTCCTTTAGAGTCGGTTGCGGCGAGCAGGTAGGACAGGAAGTCGGCGTGCCTGATCTCTAGGGAGTTTGTGTAAGTCAGTGTAGAGTATCTTGAGAGAATGTGATTTAGCCTTGTACGCAGCCTGTTTCGCCAAGCGGTCTGCTTGTTCGTTGCCAGTTATGTCTCGATCTGCTGGTATCCAGTACTGAATGGGTGAGGTTCAATCGAACACATTGCCGATTGGTCGATTAAATAAAAAAATTTTTGATAGGTGGCTCACTAAAAAATTTCTAGGCATCAGCTGATGTGAGTGGTGTGTCCAATTGAAAATGTGCGTATCTGGAACTCTCCTAGCTGAACTTTCAAGTTGGTTTCTAGAATTTGCAAATAAGCGTTTTTAATCTTTAGGATGATGTAATTTAAATTGCAATTGTATGAAGGAGAGTTAAGAGAGTCGAGTACGCTTTTGCGGTCTGAAGAAATAAGATTTTCTTGTCCTTGCGAGTTAGAATGAGCAAGAGAGTATACTGCCCAAGCTTCGACAGTGAAAATGGAGGTTTCCGGTGATAGCCTTTGAGTGAAATTTTGAGCTTTTGTGAGAAATTCTTAACTGTGGGGAGTAAATGCCTATACCTACATCTTGATCGGGGTCTTTTTTAGACCCATCCATGAAGTAGAAAATGTGAAAGTTGTATGGCTGAGAAGTCTGATGGTTGAATTCTGCCCGAATTTGTTCAGGAGAAGCGTGGAGAAAGACGAAATCCAAGAGTAATGAATGTGAGTACTTCGTAGTCGTAGAGAAATTCGGGCAGCAACGAGGATTTAAATATATTATCCAAGTAGTGTTCTTGTAAGATGTAGGCCTTGAAAAGAAATATTTTCCTAAGGAAGTAAATTTTTTTGCATTTCGAGATTGTGTCTCAGTGGAGTTCAACGAAACTGTTTAAGATTGGATTATGTTTTATGGCGAAGTTCTTTATAACGAATTTAGAAGTTAATAGTTTGAAGTGTATGGAGAGCGGGAATTCCTTGACCTCGGCATGTAAGACATTAATAGGGGTCGACATTAATAAGAGGTTTCCTGTAGCCCATAGCCACTCTGATGACTCTGTGTTGTAGCCTTTCCAGTTTTAAAAACAGGGTTTGATGTCTACGAAAAAAGAAGAATGAGCAATCAAATGGGTGTCACCCAATCAAACTCTATGGCGCTTCTAAAGATAGCTTTGTATAGAGTAATCATGACTGATGGATGAGCTCCCCACGATGTATAAGCCAGGGAGCTTAAGATACTCACGACTTGTCTCAGTATCCTTGGTGATGAGGGACATAATCTGCTCCTTTCCCTCCATTCTCGTATCCATTTTACTCTTAGAAATCTGGCACTTCGTGCCTTCGGAATGGTGACACGCTGCAATTTTATGTCTGAATGAGGGAGAGTGTTTTTTTTTCTGGAAAATATCATGTATTTGGATTTTGTGGGGGCTACTTCCAGTCCCCTTAAACGCAGGAAGTCGGCCATTTTGTGTAAGATGGTTTCCAAAGAGTTGAGGGCGATGGCCAAAGATTTGTTGGTCGTGAAAATTGCAATGTCGTCTGCATATTGTACAAGCTGTACAATAAAATTTTACTTTTAAAATTGTTCATAAAGCTTTTAAGGTTTTGAAGAGTTTTCTTAAGTAGATTTTGAAGAGAAGTGGACTTAAGATCGATTCTTGCGGTGTGCCTTTAAGAGAGGTATAAGTTCTGGAAATATGTCCGTCGGTGATAAAGTGGAGCTTTCTTTCTTTGACTAAATTGTAGATGAAATTAGTATACAGTACAGTGACGTAAGGTTGTTAAGCATAAGAAATGAAAATAATTCATTTAAATAGGTTCTTACAATCACGCTTTACAGCTTTATAGCTTTATGTTATGTCATTGTAGACTAGAATTAATGGAAGTGTATTGCGTTCCGTTTTAGTTTCATGCGCTTTCTAACTGCTTCAAGATTATAAAGCGGAACGCAGTTGCAGTATGTTTTCTGAAGCTCCAACTGAAATAATGGTTAGCATATCAAATATTAAAAAAAAATATAATTTTATTATATATATGAAATATAATATATATATATATATAAAATAATTAATAATAATAAAAAATAAATAATAAATAATAAAAAAAATTAATAATAATATTAATATTAATAATAATAATAATGTAATTATTTAGAATACTATCCATCATCTCCGATTTCGATAAAATTGAGCTCAATCGATGCGGTTTCACTTAAGATAAAAGAATCTGGCAGAAAAACGCGGCGGTCTACCTCGCGAATCGAGATATTAAGCATTAAAGTTAACCACTTTTTTGGTTAGGAAATCTGTCATAGCGACTCGATACAGCTAAAAAAGTATTAAAAATAAAAGTGTTAAAAGTATTATTATATTCAAAGTGCAAGGATGCAATCTTTCGCCTTTCTAAATTGATGAGTCTATCATATTAAAATGATAGATCCTAGAAAGATTGACAAAAACTCCTACGCAAGGTTTGGGGATGAAGACATAATCTTTTGCCTTACTAAATTGATGAGTCTATCATATATTGAAATGACAAATTTTAAAAAGATTAGCAAAGATCTCAACGCAAGAATTAGGTGTGAAGTTTTCGTTAATCTTTTTGTTTTGTTACAAATCTAATCTTGTATTATTTTTGTAATTTTTTTTATAACAATGAGGAGGGGCTTTGCCCATGGACCCCTGACGAGGAGGCTTCGCTCCCTCGACCTTTATTCGGAGGGTTTCGCCTCTCGAATCCCTCTATCATGCATACAAAATCACGCATGCTCAGTTTGCTGCATTATGTCGTTATGACAGATTTCCTAAGTGTCGGTCCACAATAAATGATTTAAGCTTTAAGCGTAAGAAATTGACCAATTATAATCGAATATGAAAAGAATAATCGACTATGATTGGTCAATTTCTTACGGCTTAAAGATTAAATACTTATTGTGGATCGACACTAAGTCGATCCACAATAGGTGATTTAAGCTTTACGAAATAAGAAATTGACCAATTATAATCAAATATGAAAAAAATAATCGACTATGATTGGTCAATTTCTTACGACTTAAAGATTAAATACTTATTGTGGACCGACACTAAAGCGGCGTCTACAATGAGATTTTAAGGTGTAAAACTTAAGAAATTGGCTAATCATAATCGATTTATAGAAGAATAATCGATTGTGGTTGGCCAATTTCTTAAGTCTTACGTCTTAAAGTCTCATTGTAAACACCGCTTAAGCAAAAAAGTGGTTAACTTTAACGCTTAATATCTCGATTCGCGAGGCAGACCGTGTTTTTTTTGCCAGATTCTTTTATTTTTAACGAAACCGCGTCGATTGAGCCCAAATTTATCAAAATCGCAAGTGACAAAGCTATTTTAAATAATTAAAATAAAATATATAAAATAAATTAATCAAAATAAAATATTAATATCTTAAAATTAAATATATACTATAATAAAATAACAAATATTTCAATGATTCATTCTTTATTATATTTTACTATTTATGAAATATAATAATAAAAATAATAAAACATTTCAGAAGTAAATTACATATATTTTATATTTTACATGTATATAATATAAGATATAATATATATTACAATATAAAGATTTACATATGTATTATCAGATAGATAAAAATTATTATAAAAATTTATTGCATTAATGCACAGAATTAAATAAAGCTGAAGATAATTTTTACTTTCTAATTCTACATTTACTGAAAAATTTAGTGTTGGAATTGCATGCGGTCGAAGTCTGCGGTCGATTTAAATTGTTTAATAACATTGATGGTATGAAACTCCGATAGCAAAACCTATAGAAACAGATTTTGAGCAGAACCTATTACCAATATTTGATGACAAAAAAGCAACAAATTGCACACAGAGTCTATAATATCTGATATTGTGAGCAAACTGTTCTCAAAAATATGACAAAGCTTACTAACATGCTATGTCAGCAGATTGGCAGCAAAAATCAAGCAGAGCCTGTTACTACGCACATTTAAACACAATAATTGGAAAACTACCGCTAGATGGCGTCCGTTTTTCGCATGCAAAATTTATCAAACTTTCTATATAAGCGAAATCATAATCAAAATTTAAACATGCATTTATTATTTATGTATTTTTATGTATATATTTGATGTAAGACGTAATCGTCCAACAAGGAAGTTAAGGTAAACTCTGCTCGATTTTTGCCGCTAATCTGTTCGCATAGCATGTCAACAGACTCTGTTCGGTTTTTGTCAATCTGCTGGCATAGCACGTCAACATGCTTTGCTCGGTTTCTGCCGCCAATCTGCTGGCATAGCATGTCAGCAGGCTTTGTCGACAAACCTCGATCCTAAGGCGGACACAGATGGCTATAGATTTGCAGTCAATATCTGATCGAATTTGTTGCCAATCTGCTAGTAAATTGCTAGAATTTTGTTTGCTGGAAATGTTCATTGTAAATTCTGTAATTTTTATATAGTTGTTCTAAAGGTCTATAGATCTATTACAAAATTTCAACTATAACTTAGCTCTAAAGAGAAAAATGTGAAAATTATTATTTATTTAAGATGTTTATAAATAAAATGTAGATATTGTATCTTAATTATATGTATAGTAATAAACATATATATAAACATACTACTGTGATCAAATATAAACGAGATTTTTGTTATAGAGTGAAAAATCTTTATTTATTCTTTAAAATCAAATTCGTCGCCTTCAAAATAATCTCCTCCCGATGCAATACACTTATGCCAATGCTTTTTCCAATCCTCGAAACACTCTGAAAACTCTTCTTCCGGAATGGTCTTCAATACCTTTTTTGTTTCGGCTTGTATCTCCTCAATCATCGATTCAAAACGGTGTCCCCGGAGCGATCTTTTGAGTTTACTGAATAGCCAGAAGTCACACGGTGCTAAATCAGGCGAATACGATGGTTGTGGAACGATATGGGTCGAGTTTTTGGCGAAATGGTCACGAAGAACAGTGTGAGATGGCGCATTATCGTGGTGCAAAAACCATGAGTTGTCTGCCCATAAATCTGGCCTCTTGAGGCGAATAGCTTCACGCAAACGACGCATAACAATCAAATAATATTCCTTGTTGACAGTTTGGCCCAGCGGAAGGAATTCATAATGCACCACATCACGATAATCAAAGAAAACTGTTAACAAAACCTTGATTTTTGAGCGACTTTGGCGCGATCTTTTTGGTCTTGCCTCACCTTTTGCATGATATTCGCTCGATTGGTCGGTTGTTTCTGGATCGTACGCATAGATCCAAGTCTCATCTCCAGTTATCATGCGTTTCATCTTGTCCTGGTAGTCAGAAATCATTGTTTCATACACTTCAACGCGACGCTGTTTTTCCAAAAAATTGAGTGTTTTCGGAATCAAACGAAATTTGACTCTTCTCAAGCACAAATGGTCTTTTAAAATGGTCTGGACTGATCCAAATGAAATGTTTACAGTATATCGGCAAGTTCTCTAATTGTCACTCGACGGTTTTGGAGCACCAAATCCTTGATTTGCTTCACGTGTTGTTCATTAGTTGATTGTTTTTGGTCGTCTTTGATATGATTCGTTTTCTACGCTTTCTCGACCATCTTTCAACATTTTATACTAGTCAAATACTTTTGGTCTTGATAGAGCCTGGTCACCAAAAGCCTTCTGCAACATTCTGAACGTTTCAGTAGCAGAAATTTCATTCCGCAAACAAAATAAAATACAATTTCTTTACCCAAGAATCACACATCGTAAAAATCGAAAAAAATACTTTTGGATATTCACAAAAACGAGCGTTCATTATTAAACAAATGAAGAGAATGACATGAAATTTCACACAGATGTCAAAGACAATACTACCAACTTAATAAAAAAAATATTTGTCAGAATCGATGAACTCGCAGTTTAAATTTAAAAATCTCCTTTATATTTGATCACAGTAGTATATATAATACTGTAAAAATTAGACGACCGTAAGCGGTCATGAAAAAGATTCGGAATATAAACAGCTAACAGAGAGGAGCCGTCGTGGTCGTGCAGACTAAGTGTCGGATTGGTAGACGAGGGATCCCGAATTCAAATCCAGTCGGTCTCCGTTAATTTTTTCCGAATCTAATAGATATCTTTCAATCTCAGAAGTGGGATTCAGCCTATGTTACCTCAGAGAAGATTCAGCTTATGTTACCTGACAAGTCGATCGTTCAGGAGTGAACGGAAAAAGTCGGGGGGTAGTACTCCAAAGGAGTCGTGTCGATCGTTCAAGAAAGTGATCGAAAGTCGGGAGCAGAAGCTCCAAGTTTCGGATAAAAATCCGATAAAGGAAGACTCGGTACATTCGGGACGAATGTAATACCAGAATGGCCGAACTGTAAGAATTAGACGACCGTAAGCGGTCATGAAAGAGATTCGGAATATAAACAGCCAACAGAGAGGAGCCGTCGTGGTCGTGCAAACTAAGTGTCAGATTGGTAGACGAGGGATCCCGAGTTCAAATCCAGTCGGTCTCCGTTAATTTTTTCCGAATCTAATAGATATCTTTCAATACATACACATAATGAAACATACATAATACATATACATAATGATATATTATATATACATATATATTCATTTTACACATATATATTTTATTTATATACATATATATATAAATATATATATATTTATATATATAAGAATTAATAACTCATTAACTATTGCGAAAATTGTAAAATGTATATATGTATATATATATATATATATTTTACAATTTTCGCAATAATTAATGAGTTATTAATTCTTATAAATCATCATATTAGTCCGACCCAGCGGCAAATGCAAGCGTGCGGTTATTCTCGCCCAACGATCATCATTGCAAAAATTGTAAAATGGTATAGGACTTTTCAACTCAATTTAGCCCGCTTTATCTACACACGAAAATAGTCCCCATTGTTCTGGGACACTCTGTATATATATATAAAATAATATTAATAAATTTTATCTTTCAAGCTCTTTTGGAAATTAGATATGTTGTGCGGGTCGTTTCGGAGGATCGGTCCAGGAGTCGGCGGGGAGGAAGCACTCACCACTTCATTTTACTTTTAATAAATTTTATTAACACTTATTACAGTTTGTCTTTTTTAATTCGGACTGCGACAGACGTGACGGCACGCGGATCTCGACGAGTCCTCTCCTCATATCGGTCTTCCGTTTTTATCCTGTTCCAGGCGGCCGGTCCTTGCCGTGTCATCAACATGTTCGTCAGCGTTCGCGGTATATTTCTGGGTCGCGCGGCGATTTTCCGCGTAAGGGCCGCGCAACCCGGTTAACAGTTGCTTCACGTCGAACGATTACACAATATTTGCGCGATTAACACGGTAGCGGAGGGTAATCGCTATCGCTTGGTAAAATAATAATTCGTCGGATAAGGTATCGCTTGCCGCAATCCGCTTTGTCAGCGGTGAGCGTGATTGCGTTCTCGGCGCTCGCGACATCCCTCCCCCTGTGATGGAAGAGAACCATGGGGGTTCGGCTTCCATGTGTCCCTTACTTGGCGCTCGCGACATCCCTCCCCCCCTTCGATGGAAGGTGATCTTACTTGTTAGTTTACATATGTTGTCGCGTAACTGTAATATAATCGTGTGCTTATGACTAATATAACATAGCATCGTCGCGGCGCCTCTGTGCGGTCTCGCTTTTCTTTTGCTTTTTATTTTTGTTTTTGTTTGTGCGCCATGTTATTAATCCTATTATAGTTATTATTACTACGCAGGTGCCTGTTCCCATAGAGTATACAGTGTATTTATTTTTGAATAAGTTATAATCACTATCTTCTAGAGTTTCTCTTATTTCTTCTAGACTTATGCTTAACTTGGTTAAATCTACGGGGTTCTTAATTATTTGTCGTAATGTGTCGGTTTTCGCTAGCTTGTTCTTATCGGTGTCTTTATTTTTTATTTCTAATGTTATATTGTATTCGGGGAGGTAGTTTTGGATATATTTTATTCCCTCAATTTTTCGTGTTTTTAATATTACGTTTGGTGTGATTAGCTTGCAATTATCTTTTAGTTTTATTTTTCCGGTTTCTTCTAATATAATTTTCTCTTCTATTTGCTTTTCACACTTAATGCTAATTTCTTGCTTGTGTGCCGTGGAGTAGAGCCACGCTTGCTCCTCCGTCAATGCTATCCACAACGGTGTGTTAGATATCATATGATTCTTTTCGCAGTAATTGAGCTGTCCCGGTGTACGTGTATATATTTGCACCTCGCATGGTGCTGTTGTTTCTGCATAATATGTCGCGAAGTTCTGTTCGCATGTGTATGTGTTTGTTTCTCGTATGCAGCGTTCTAATTCTACTTCCTCTAGTAATTTGTAGTGGTGATTTTCTTTATCTATGGCTAGCAAGGGATGGTTTATTTTTATGTAGGCGAATACATTCGCATGATCGTGTACTGGTAACGGTATTGCTTTAACTAATTTAAATGTAGGGTATGCTACTACCGGAAATCGCAAGATTGTGTATATGTATGGACCATCTGAATATGCGCTAAAAGTGATGTATGTGTGTATGGTCTGCCAGTGCTCAATCTGGATTTTAAAAGGAAAGTGTAATCCCATGGTTAATTGTGTAGTCGCTTCTTTGAGGGCTGTTATATGTTTGATGGGTAGTAGTCGTGTCGGTATCATTCCGTTTTTCCCGTATGTCAGGTAGTCTATTACATTTTCCGTGTCCTTCGTTAAATCGTTCATTATCGTTGTCAGGATTAATAAGTGTTCGTCTACGTCTGCCTGTAGTGTTGACTCAGTCAGTCGTTGTTCTAGTCGTTTTGTCGCACTCATTATCAGATTTTCATTATAATTTAGAGTATTTTCTAATTCGTCCAAGTGCGCTATTGTGGCGTTGATTACTTTTATTTGATTTGCTACTGCGTGCTGCAGTGCCTTGCCGTTTGTTCGTAACGTTTGCAATTGCTCGTCTATTAATTTTTGATCGTCGGCGTCCATCGTTCCGAATAATATTTTGCTGACCGACCCGACCGCGTCTAGCAGTCCTCGTCGTTTGTCAGTCGTTTTGTATAGCGTTTCTACTTGTGTCAACAGCGTGATCAGTTTGGTGTTTTTTCTTTCTATTATCCTCATAATGTTTCGGCAACCTAACTGGGCGTTGCCTATTACTTTTCGGCACTGTATTGCGGTTTCCTCCATATAGTCTTGCAATTGCTGATGTCTGATCTCTAATTCTTTTGCGCTTAGTTTTATCACTAATTTCCATGCCGATTCAGCCTGTCTCAGCTGACCGATTTCCTCGTAGTAGATCCCTGGCTGGTGTGAGAACAATTCCCAGTCAAGATTATGCCGAGAGTCAAGTGTCGCTTGTCCTGCTCTTCTCCACATAAGGAGCATCCTGAAAGTTTAGGGTTCAGGTTACTTTTCCGTGAATCCTCGTGTGTCGTGCATTTTTTGTGTGCTACGTTTAATATTATAAATTATTTTGTTCAGTCTGCCGTCGACCGTGGTCTATCGCGCGTCGTGGACGATTTTTTTGTTCATTTATCAGTGTATTTTCCATCATGCAGTGCACTAGATGCGGTCGGGAACATGTTCCCATCATGTGTAGTGAATGTGTGCGGCGGTCATACCGCCTGGCGGCCCAACGGGTAGCCGTAAGGATGTCGTCCAGGTGGCCGACCACGGTCGTCTGGACGGGGGAGTGTCATCCCCGTGTTCAAACGATGTGCATAGAGAGGTCTCCTGTGCCCCCTCCGCCGTCTGCGAGGAGCTCTACCCCCGCGACTCGTTACGGGTGCGGGTTTGCGTTGCCACCGGGCAACGGTTCGTCGCTGTCCTGAGTGACTGGTGAGTCCTGCATTTTTTTTTTTTTTTTTTTTTTTACTAACTCTAATTTATGCTATCTTTGTTATTACTATCTTTATTTTACTGCTTTTGCTTTTTGCTTGTTGCGGGTAATTATTCGTATGCGTTGTTTGCTAATCTTCGATGAATAATTTGAGTCGGTTCGCGTGCACCGTCGTAATTTTTCGTTTCTGTTTAATTTTGTAATTAACATCAGAGGTTTTCTCGATTATCTGATATGGACCTATGGTGCTTCCAATTTCTTCGAACGTCCTCTGCGCACTGCTTCGTCATGCAGGAGGACCTTATCTCTTACTTTGAAGATTTTAGTATTCGTATTTTTATCTGCATAGTTTTTTGCCTTTTGTTTTGCTTCGCGAATATGTTCTTTTGCTACTTTCTGTGTGGCTCTGAGTCGTTCTCTTAATTCTTGCGCGTAGTTATCGTATGTGTAATATGGTTTCGGCGGCGCTGCCAGGGCCGTAGGTAATGTTGCTTGGTGCCCGTACATCAATTCGAACGGTGTATAACCCGTTACTGTATGCGGTATTGTATTGTACGTGAACATCGCGTATGGGATCCATTCATCCCAGTTGGTTTGATCCTCATTTATATAGTGCCTTAAGTATTCGATCAGAGTCCTGTGCGATCTCTCCAGGGCTCCGTTGCTTTCAGGATGGTACGCGGTTGTTTGAATTTTCGTTATTTTTAGGAGGGTGCATACATCCTTGAACATTTCACTGACGAAATTCGTTCCTTGATCTGTCAGTACTGTCTCCGGTATTCCGAATTCGCATATTATTTTTGTGGTGAACTCTTTGGCAATCGTGTTTGCTTCCTGGTCTGATATCAGTATTGCTTTACTAAATTTTGTTAAGTCGTCTTGGAATGTTAGTAGGTATTTATTTCCTTTCATGGTGACTGTGAGTGGTCCTACGATGTCCAGGGCGCATTTTTGAAACGGTCTTTCTGCCGTGTCGGTCAGTACTAGAGACATTTTGGTTTTCTTGCTTAATTTGTTTTTCTGGCAGTATTCACATTTGGCGATGTATTCTTCCACATCTCGTATTAGTCCGTGCCAGTTGTGCATTAGTCGTATTCGATTTACGGTACGTGTTACGCCTTGATGTCCTCCGAGGGGGGCATTATGATATTCATACATTATTTGCTCCTTGTCTTCTTTGTTATATTCGCGTTCTTCCTTGTCGCGCTCGATGCTGTTTATCTGTGTGTCAGGCGCGATCGGGTTTCTGCTGAGCGCGTCAGCATTTGTATTGCCTTTACCTGCCTTGTGTATCATCTCATAGTCGTACTCTTCTAATTTGAGCCTCCATCTGATTAATCGTGAACCAGGGTCTGTTATACTAAATAGCCAGATCAATGGCTTGTGATCTGTAATTATTTGAAATTTTGTTCCATAGAGGTATGGTCGAAAGTGTTTGACGGCCCATACTATGGCTAGCAATTCTTTCTCCGTTGTATTATAGTTTTGTTCCGCTTTATTCAGAATTCTGCTTGCGTATGCAATTGGTCGATCTTGGCCTACTGGCCCTTGCGACAATACTGCTCCGATGGCGTATCCGGATGCGTCTGTCGTTACAATAAATTGTTTAGTGAAGTCCGGGTAAGCTAGAACTGGTGTGGTCGTTAACTTTTCTTTTAATGTTTCGAATGCGTTCTGTTGTTCCGCTGTCCAAGCGAACTTCTCATTCTTTTTTGTTAGTTTTGTCAGTGGTTTTGCTATCTTCGAAAAATTCTCGATGAATCTTCTATAATATCCGGCTAATCCTATGAAGGATTGCACATCTTTTACCCGTTTTGGTATTGGAAAGTTTGCTACGGCCGTTATTTTCGCAGGATCTGGTATTATACCGTTTTCTGAGATAATGTGTCCTAAGTATGTCACTTCCTTTCTTAAGAATTCACATTTATTCGGTTGCAGTTTCAGATTGTAGTTTCTTAGTTTTTTGAATACTTCAATTAGTCTTTTGTTATGCTCTTTCAAATTTGGTCCATATATTACGATATCATCTAGATAGACTAGGCATTTTTTGCCGTGCAAGATCTATGGTCAGATCTTGCGTCTGTTGGTTGTAATAGAGCGTCGTCGCGTCTCTCACTACTCGGTAGTAGGCTATTATCTATGTCACTAAGCGAAAACATGCGTTCAATTACAATGTTCGGATGTAATTCCGGTTGACTCGTCAGACTATTGTCGGAATAATAATTACTTAAATCGCGGCGTACGTTATCGCGCGGATCGCGTGAATTTTCCGTCTGCTCAAGGCTCGGAGGGCTCGGGCTGAGCGCTCGGCTGGCTGACGCACTATGTAGCCACGACGTGTTTCTCTGGGCAGGAGTTTGGTTAACTCCCTCGTTCGACATCTACCTACACGCTTCTCTCGCTATCTAATGCGCTTGGCTTATTTTTCTATAACTTACATTACGCTCGCAATTCGCATGTTTGTGACGTGGCGCTGGCTGTTGCGGTAGGTCGTGGCTTCTCCGGTGTCACTGATATGCTCTGCGTTGTGGCTCTACCCGCTCTTTCTCGCCGCAGGGATGTCGACTTCTTTTCCGGCCTTTTCCTTGAATTCCGATCGTTTGTTCCTTCCAGATGACTGGGTATAGCTGCGAAACAATCCCACCGCTGCCATCAGAGAAATTTGAAAAAATTAATCCCTTATTTCCAGCTGTATTGTTCTTGCAACTATTTACAGCGTAAGTATATCCATCCATTTTAATAATTTATGATACTTCTTCTCGATAGTTAGTAAAACATTGCCATATCATCATTGAGCTCTATAATATACTGAGCATTGATCACGTAAGTTTTCCCCTAGAACGAATCAATGAAAAGTGACGAGTCTCATGTGGATTTCATTATTTTGTGATCACATAATTTTAATTCCGGTGAAAGCGTGAGATATTTAGCAGTAAAGCATTTCTCCTGCTGACATCAGCTGACATAATTAAACGGTAAAAATCTAGAGTTTCTTAATACGGCATATTAATTGATAAAATGGCCGCAGTTTTTTGGGTTTTAAATCTGGCAATAGAAGATTTTAATTTTAATTTTTAATGACTATGTATGTTGTGGATAAATATTGTAGATAAATTGTAGATAAATATTTAAATTTTTTTACGAAGATAAATTACTAGTACATATAACACATTATTGTCAAGATGTAAACTGAGAAGAATGTAATACTTAAAAAAATAAAGTGAATCAGAAAGGAAACAAAATATTACATTTTTTATTATTTATTAAATTTGCCATAAATAAATGTCATTTAGTCAACTATAACATTTTCAGAAAACTTATCTAATATACTATTTATCTAATATCACATTTAAAATTAAAACGTTTTCCCGCGCGGATAGCGGTGAGTCGGTTATCAGGTGGAGGAAGCGAGGACGTTGGAGACAGAAATTTGGTTTATAAATTCGAGTCAGCTGTTAGGCGAAATTATATTGTAATAATAGTTTATTAAAATAAAAAGAATAACAATGTATAGTGCGATGGAATGCACAAATATTCGCGAATACAAGTGGCCGTAAACGGACGAGACGGCGATCGGCGCGTGTTTACGGTTTTTACGCGGATGAGGTTTTTACGCGGTTATCATCCGGTGATCGGCGCTGGTATCGCTGCGCAGTATTCGGTGACGCGGGCGCACGGCGGTGGCGGTGTCGCACGTGTTGTCGCGGACCTTTAAATCTTTTGGCGATTTAAATCGTGTACGTGGGTTACGAACGTGGGCATTGTCACGAGGGTGAAATTTTCGAGAGGTTCTGACCATTCAGGTTGGAGAACGGGTGGACCCGAGAGTGCTCGGCTGACGAGGGGTGTGCCCCTCGTCTGTCTCAAAAGTGCCGAGTGAACTCGACCAGTTGGGGAGAGCCCCAGCTGTGGCGGAAGATGTATGTGTCAATGGCGAGTGAGCTCGATCAATCCCGGTGCTCGGAATCGGTCGGTGGTATCGGAGGGAACCCCGATACACGGCGGTGGAATTCGGAGACGGCGTTCGGATCAAGCGGACTCGATGCGCTAGGGAGACCCCCAGCAGCTCTCGGCTTGCCGTAAGAGGTTGCGGATGTGGTTTTCGGCCAGGCCAAGCGAACTTGGCGCATTGGGGAGGGCCTCAACAGAACTCAGGCTTTTTACCAGATTCGGTTCGGATACTCGCTTTCCTCGAGACGTGCTCTCAGAAGGCGAGCGCGGAACAAAATGATTTTCTATATCCGATGCCTTTTTATATCCGAGATCGACCTCGGTATTTTTAGGTCGGATCGGTCGGATTGGTCGATATCATCCCTCTCCACAGGAGCGGAAAAAAAGGATCGGATATAATTGGTTTTTTGGGATGATAAGGAATCGGAACGGGGATATGGAAGAGTAGGAAAAGGAGTTCAGTGGATAAGGTAACGGCGCGGCGCGGGGTCAGTTATGCACTTATAGACGCGATCGTGACGCGGTGCGGGACGCTCGCTCGCTTGCATGGCGCGGTGTCGGTGCGGCGCAGGGCGCATTAGCGCTTGCTGGCGCGAGCAGGAATACCACGAACATAGTCGTGTTTATGCGGTATTCCTTTGCTATGCTCCGACGTTTCAGAGTTCGCGAATTTCAGTGCGATTAAAAAAGGAGGCATAAATGCCTCTTGCGGCCACTGCCGCACTCTGCCTGATGTTCGGTAGTCCCCGACGGGTTGATTGGGGGAAAGTTGGAGGAGGAACGGAGCGGAAGGATGCGCCGTTACAAAATAGTTACCATTTCCGCCACTTATATTCTCTTTATCAACTTCATTACCTGAATTGTGATTTGTAATTTCTATGATTAAAGAACTTTTTCCTGCAAAATTTGATGTGTAGACTTCTTCGTTAGATGCAGACTCATTTAACGTCATACTCTTCGATGAATTGCAGCCAGTTACTTTGGACGTCTTCGAGTGGACTTAGCTCTCAAAGCTGGTTTACCTCTTATACTCCTGTTTATTTGAAATACAGAAATACTGAAATAGAGAAATTTTTTAAATGAAAATTTATATATTTCAAATAAATTAATAAATTGTTGCAACTTACAATTATTAGTAATTGTCTTCCTTATTTGCCGTTGATGTATTTATCTTCTCTGCACGGATAGAAATATCTTTACCTAAGTTCGTAGCTCTTTATTTTGCTAAATATTAAGGTTATATTTACAGTCTGAAGTTGCCTTCAGTGTAGTTTTTGGAATATTTTGATGTGAATAGGTCTTCACTATTTCTAGTTATGTCACTAATAATTTCTTTCGCTGCGTGATCGCAGTGAAAATGACAAACGGTGAAATTGTGAGATAATCACCAGTGAAAATCTATAATAAAAGTGAACTATGTCACTGAAAAATACGTAATCGATGCCCAGATATTATTGAGAATGTTCGTCCTTGTTGAAGATGAAGACGTTTCGTACAATGGTGGCATATCTTTAGAGAGTAGCGAATCATTTACAGATTAAGCCTTACAAGCTGTAATAATAAACAAATATAAGGCTATGTCTGATAAAACAATATAGATAAATAAATATATGACCACACTATTTATTTCATGCATGTAAAATAGAAAATAAAGTAAGCAACATAATGCAGATACATACAATTAAAGTAAGATTGTGGTTTTTGCGGAAGAAGTTCAATCGCTGAAATATTTTTCGTAATTTTATTATCAAATAAAAGATCTAAAAGTAGATTTAATATAAGAAATTAATTTTTCATGATAAACACTGATAAATTGAAAATAAAAAAGAAACATTACTTTAATGTTTCTTTTGTTTGAAATTTTACTTTGAGGGATAAAATAATTTCATGGAATAATTAATTACGATAAAGCAATCCATATGGAAAAACTACGAAAAAGAATACAAAAAGATTCCTAGAGAACATTATGACATCTTAAAGACATCTAAAAGATGTATTAAATATTATAAGACATCTTATTAAATTATATATAAGATGTATTTAAAACATCTTTAAGGCATCTTATGACCCGATTTATGACGTCTTAAAGACATCTTATTTTTCAATAAATAACATTTTTTAGGTGTTTTTCAGACGTCTTTCGGACGTCTCATTTGGAGTCTTTTGAACATTCTATAATGACATAAAAATTATATGGAAAGTATTGACAAGAGAAAGATACGAGACAGAATTTGGAATTACTTAATAAATCGGTACATTGATATAAATAATTACATAACTTTGATAACGATCTATCACGACGACTATTATTTATCTATTATAATCAGAAATCAATTTTCATTAGAAATGTTGTGTAGATATTAAATCATTGATATACCGATTTATCAAATAATTGCAGCTTCTGTCTCGTATTCTTTCTCTTGTCAAAACGTTTCCAAATAGTTTCATCTTAATTATGTTGTTGTATATTATAATAATATAAAATATTGGAATACGAGATAAACTGACCAATATTTTTATAGGTTACATTATATCGAAATTGGTCATGTCATTTATTCCAATCAATAAATATGTAGTCACTTCTCGATAAATGTTACAGTCGGTAAATAACTACTCTTAATAGCATAGCATTTATATCATTCGAATATTCTACACTCGTACACTTCTATTCTACACTTCTGAAAATACTGTGGTCATACGTACTATTGTCTAATATACCGAAGAACATTCATATGACATCTTGATAGTATATTATTTCTCGTATATTCTTAAGCTCATCTTCAGAATATACCGAATATATCCTATCAGCACATGATTTCATACGAATATTCTGTATTTATACTGAATGTACTGTGATCATACCGAAGATATTAAGATTATTCGTATAAAATCTATATGTAGAATATAATTTGTCGCATCCCAAGTAGCAAGATCACATCATTATGACAATGATTTAAGATTATTTTTTGTCATTCGACGTCAGTGTACTAAATAATAACGTAAAATAAATGTAACATTTGTCACGAAATATTACCGTTATAAACATATTGTCATTTTTAATAAATAAATAATAAAATAACATTATTAATTATTATCTTTCTTAATTAACTGTAATATCTCTAATAGCATATGATATCATTCGAATATTCTACACTCGTACTGAAAGTACTGTGGTCATACGCAGGGCAGTGATGCTAATTTTAAAATGAGAGAGTCAAGGAATAAGGATACCGCACACAAGGTGAAAGCATGTCCGTGAGAGTTCGGAAGTTCGGCCGGCGTCGGATAATAGACGAGGCTAGCAAATCTAGTCCTGACTCTTTCGCTCTTTATTCTCACAACTAGTCTATTCATTCGGCGATTCTGACTTCTGACCATCGAAATGATTGCGCTTTACGACATAGGCTACGTTCTTTAGCGCTTTAGCGCTTACAGTTGTAAGCATTATATCAATAATATTGTATATAATATTCATTATATTTAAAAAAAATGGAAATTATATCTGTTATTAGAAAAAGTTATATCTGTAATTAGAAAATAATAAAAAATAGATATAAGAGAAAATAGAAAAATTAGAAAAATAAAAAATTTTATTATATTTTTTTGTATTTTTGTACTTTTTTGTATTTTTTATATTTTTTATATTCTTTATAGATATTGTATATTATTTATTTAAACCTATTGCTATTATTATTATTTACTATTATTATTATTATTTATTTAATGCTTTAATGCATTTGATGAAATACAAGCAATTATCCTTTTTATTGTTGCATATTAGACGAAGATGGACCAGCAATATTGTCTGCAGCATGTAGTTGAAAATTTTTCTTTTGCTTTACCGAAGAAATAACATATAATTTATCTGTCGACATAAAAGATAAATGCTTTTCATCGAGCTTCATGTTTAAAGCAGTTTCATTTCTTGTTTTTAATGCTGACTTCAATACACAAATGGCATTTACAGTAGTCGACGATAATCTGTTTCGTTTTTTTGTTTTAACATCTGTTAAGAGGGAAAATATTCTTTCCGGAGCTGCATTTGAATTTGGGAATGCTCTAATAGAATTCAAGAGGGATCTTAAATTGGGATATTTGGTTTCATTATTTAAATATTGTCTTTGTAAAATCTCCTTCCATATATTATCAAAATTTAATTTTAACAAATTTTGTTTCTCTGTTACTGAAAAATCTGAATTTAAGGCAAACCATTCTTTCTTTAAATCATTTTCGTCAAAACCACCCATTCTTGCAGCAATAAAAGAAAGATCATGAAATGATGTTTCCCTATCAGTACTCAATAAAGCTGTATGTGGTAAAAGAATTTTGATAAAAATGTATCACTTACTGGTAATCTTTTGAAAATTTCTTCGGCTGCAGTTATGTAAAATCACAAACAGTTCTCTCGAACAGTTGCAACCATGTTTACGTGTCCATCCTCTATCAATTGATGAAGATATTCTTCGCATTGCGATCCTAAAAAAATATAATTTAAAGATTTATGATTTTCTATCTTACAAAATGTTATATTTGGCAAATGTTTTAAAATTTCTGATTTTATAAAATTTGTACAAATTTCTTTTAAAAAATCAATTGATTTTGACTGTAACAGATGTATCCTCATTTCCTCAGCTTGGAAAAATGCATTAAATACATTAAAAAAATGTAATTTATATTTTAAGAATAGTAAATATGCTTTTGTATTTACATTGCATGACATGCAACAAATTTTCTGCAGATGTGCCTTTTTCGCTCACGACCATTTCATTCAAAAAATGTTGTATCATATTCCAAGATTGAAAAAGTCTGTCGGTATACACGTGGTGAGAAAGCCATCGTGTATTACATAACTTTACAATTTTGAGTCCTTTCTTCAAAACATTCATTTAGTTCGGTGAAAATAGACCATCTTTGGGACTACAAGTTATATAGCTTGTAATTCTTTTCAAGAATTCCTCACAAACTTGAGGTATCTTAACACGCATGCGAAGCTAATGAAGCAGAATGGCATGGACATATGATAATGTCAATACATTATTGCACATCTCTTTCAATTTTTTCTTGAAAGATAAATGTTTTCTGACCATAACGGACGCATTGTCGCATGACAAGGCAACAATATTTGAAAAAAGTATTTGTAGTTTCCACATTTCATATTTAAATGCATTAAACACACACACACACACACGCACGCACGCACGCACGCACGCACGCACGCACGCACGCACGCACGCACGCACGCACGCACGCACGCACGCACGCACGCACGCACGCACGCACGCACGCACGCACGCACGCACGCACGCACGCACGCACGCACGCACACATTAGCATAAGCGCTCGTCCGTATACGCTCCGCGCTTCGACCAGCTTTAAGCGGTAGAGGAGGACAGATTACTATTGCTGTCTTCTTCTGTCTCAATCATGCTCGATTCTTCAATGCTAATGATTTTCATATTTTGACTTGCCGAATTGGCGATGTGACGTGCAATGCCGTTATCAATTTATTTTTATGAACTATATACACATTAATAATTATGTTAAAATATACGTTAAAATATACGTATATATATATATATATATATATATATATATATATATATATATATATATATAATATATATATATATATAAATTTATTTTAACATATTATTAATATGTATATAGTTGTATAGATGTATATATTGTTGATATATATATATATATATATACAGGATATTTCATTTTAAGTGATATGGTTAATTATCTCGCGAATCGATGATTTTATTGAAAAATTTTTCGAACAAAAGTTGCATGGCTTGAAGGGTGATACATGATGAAAATGTAGACTTGACCTTGAATGACCTTGTCAAAATCAGGTCAAGATCATTAATGTTTTTTTAAATGAAAACCTCTATTTTTTATTACATATTCTTGTGGCTTATCTTGAGAGCTTTCCAAAATACTATAATAAAGTTACTTTTCGTTAAGTACTTGTTAAGTTATAAGGTAAGACCGATCACTGATCCGGCCAACTAAGGTAAGATCAATTCGCATATGTCTTTAGCCTTTTGATAAGATGTTCAAATGGAGCTCCATTTTCTTGCAGATATAGCCTCAATCGTTTCTTAAAATTTTCTACTGTTGAAATTAAAATATTTTAAGGAATGCTACGATAAACATTATTCGATTTTTCATGTCTCCTGCAGATGTCGGCGGAATTTTGTAAACAATATTTTTTATGTAGCCCCACAAAAACAATCACACAAAGTTATAACGACACCCGACTCACCCCCCTCAATTAATAACAATTTAATATTATTTGAACAATGTTAACTGTCCCCGACCGATCAACCGTCGGGGTGCCGACACGGCGATCCTTCCGCGATCCCACCGTCGCGAAAAGCCCGTCGAACAGCGGACGCGGCAAACCGGTGATCACGCGGCTTCACGTGCGCGTGAGACAATAGACACACGGTAAGGTCACCACCGCCGGCCCCGCTACCGACCGCGCCACCGAACATCCTCGCGGAATTCCCGAGCGCGTTCGGCGAATTACCGCGGGGATTCCGACGAGACATCCCCCGGAAACTACCCCGACCCGAGTCCGGCCGACCCGTTCCCGACGAAACCCGACCGATGGCCGGCTCGGGTATATTAAGCGAATCCGGGAGATAAACGAGACCTATTCCCAGCGAGACAGTAACCAGTCCGACACTGCTCTCGATATTCCGAATCCTCTCCAGAAAAAGCGATCTAGGGTGCTACCTATCGTGCCAGGAGCTTCTGGCCGATCGCTCCTCTAATATCCACCAGCGCACAAGTACTCACAGGTTGAGGAGCTTCTCAACCTGGGCTCCACAAAGAAAGCCCTTGTGCACATATTCCTTTGACGATCGAGAAGCAGAGAGCTACCTGCATTCGAACCGTCATAGCCTTACACACAGCTGATCCGTCATATCAACACACACAGCTGATCCATCAAAACAAGCCGGCCGAAATCCCCGCGCACCGTCGCGCCCGCGCCGCGCCTATCGAGGAACGCGACGAAATTCGGAGAACCGACCGCGAGCAAACGATTGTATATAATACGTGGAAACCGCGCGTCTTTTCGCCGTACCAACGGCGAAATACCTGTAAATACTGTAAATATAAAAACAGCCAGTCGGCATTGTAAATATAAACTTAGACATACCAAAAGACACGATATTTTATTTCTCGTACCGAATCCTGACAAAACCGATCGATGCTATCCTGCAAAACCGAGCGACGCGGAGATAGAGACGTTTTAAAGTTAAATCAGGAGACCGTGGAGGCCATCGAATATATCCATATCTCCCTATCCATCTTTCATGAAAGATGTTATTGAGGTATTCCGTTACAATACGATGAGAATGGGATGGCGCATCATTTTACTGCCACCACATTTTTTGTCAAGCAAGATCAACCTCTTCTAAAAGCTCAGGTAATTTATTCTGCAAAAAAGAAAGGTAAGTTTCCCCATTTAAGGTTATCAAAAAAGTATGGATCCAATCAAATATCCATTTACAATTCCGCACCAAGTGTTCAAACTCCAACGATGTTAATTATTAACACGTTGAGTCCAGTAAGGATTGTATGTGGACCAATAATGACAGTTATGTTTATTGAGTTGTCCATTTATAAAATGAGACTTCGTCACTGAAGAGAACATACTGGAAAAAAGTTGGATCTTCTCTTTTCATTCGAAATGCCCAAAAATTGTCTTCTTAGCCTCATATCATTTTCACTTACATCTTGGGTTAAAGTGATGTAGGGATGGAATTTATGTCTTTGTAAAAAATCTTCCACACAGTGGACATAAGCAATTCCTAAATTACGTTGCAGTTCTCTGATTGAATATGAAGATTCAAGTTTACCATTGCTAGCACTACTAATACACACGGATCATTAACGTCATCTTCAGCATTTATTTGCGGTTTCTCTTACGGATTCTTCTGCGCTTTTGTGATAAAATTCTTCTTATCTGCATTGCATTTGAATGTCGTCTAAACGGATATCTATTACGATACAATCTTTCTGCTCTACAATAATTTCGTCCAGCTTCACCAAGCATAAGAATATCAACGATTTCAGAATAATATCAACATTTGAACTGTAAGCGGCTATTTTAAAAAAAACTTTGAAAAAGCCCACTAATGTAAAAAAATTAAAAAGCTATACAAAAAAAAAGAGGAAAGTTGAATCATTCAGTTGAAAAGAATTCTGTGCGCGTGAGTTAATTTCTACGGTGTCAGAAAAAAAACTGAAAAGAGATGGCCGCTCTCAGGTTCTTCCTGTGTGGATGCGTGCTATCGCACTGTGCACTAACAGGGCTCTCCCGTTCGCGGGGAGTTCAAATTGTTGAGCTTCTGGGGAGCTTATAAAATTTGATTTAAATAAGGTCTCAGGAAATTGATATTGCTGAACTGAAATACCTGTAAAATTTTTATATAAATATTATATAAAATATTTAAGAAGAAAAATTAAGTTAAAATTTGAAAATAACTTTATTCAACATTTTTCATATCGAATATAATATCCTTAATAGCAAGATGACGTCATTATGACGGTAATTTAAGGATTTATTTATCATTTTTCGTCATTCGACGTCAATATACTAAATAATGACATAAAATAAACATAACATTCGTCACGAAATATCGTTATGAATATATTGTCATTTAATCGTCATTTTAAAGTCATTTTTAATAAATAAATAATAAAATAACATTATTGATTATTATCTTTCTTAATTAACTGTTACGTTCAGTGAAAAATCACAATTCTTTTCTCTTCGGAGCGAATGGGTGAACTTACGATACAGTAAAAAATCATCCCGAATAATAAACCAAAATAACTTTTACAAGCTCAAGCTCCGTCTGCCAGTCTGCCGAATACATAAACTTCAGACTGTTGAGGGCCCGCTTCTTGAATCAACAAATAAGCTATAAAACCCGATCGAATTGTAATTAAGCTAAAATAACACTTGACAGTCATATGTCAAATGTAAAGAAACCCTTAATGCACGCTGGCGACGATGGAAAATAAACTGCCAAAGTAAGTATTTATTTTCTCTCATAACAGGCTGCGCACTCAAATAGCCTTCGTAATGGCATCAGTTATTTAATCCCGCCGACCACCCGCTCAGCTGCAAATATTAAGATAATGTCATATGTTAATAGAGACTCGGACCTATTACCTAACTATCCTCTCTAAAACTCCTCCCTTTACCAATCAGACTTTTTTTTCAAAATTCAGATCTACGATAAGCTAACTCTCCCCACATCCTTAACGATTCGCTAATTGTTAAATCCCTATTTGTTAAAGACCCATGAGATACTATTAATTTCGAACCGAAGTCCCATCCCCGCGACAGCTTTATATTAAAATCCTCCCCCAGAGGAAACGCACTTCTTTTTCCGCTAGTCTTCACATGTTCTTATCCATCAGTATTCACGAGCTCATTATGGACATTCGTGTGCATTCGCGTTCGTTCGCGTTCGCATTCGCTTCTTAACTCTCGGTTTAACTTTTGTTGATTCTCGCCGAAGTAACCGCAGATCTAATTATTAAAATTTTAATATTGGGACGGGTAAATTAAAATAAATTTGTGACTTCTTTTAATTATTCATTTTATTTATATTCCAAACGGGAGTGTTTCTTTTTTTTGTGCACCTCTGTTTTCTTCGACCTCACCGTGGAACCTCAGCAGCACCCTGCAGAGAACTAACCGGTAGCCACTGGTCCTGACTCCCGTTTTGTCTTTAGCCGACCCACTTGCAACGATATTTCTTTGTAATCATCGCAGTAATAAGTCGCATGGATTAGTATGATTTGTTATCTACTATTACCATTTGAATACCAATCGTTTCCCATTGCCTCTCTTTCCCCTCACTTACCTTTCTGAGTCTATCGTGCTTAAGGTTTAACACTTTTACACTTACATAAATGTTTATTTAAATTATTCTATTATTTTTATTTACTTATATTATAAAAACCGGCCATGGCCCTAAATATTTTAACGAGAGTTTTAGTCCCGAACTACCACCGCCCGACGACCTCCGCACTTTTGTAACACTCGTATTACACTTACATGCATTTTTTCTTCCACACACATGCAAGCATTCGAAAGAATATTAACCATTTACCATTATCTACCGATTAATCATTATGCGTATCATTGCTTCTTTATGCTTAAATATTTTGTGTTTTAATCTTGCATTTTGTTCCTTTCACATTATTTAATGTTATTAAATGTTTATTTTAATAATAAATCGATTTATTCATTTTTAACTTAACCTTCTCGTCACGCTCGTTCCCGCCCGTTCTCGAGGATCGCATATGGTCCTACTCCAAGTAAAAAGAGATTAAATTCTCTTGTCTAAATTAACGGACTGACGGACGTATGTCACGTAGTCGGAGTCATAGCGTCTTTTTCAAAACGTTAACCCGTATCAGCTGATCTGTACGGTGCGTCTGACTCGCAGGCACGTTCCAGAGCAGTCACCTGCGAGAGGTATTCGGTGCGTCCTTCTTTGCCTCATCCCTTCAATTCTTTAAATAATAATTTCGAGGTCTAGACGTAACAAATTGTAATATGTAAATAAGAAAAATATTTATTTAATACACTTATTAACAAATTTATAAACAAATAAACAAAATCTCTTCTTCTTCTTCCTTCATATAGGTCTTTAGGCATGTTCTATCTCACTCTCATATGCCTGTGGTGCGCATATAGGTGATGTAGGCATATAGGACCCACTTTTTAACGCCGATTCCGAACGACAAATTTTCGAGGAGGTTCTAAGGGCAAGAATCACTCTCGTGGTTTGCCAGACCGTCGAGAAGAGACACGTATGAAAATATGTTGATCTACTGAGACTCGAACCTGGGATCGCTAGCGTATTAGACCAATGCGCTGTCTACTATGCCACGCTTGCTCTTTAAACAAAATATATTCAACAATTTATAAACAATTTTCATAATAAAAATGATTCTCATAAAACATAATATAGATTCACGGCTCTATATATGTAATTTAATTATCTACAAGAATTACATATGTAATCAAGATTTTAAAATTCAGATTATTTATATGACAATATAGTAACATATATTAACCAAATCTATCATATCTTATGCCAGAATTCCGTGTTCACTTATATATCATTATTTCAATTGCAGGTTTCATCCCATTATAGAAGTTAAGCGGCATCGAACAGGATCTCAACTAAGACAATAGCCGTTTTAAAAATAAGGAGCTCGCGATAGTGGACAAGTTCTCGGATAGCTTATATGAAGCTTCCGAGCAAGAAATAGCAAAGCTATTTTTGATGCTCCCAAAAAACTCTTAAAATATAATTTTATTGCTCCTAGCAAGCTTAAATAAAGCTCCCTGCAAACATAAATAAAGTTTCCAAAGAGCTCTCAAAAGCGGTTATAGAAGCTTCCGGAGAGCTCCGTGTATTTTTTGGAAACTAAAATGAAGCTTACAAAAAAAATTTTATGAGTTCCCTGAGAATTTGTTGTGTTGTGTGGGTTGTCAATATTTTCGCTGTTGCTTTGATTATTCTTCGGATCATATCCTTTCTTATTGAGACTGTGACACTCTCGGACTCTTCTTATTTCTTATCCTTATACATAGAAGTACCATATGAGACTTCGTCGGTTGATCTAGAAAATGTTCGTCATTGTATATACAATGAACACAGTCTCAATAAGAAAGGATCCGTATGATCCGAAGAATAATCAAAGCAATATCGAAAGTATTAACAAGAATAAATCTATGCAAAACAAATATGAAAATCAAACATCAAAAATTAAGTCTCAGTGCCAGTATAAGGCAGATCTATTTAACGAATGGCAGGCCAGATATCTCTTTGAGCATCTTCTTTAAGTACTCTAAAAAAAAAAACAAAAAAAAAACAAAAACAAAATAAAACCAAAACAAAAAGGCTCAAACTCCGTCACGTCTACGTTCGTGATTCTTCTCACCATCATTGATCCTAGGTAATGCTAAGAACGGGTGATATATCATTTTGTTAAATATTTTCGAAAATAAGATCCAGATAAAAAAGTGTTCCTACAAAAGTTGTTTTCTTTTCTACGCAAAATAATATCGCGTGATAAAAATGACATTTCCATTTAAGAAATCAAAGTTGACCTTCAAATAACCTTGAAAACGTCCATGAAATGGTAAACTAAAAATACTATCGTATGTCCTCTTGGAAATCAAATAACTTTTGTCTAAACGCTTTTTTTCTGTAGTGATTTGTTTCTGAGATAAAAATTCGTCACGTTTTAATAGTCCATCCTGTATATATATATATATATATATATATATATATATAATATAAATATATGTATATTATTAAGATTTTTATATTGTTAGTCCTAATCAAGTTGTCAGAGTGTAATAAGTAATAATATATATTATTATCATTTAAAGCATCTTTATCATCTAAAACAGATAATTCTAATGATGGTATAATAATAAAAGCTTCTTCTTCTTCATCTAAAGACTCAAATAATTCTTCGTTAATTACAACCACGTAATGAATCATGTTGACTGTTGTTCTGTAGCGTTCTTTTCATCTCTATTCGTACATTTACACTTTTGAAATTTATGCTGTCCTCATCAGTTCCAATGTAATGTTAGTACAGTCCCAGTGCAGAGAAAAGAACAAACCTAATGTATGAGCATTCATTTTCTATGCTTTTATCTTATTGTAGCCAGATCTATAACTAATAATACAAGTAGTTCGCATGGCAACAAAAATAGTCCGCATGAATTTCGGAAAAAATCTTTCGAAAAATGACACAAATGCGTGATCGCCAAAATTGCGATCAGTCTTTCGAAAGACCGCAGAAACACGCGAGAATATTGCGAAAAGTCTATTAGCAAATTCCTCAATTTGCTGATCGAATCGGGCATGATATTGATCAATCAATATCACGCGATCAATCGACGCAACCGATCAGAATGCTGATCGGGCATCGATCAGTCTATATAATCGGCTACACAAGGTGGAGTCGGAGGAGTCGAAAGTATTAGCCATTCGAAATCAAAATTATAAAAGTCGCGCGAGATATTACCGAATCCCGTCGCGAAGTTCACGCGGGCTGTATTATCAGCATCTCAGGTGTCACACTCGGTCGTCGGCCGTCAGGGTAACGCGAGACGCGCCGAGCCGCCCAACGACGCTTAATCGTGTGTGAGAAATATAAGTTACAGTGTAATATCACGTTTGTGTTCTTATTAAAATAAATCAGTCGAATTAAAAGAAAGTATGTATTAGATTTCAAGAGGATCCCTACATTTCTTTGATCCTGCTCGGAGTTTCAACTCTTTAGGTTTGGTGAACCCGACCCCTGAATATTAACATAATAAATAGTAAAATTGTAGCCCATTCAGGGTACAACATTTTGGTGGCAGCAGTGGGATTGTCAAAACTATCTGCCAAGAGCAACAACTTGAGAAGATCATCGTTGACCAAGTAGAATTGAAAGAGTAGGCCCCGATGCACTGCATTACGAACAGAAGAGGGGAGGAAAATTTTTTCAAAACAAAATAAGACCTGCAGTAATAGGTTAAAAGCTGCAGGCAGAAGAATCAAATTTCCTATAAGCTGAAAATACAAGACCTGTAGAAAACAGGCGAATGGAAAAGGCCCCAAGTAAAAAAATAAGCCGTCCGACAAAACTGTGTCAGTGTAATGTAAAGTCAGCAGAGTACCGACCTATGACAACGAGTGTCCAGTGGCAGCGGAGCAACGACCATAGAGCATCGAGAGCCAGCCAGCGCCGACCGTGTACATCGTGTATACCAGGCAGCGAGGATGCTTCATCGACACGCACTACTACTAGCGCAGCCAACTGACACGCCAGCACAAGCAGCGACCATGCGAGGGTATTCGATCTGTCTTCTAATGTAAGTCAGAAAAGTCATACTGTAAAGTGAATGTCCGCAGCGAAGGACAGCCTAGCGTATGTAACTTGGCCAAAATCGCGGCCAACAGACAACCCCGTAAAATATTCGCACATTATCTCCGCGATAAATACCGCAAGAAACGCACTAAAGGAAATACGCGACAACATGCGCCGTGTATTAAGATACGAAAGCGACGAAGATGTTCACGTTATAACCGAACGCAAATTTCCATACGACGAAAAGGATTAGCATGCTCGCACTGAACGACACCGACTCCCACATTGATACATGTATAGGCACGCAACACACACAAACAAACTTACGACGGAAGCATATTTGACTCTTCCAACATATATCAATCATTGATAAATGAAATGGTCCACTCACCCGCCGAACAACAGAACGAAATCGACAATGAAATCTTGCAACTACGGCATTCAGTCGACAGACACGGACCACAAGAAAATCGAACAAACCATCGCGTCACAATTGACACACAGTCCGATAATATCATGTTTCGTGAATTAATGGACGAAATACGCGATCTCCGCGTACAAGTAACGGATTAAGCCGGCAGGCACAATTACCTATGGGCGAACAAACGAGAGTATTTCAAGATTTTCTTCCGCACCCGTTAGATTTAACTTACGTATCAGACGTTCGTATCAGGACATACGAAACCAATCGGGAAATGCACTGGCATTTCTAACATTGAAAGACGCGCGTAACAAGATCCCAGATCGACACGTCACAAGGACGCGAGTATGAATTTCTAAATGCAAGCACGTAAGCTATAAAAAATATACACCCTGCGGATGAACAATCTTTATTGGAGGCTATTCTTTGCACCAAATTCAAAGGCAAGGCCATGATGGATTTCTGTACGCGAGATATAGTGAATTTCGCAATTAAAGCGAGAATTGGAAAAAGAATACTTAAGCAAACGAAGTACCGCACACTTGCAACTCGAGTTTAACTCGCTCAAACAGAAACCAAACGAAAGCGCACAAGAAGGTAAATGAATAATAGACAGATAAATAACATAGCCATGGAGTTATACGAATCCATGGAAGAAGGCAAAAACCATACAGTCGAGCAGCAACGCGCGATCTTAGAAAATAAAAGAGCAGGCGCTTTACAATTACCAAAACGGGTTACATGAAAACATTAAATTAATCGTACGATCGCAACGTTATAAGATGTTACAAGAAGCAATCGCGGGAGCAAGCGCGGAAGAGAAAACGCGAGGATCTAGCACTCGAACTCAAGCGTATCGAAATCAGCCAATATTTAAAACGCAATCACAAACTCCGCATTGCGAGAAATGCGAAAAAATTGGTCATTATGGGTGCGATTGTAGGACTAGTCGTTTCACAAATAGATACACCCTGCCTAAGCCGGAAGGACAACCACGAATAAACACAATCGAAAAACAGTATAGCAAAAGATACTACTGCAAAAAGATAGGATTTGCGCCAAGAATGTTGGACACTGAATGGAAAGTTAGAAAATAACAGTAAAAATTCAGAAAAAATTTTTTTGAATTCGCGAAAAGGAAATCTCGCGAAGAACTTTAAAAATAAAAAGAGCACCGGCGAAAGTAAACTGACCGTCCCACGTCCCGCGTCAGAGTATCACGTGGCACACGTCAAAGGGGCATCGCTCGTCAACATCGGACTAAACGCGATCATATTACCGATTGCAGAAGCCAAAGGTAAAAAAGTAAACTTCCTATTTGATACGGGCGCATCAGCAACGATAATAAAATTAAAATATTTATTAGATCATGTCCTAATCTACGAAGAAAAAATTAAGTTAACAGGACATGAGATAATAACATTGCGCAAACATATTACGGTTCAACTGTCGCGAAAAAAGATATAACACCGGTATACATAGTGCGAGATAATGCGCCAATGGAATACGATGCGATCCTAGGAGCAGATTTCATTTGGCAATATATAACTGCGTTCGACCCAAAAATAAATTCTGTGCAATTTAAAAATACGAATTTCAAGCTTTATCCATACAGGCGCGTAACTTTAGGGCCGCGCAATGAAATCGTGCAATTCACGACTAATCAAAATATAATCGGATTGACGAAACCAGAGGAAATGATACCTGGAATTTTTATTGGATGTTGCCTCGAACCGCGAAAGTCGAACCGCGAAATTACACATGTCCAATCAGTATACTAAATATTACAGAAGAAGAAAAAATTATCCAAGTACCGCAAATAACATTACAAGAACTAGGTACGCAAGAAAAGATAACATAAGAATCTATAAACAACAGACAAGAAGTAAAAATACAAAATTAATCTCTCGAGAAGAGCTCGAGAAAATAAACAATTCTTTATTTACAATTCCTTACGCACAGAACATTTAAATAAAGAAGAACGAAAATCTGTACTAGAATTATGTCACGAATACAATGACATGACGTTTTACCTAGAAGGAGACACATTAACGTGCACAACAAAAATTAAGCACGAAATAGCGATACGAACAGATTCATCACTAATAAACGTCCTTACCGTTTACCTGAAAAGCATAAAGACGAGGTAAACAAACAAATTCAAGAAATGCTAAAACAGGAAATTATCAGACCAAGCGTCAGCCAATGGAACGCATTAGTTATGCCGAAAAAGACAGATGCTTCAGGTAAAACAAAATTGCGAATTGTGATTGATTTCAGGAAATTGAATGATCTCACAATCGGAGATTTATTCCCGTTGCCCAACATAACGGATATACTTGATCAGTTGGGCAACGCGAAATATTTCACGACATTAGATCATCAGGTTACCATCAGATACCAATGGCGGAACAAGATAAAAATAAAACTGCATTCTCTACGCCATACGATCATTATGAATTTAACAGAATGCCGTTTGATTTAAAAAACGCACTTGCAATCTTCCAACGCTTAATAAATTCAGTTTTAATGGGTTTGCAAGGAATTAAATGTTTAGTATATCTCGATGACATTGTAATATACGGTCCTAGCCTTACAGAACATAACAAAAGATTAAAATTAGTTCTTCAAAGACTAAGAGAGAACAATCTAAAACTCCAACCAGACAAGTGCGAATTCTTACAAAAAGAAGTAGTCTATTTAATATATAATTACTGAAAATGGAATTTCGCCAGATCCATCAAAATTGCACGTCGTAAAAAACTTTCCTACGCCTAAAAAAATAAAAGACGTGCAATTATTCATTGGATTAGCCGGATACTACAGAAAATTTATTGAAGATTTCTCACGAATTGCAAAATTAATTAACAAAACTTACAAAAAAGGGAGAGAAATTGGAGTGAACCACAACACAGCAAAGTCCATTTGACACACTAAAGAATAAATTAACAACGGCACCGATATTAAAATATTGACTTTACGAGAGAATTTCTCCTAATCACGGATGCATCGGATTATGCAATAGGAGCTGTTTTATCGCAAGGCGAGGTAAGTCAAGATCGACCCGTCGCGTATGCCAGTCGCATATTATTACGAGCTGAACAAAATTATAATACAACTGAAAAAGAATTATTCGCAATAGTATGGGCAATAAAGCATTTCAGACCTTATTTATACGGGACAAAATTCAAAATAATTATCGACCATAAACCGTTAATATGGTTATTTAATGTAACAGATCCCGGTTCACGTTTAATCAGATGGAGATTAAAGTTGGAAGAATACGATTATGAAATAATACACAAAGCTGGGAAAGCCAACGCTAACGCTGACGCACTAAGTCGTAACGTGGCAGCAATAACGAAAGAACAACAGACTGACGACACCGTCAGAAAAACAATACGAAGAAGAAGATAAGAAGCAAATATTATATGAATATCACGCATTTGTAGGAGGACATCAGGGCGTCGAACGGACAATAAATAAAATACGATTATATCACAACTGGCCAGGATTAAAACGAGATATTGAACAATACATCTCAAAATGTAAACATTGCCAAAAGAATAAATTGCAACGACGCGCTAAAGCACCTCTAATGCTAACAGATACGTCAACAAAACCATTTGAAAAATGCGCGTTAGAATCGGACCCTATATAATTTTAGAGAAAACGGACGACGTAAACTATAAAATAAAAATGGGCCGCCGAACAATAAATATACATGCGAACCGAATCAAAGCGCATAATAATAAAAAAATAATAAAAAAAATAAAAAACAGTGGGACTTACTGACAGAAAAATCTCAGCAGATCCAGATGATACAGATAATAGCTCCCAATAATAAAACCATATAAAATAAACTAAAAATAAACTAACAATTAGTACACTACACTAAAAAATTAAAAGTAACAAAAGTCGAGTCTTAAGAGCTACCCGGCGGGGACAGGAAGCTCGTCTTCGTCCAGATCGTTGGCTGGCAAACTCTCCAACGGATCATCCACCAGGTCATCTTCCGCATCAATCTCCACATCAGCCAAAACTGCCTTATACAAATAAGTAATTCGTAGAGTTCTACAGACCACGGCAATTCTGTAATTCTACCGGACGAATCATTGGAAATGTATCAAATAGAATCCTCGCTGATGTGAAAAACACCATCGTTATAGAAACGGTTAACAATCTACAATCACTCTCGCATGCGACGGAAATGCACCTGAGCGGCAGAGGCATTCAGAAATTCGTTTACTTCAGCATCATTCACTTCGAGTACCACAATGTTAAACTCGTCGTTATCGAACGATGCTTCTACCGCTGCACTGTCATTGAACACCAGCGGCAACGCATTGCGCTCGGAGCGATTTTCACGAGAGCTCATATCGAATGCGAGGAAGACGTCTCGACAACTGACGAAATGCAGTCAGAAGGCTCATCACAAAAAGATGAAATATTAGAAGGTTCACTCGGAATATCTAACACCGATATAATAAAAAAGATAGACCAGCAAAAGTAACTGCTAAAAAAGACACCAGGAGAAATGATAAACGTTATAAAAAGCAAGTTCAACAGGTTCAAAAGAGAATCTTTTTAATTAAGAAAGCGAAATAAGAATGTTACGTCCAACCCGAGGTAAATATATTTTTATATATTTTTTTTTTTTAATGGATGGGGCTTGGAAGGACGCTCCAAATACCCTCTCGCAGGTGGCCGCGCTGAGGCGTCCCTACGAGTCGGACACACTGTGCAGAGCCACGAGTGCGAGTCAACGTCTTGAAAAAGACGCTATGACTTCGACTGCGTAACGTGCGTCCGTCGGTCCGTAATTTAGGCAAGAGAATTTAATCTCTTTTGCCAGGGACAGGACCATGCGCGAATCTTGGGATAACGAGGAATGAAAGAGGGAGCAAATAACTAAACGATAAATAATTTAAATTTTACATATAATTAATAATTTTAAAACGATTACAAGGTTAGGTACGTATCAAGATCGTATACAAGATCGTACATTAGCTACAAGATCGTATCATTATTTTTTTTTTACGTTGGAATATATTTATTGACGATATATTTATAAAAATATAAAACAAGAAGGATGTTACGTACAGAAATTCGTGTGTTCTAGAAATTGACGAATGTATTGTTTGGTTTTTCTGTGCATAATTCTATTAATCTATTAGTTTAGTATTTTTAATTTGTTATTAATCTATTTTAAATTGTATGTTGTTGACTGTGTGTGGTTGTTCTGAGAGGAGGTCGGGTTTTCGCTAGTGAGGTCTAGGGGAGGAGGGGAAGGAGTCCGTAGTTCACAGAACTCGTCCAAGGATTTCTGGGTGCGGAAATCTGGGTATGTCATGGCGCTCTGAGAAGAGTACACTGAAATCTGGGGGTGATCCAGGTTCAGTTGATTTGATCGGGGAATAGGATGGAGGAGATATGTGTAAATAATAGGGTCTCCTGCTGGAACAACTCGTGGTTTCTTGATGTATTAAAACCTCGGATGTCCTAGGCGAAGGATAGTTCCCCGTTTGGCGAGCTCGCTTGTTCCGACGGTAACGGAGCCTCTTCAAGGCTCGCCTCCGTCTTTGAGCGTCGGAGAGTGTGGATGATGCAGCTTTCACTAAAAGAAATGGATTTGGAATATGAAGGAAATGTCATTAGTCGCGAACCTTAAGGCTATCTCTGAAATATTTCAGGAAACCGAGAGATCCGAGAGGAGAGAAATTAAAAAGGAAAGAGAAAATTGTAAGAGAGGAGAGAAAAAGGAAAAGAATAGATTTCCCGAATTACTCGACAGCCATGAACCTGCTGAGTGCTCCGCAACGCATAGGGAGCCCGAGAGGTTCGACGGCTGAAGCCAACAGAGGAGAAGCAGATTTTTGCCGAATTATTCGGCAGCCATGAACATGCTGAGTGCTCCGCAACGCATAGGGAGCCCGAGAGGTTCGACAGCTGAAGCCAACAGAGAAGAAGCAGATTTTGCCGAATTATTCGGCGGCCATGAACCTGCTGAGTGCTCCGCAACGCATAGGGAGCCCGAGAGGTTCGACGGCCCAAGCAAAGAAAGAAAGAGAAAAGAAAAAGAAAAAGGGAGTAGACGTGTAAGGAGAACGGCAGAGGATAGAAAGGATGTAAGGGAGGAATGAGAAAGTATAAGGAGAAGAGACCCGAAAACTATTATTAGGGAATTTTTTATGTGTAATTAAACTTACTTTTACTCTGGAGAGTTGAGACCTGCGAGATGAAGGCGGTAATGGTGTCGTCAGGAAACTTGATCACTTGTTCTTGTTGATTGTTTTCGACTGACACCGACTGAATTATTGACAAACTGAATTATCGACAAACTGATAAACTGAAATGTTTCGACCGTGTAAAAAAAAGGACGTAGCAGAGAGTGTGTGTTCTGTGCCTTTAAGGGCACTATATGTATATGATTTCGTTGAGGAAAACATCTGTACACGTGTTGTTTTTCCGCGATTAGGATAATAGGGATTATCCGCTTAGCCGAATTCTAGAAACCGACCTCCGGAAGAGATCAGTTGCATAACCGTCGCGATCTAACAGAGTAACAGAACATGCGTCACTCGTTTATCCGCTTAATTAAATTCTAATAACAGATACCCGAAAGAGAAGAATCGTGCAGTCGTCACGACGTAACAAGAATAAAGTAATATTATGCCAGGGAATACGATAAAAAAGAAACGCCGATTTCGAATACCGCAAATTCTTCATGAAAAATAAGAAACTTTATTTTAAAATTACAGAATAAAGATGGATAACCAATGAAGCTGTGGAAGGAGAAGAGAAATTACCATTTGAAATAGAGAACTTCAAAATTACCCTAAGATATACTTCGAGGAGATAAGAAAACATAATCGAATTATTTTGGAAAATAGTTATAAGAATAGATATTTCACCAATAGAAAAACGAGCAGAGCTAATAGAAGAATACAGTCTTAAAACACAAAACATATGTACTATGCTACAATTTACAAACAAAGGGTCATGCCACAACTATAATAACATAATTGAAAATAATTACCAGCGATAAAAACATTTAACGAAAGAATAAACTCTCTGTACGAGTATAAGACACAAAATACGAAAACGAAACGAGGACTGATAGATGAAATAGGAACTATTGCCAAGACATTATTTGAAACAATGGACAATGATGACAGAAAATTAATCAACGAACAATTAAATATTCTACATAACAAACAGCAAACGACAGAGCACATAATAAAATATCAAATTAAAATTATAAACGCGACGATAGCGCATATAAACAACAAATGAAAAGATAATTCAAAATAACGAAAATATTTTAGCTGAAGCAATCAAAAAATTAGAAACGACAATAACAGCGGAAATAAGTAGAAAATATCAAGGAACATTTTATAATTACCAATGCAATACTTGACAAATTGATACAACATGTGGAAGACACACTAGAATATCTAACTACGATAAAAAGTGGAATATTACACCCGCGACTAATACCACTAGAAGAGATAATAGAAAACCTTAAGGAAGCCACACAAATACCTCAAGGATTATATTTCCCATTTAAAATAAGGGAAGAGGATTGGACTACGATGGAAAAAGTAACGACGATGAGCGCGCACTGCGACAAAACAGACGTTTATACAATCCTACATTTTCCGCTAATTTCACTTTCAATATACGAAATACTAAACACAATACCGCTTCCGGTACCACACAAGCAAAACATGTCCACATTAATAGAAATCAACAATCCACTGATCCTTAGATACTGACAAACACACGTACGCAAAACTGACTCACGAAAAATTAAGACAATGTAAAGAAATAAATGCAAACTATTTGTGCGAACAAATTTTCCCAATTAGCAATGTTAAGACCAACTCACTATGCGAAATAAATATATATATAGAAACCGATAACCGTTATAAAAATTGTAAAATTAAATATATATCAATAAAAAATAGCATATGGATAGCCTTAAGTAGTTCACACTCTTGGTTATATTCTATATACCAGCGAAACAAACTATTACAATCTCAAAAATAATAAAGAAATGCGTAAAACTATCACAAATACAGAAAAAATAACATTATCAAATAATTGTAAAATAGTTACAACGGACGCGATAATAAAATCAAAAATTACCAAACTTGGAAAAGAAATGAAAACTTATTTACTAGATTATAACATTACAATACTGAACGAAACCCTCAAGGCGAATAAAGCGGAAAAAATTAAATTAAAAGTTGTACAAAACTCGACAGACCTGACAGAATTAACAAAGAAATTACAATAATACAAACAAAATGAATAATGAAATAAATACTGATATATCCTCTTTTTACAAAAACATTTTGTATATCCTATATCAATAAGCAGCTTATATTAATAAGCCATCGCTATCATAACAATAATAATTGTAACGAAAAATAAAAAACAACAAAACATTACTAAACAAATACTAGTAGAGCTAAGCAGAAATAATGAACTACGTACTGTAGATCGCGCTGTTAGAAGAAGCGAAAGTAAGCGATTCTAAACAAACGATTATAACAAAAAATGTATCGGGATGAAATTTTTGTAAAAGCGAAAACCTCGTACCTCTGTTTTCTTTTACTAATGGGGAGGGGGATGTCTGTAGCCAGATCTACAACTAATAATAAAAATAGTCCGCATAGCAACAAAAGTAATCCGCATGAATTTCGGAAAAAGTCTTTCGAAAGACGACACAAATGCGTGATCACCAAAATTGCGATCAGTCTTTCGAAAGACCGCAGAAACGCATCGCGCGAGAATATTACGAAAAGTTTATTAGCAAATTTCTCAATTTGCTGATCGAACCGGGCGTGATATTGATCAATATCATGCGATCAATATCATGCGATCAATCGATGCAACCGATCAGAATGCTGATCGGGCATCGACTAGTCTATATAACCGACTACACAAGGTGGAGTCGGAGGAGTCGAAAGTATTAGTTGTTCGGAATCAAAATTATAGAAGTCGCGCGAGATATTACTGAAGATATCCCATCACAAAGTTCATGCGGGCCGTATTATCAACATCTCAGGTGTCACACTCGATCGTCGGCCGCTAGAGTAACGCGAGACGCGCCGAGCTGCCCGACAACGTTTAATCGTGTGTGAGAAATATAACAGTGTAATATCACGTGTTTGTGTTCTTGTTAAAATAAATCAATCGAATTAAAGGAAAGTGTGTGTTAGTGATTTCAAGAGGACCCCTATTCCTTTGATCCTGCTCGGAGTTCCAACTCCTTAGGCTTGGCAAACCCGATTATTCTGAATATTAACGTTGTAGCCCATCCGAGGTACAACAATCTATATATTTTTTAACTTGACTTTTTTATACTACTATATAATACTCTTTAAACAAATCTATTGAATTCATTAAATTAATTATATTTTAATTTAAAAATCTTTAATAATATAAATATAAAATTAAATATAAGATTAAAAAAAATAGAAAAATAGTATAGAATTTGAGAAATATAGAATTGAGTTTAGACAGTCTTGATTATATTTATGAAATATTTAATGTAAAAATTATGTTAATATAATGTTAGTTTTATAAATACTAACATTATAATTTTGTTAGTATTCTATAAATAAATAATTTATGCTAAAATCTTGACATTTTTTAATACACTTTGTTTTTATGATATTGTAAAAATATATAATATAGAGAGCATTGATATAACTTAAACTTTACAAAATATCTATCAAACATAAGTAAGAAATTAATAATTTATTATATAAAGTAAAAAAATATAGAATAATCTTACTATTAATACACACACGCACGCACGCACGCACGCACGCACGCACGCACGCACGCACGCACGCACGCACGCACGCACGCACGCACGCACGCACGCACGCACGCACGCACGCACGCACGCACGCACGCACGCACGCACGCACGCACGCACGCACGCACGCACGCACGCACGCACGCACGCACGCACAGCACTGCACGCGCGCGCGCGCGCGCGCGCGCACGCACGCACACACACACACACACACACACATGTTGAATAAATTCAATTTTTAATAATAATCTTTTTTATACAGATCATCACTTTCATTTGTTGTAAAGTCCTGTATTTAATTGATTTTTTTATTATTTATTATTTAAGGCAAAAAATTATTTTAAAGTTTGATGTATATGAAATATTCCTAATTATAATTATCTATCTATATATACAATTTATCAAATCTACCATTTTCTTCCAAGCCAGTTTTCGGAATATTTTTTTCTATTTTTACGATCTTTCTTTCTATGTCATCTAATTTCCTTAGACGGAGTTTTTGACTGGATGAGATCCCATGTTATTAATGAAGCGTTTGTTTTTGTACATAAATCCATGATGAGCGCAGTATTTCTTACATCGCGCATCGCTCCTAAGCAAGTTCCTGTAGCCATATTATAGATAGGTGTATCATTCTACAATAAAATATTTAAAACTTTTAGTAATTTTTGATAACTATTTACTTAAAATAATGAGATAATATTTTTGATAATATTTCTAATATTTATTGCAAAAAATATTTAATGAACATCTCTCGTAACACAAAAGATTTGTTTTTTATTCCTGAACTTTCTGAGCTAGTGCAAGGAGTATACATTGGATCTATTCTTTTTAACTAAACTGGCTGCACTAGTTCAGAGTTTATTTTTCTTCTTCCAGTGTAAGAAAAAGTTTGTTTTTTATTCTCGCACTAGGGCTGTACTACTGAATTGAACTGAACTTGTGCAAGCCAGAACTGATGAGTGTAAGCGTGCAGCTGAGGAATAGAAAACAATTTAGTGCAAGAAAGAAATGGCGTCCCATATTATCTGTATGGAAATATTAAATTTGTCTTCTGAAGACGAATGAAGACAAATTATTTATTAAAAATTATTTATTAACTACTTATTCAATAAAGCATGACTTTTATGTTACTTTATGCTATACAGAGTGTCCCAAAACTCCCGCATTTGTACACTACGTGAGTCTCTATGTTAAAAAAAAAAAAAATAACTTTTTCCTTTAGCAAAATTGCGTGCGACCAGTAGTTTTTACAGTGGATCAGATTAAAAATGAATAAGCGCGCGTATGTACGTAAGCGGTCAAGGCCGGCGAGCGTTCCTCAGGCCAGTGCAGCCTACTTAATCTTTGATGATGTACTACATTGTTTAAAATATGATAAAAGTTAACAAAATAAATATTGTTTTCATCCTTTACGTAACAATTCAATAAAAAAATTATCTGATTTCGTAACATCTGGAAATAAAAATAAATGTAAATAATATGATATATAAACTGAGCATTATATTATTTTAATTACTGCGCAATTGTATATGACAATAAAAAAAATACTGAATTTAATAAATACTTATTAATTACGTGAGTATGTAATAACGAGTCAAAAAATTAGTTTTTTCATAATAGTGTTTAAAGATAAAATATTTAAACTTATCATTTAAGATATTTCGAAAGAGGTTTGGTTCTCTCCTCATTTTCTCAGAAAAAATTAACAAAAGATTTATACAAAATTATTTATCTTTATAACATTACAATAATTACATAATCTCATAAAATTTCAATAATGGTTGTACCGATATCTTGAAACATTTTCACATATTTAGTAAATGTGTAAAATTATTTCTAATATCTTGTATCAGCAAGAGTTAAAAAAATTATAAAAGATTACAATTATTTAAATAAAGAAGTATGAAAAATTATATTTATTAAAATAAATAATATTGATAATTATGATCTAGACGTTATGTAAATAATTGTTTTAAAAATATGTTAAAAATATTACAAAAATATTTTAAATATTTTAAAATAACCGTATTTAAAGTATTATACACATTGCGTATATGCTCTGCAAGAAATCTTTCTTTATAATAAAAAATAATTTGATTAAATTATTTATAATTGTTAAAAAGTTCAAAAGTTCAATTTCTCATCATTAAGCGTAACATATTCTGTTAAAAGAAAACATTCTATTGATTATACGGTTACAACAATAAAGTAGAAAATACAATTCATAAGCATGTGTCGGCATTCGCAAGTCAGCTAGGTTGGCAGAAACGCAACAGAAACGAAGCACGACGTGATGACAAAATGCGGCAGGTATATGACGCGATCTACTTTATCAGCTGTGTTGGCAGAAACGCAGCAGAAATCAAGCAGTGTGTTGTCACGTCGTGGCGGCAAAATTGTAACAGAAATCAAGTAGAGCCTGCTGGCATAATCAGCAAATCGGCAACAGAAATTGTACAAAACTGCGTCTATCACTAAACACAATAATTAGAAAATTACCGCTAGATTGCGTCCGTTTCTCGCTTGCAAAATTTATCAAACTTTCTATATAAGCGAAATCATATTCAACATTTAAACATGCATTTATGATTTACGTATTTTTATGTATACGCTTGATGCAAGACGTAATTATTCAACAAGGTAGTTAACGAAGTATAGAATCTGGGAAATAGTATATTAGTATATAAAATAATATATAAAATATACAATATACAGGAAATTTAGGAATAAAAAACAAACCTAAAAAAAATAAACTGTGAACTGTGAAATACAACCGTTCAGCCAAAAAGAACAGGTTTATTGAAATGTTATTTATTGTAGAACTGGTGTCAACAATAGGTTTGTTTTTTATTCCTGAACTTCTTGAATTAATATGCAAGTGTACACTAAAGCGTTTTCTATTCCCGAAATGACGTCAATGAGACTGTTCGTTATTCCAGTGTAACAGAACTTAGTGCACGAGTTCACTGAACTAGCTGCACTGGGTTTAGAGTCAATGCAAGCAGTGCAGGGCAAACAAAATTCAATCAGTAGCGGTAATTTTGAATACTATAAGATATTAATCAGTAAATATAAAAGTAGAAACTTTCTTAGAGTATAAATTTTAGTATCTTATTGATATTGTTTATATATTTTAATACCTAGTACTTGAGGTATGTTGGTTAAAATTATCGGCATTCACTGTTTAGAAAACGGTATTCATTAAATATTAAATTTATAGATTAGAAAGTCAAACGTTAATGCATAATAATTAATAATTTTATATATAAATACTACATATTTATTTTTAAATTTATATATACTGTTTAACGTCTTACAAATGCTTGAAATTTTTTTGAATTATTTTTTCTTATTACAAAGATTTTATATTATATTAAAATTTGATTTATGTTGTAGCGATTATATCGTCATGACTTTCACGGTCACATTTTTTCGGCAATATTTGGATTTCGCCGAATTACCTATTCTCAGAGAACCGCACTATATACACGCAATACGAAAACGTTGCATGTATTCATATCCGATATCAACTCAATAGAATAAATCTATTTTCTATATTCTCTTGTAATAATTTCTTTTTTCGGAATGTATTATTCGGAAGACATATATAAATCATATATAATCGTTATTTTCAAGTCTTTGTAATATCGAATTCCTGCGGATTAAAAAACATAATTCGAAACGTTTAATGATCAAGACAATAGACAAGAGACAAACAATAATAGCAAAAAGATTCTCCTTCGAAACTGTATTTATTTGTAAGAATTAAGATATTTATTATTTAAAAATAATCTCGAAGGAGAAAGGTAAACGGAAGAGAGCTGATATGGAGTAACAGAAGATTCGACCGACGGACATCGACGTGTACAGATGTGTTCTTAAATCATGAATAAAAGACACTTTGATAAATCAGATTTTTGATAAATCACATTATTCTTTCTGCCTTCGTGGCATTCCATAGAAATAGCAATAATAATGAAGAAATAGCAATTATAAAAAAAGATACAGGAAACATTCTCGTAAATGAAAATGGATACGTTACATGTATCTTCAAAGGTATGAAGATTGCTTATCTAAATTTAATATTTATAGTTATAACTAATATTTAAACAATAATTATGTGAAAATAAGAATTTCTCTTAAGATCTAAAAGACTTTAATATTTACATTTCAATGTATAGCATAAAATGACATAAACGTCACAATTTATTGAATAAATAATTAATAATTAATAAGTAATAAACAAGTAATTTTTAATAAATAATTTGTCTTCATCAGAAAACGAATTTAATATTTCCATACAGATAATATGGGACGCCATTTCTTTCTTGCATTAAATCGTTTTCTATTCCTTACCTGCACGTTTGCATTCGTCAGTTCTGGCTTACACTAGTTTAGTTCAGTTCAGTTCAGTTCTAGTGCAGCCCTAGTGTGAGAATAAAAAACAAACCCAATACCAACCCTGTTCTTTACTGCAGTGCAATGGAACTCAGTACTGGAATACAGTTCTGAACTGAACTGACTGCACTGAGTTTAGAGTCAATGCAAGCAGTGCAGGGCAAACAAAATCCAATCGATAGCGGTAATTTTGAACACCATAAGATATTAAGTATGAAAGAAACTTTCTTACAGTATAAATTTCAGTATTTCATTGATATTGTTTAAATATTTTAATAATATAGCAATAATATAGCATTAAAATTATCGGCATTCACTGTTTAGGAAACAGTATTAAATATTAAATTTGTAGAAAATTTTTAGGTTAGAGTCGGATGCTAATGCATAATAATATTATATATAAAAAATTATATATCTATTTTTAAATTTATACTTACTGTTTAATGTCTTACAAATGCTTGAAATTTTTTTGAAGTTATTTTTTTAATTACAAAGATTTTATATTATATTAAAATATGATTTATGTGTATGAAAGAACTAACCAGAGAAAAAAAAAGTAGAAATGGCAAATCATTATCTTCAACTAAAATTGTTTCTAATAGTGGAAATGCAATTACAGGTTCATCATCATCAGAAGAATCTAATAATTCCATAACTATGTGATCCGTCATGTTGCTTTTGTCTGCCCTACACTATAACATTCTCTATTGCCTATTTGCATTGGGTCTGTTCTTTTTAGCTGAACTGGCTGCACTAGTTCAGAGTTTATCTTTCTTCTTCCAGTGTAAAAAAAAAGATAACTGTGAACTAGTATAACCAGTTCAGTCAAAAAGAACAGTCCTATAGTGTCCTCGCTTGCACCATTGAGTTCTATAGTATACTGGAGTGAGTCTTTCCTATATTAAACTATAGAAAATCACGGCCCAGCGGAGAAAAGGACGGGTATACTAAAGTTGGAATCTCTTTTTTATAGTATACTTATTGGTTAACCTTATGAAGAATAACATTAACCAATCCGAGAATCTCTTGACAAAGAGAGCTATACCAATTGCACGTTGTCTTTTTTTAGTAAGTGAGACATCTCCACTCTTTGAAGACTCAGTATACTATAGAGCTCAATGGCTTGCACTAACTCAATTTCAATTTCAATTCAATTCAATTCAATTCAATTCAATTCAATTCGATTCGATTCGATTCGATTCAATTCAATTCAATTCAATTCAATTCAATTCAATTCAATTCAATTCAATTCTAGTGCAGCTCTAGTGCGGCAATAAAAAGCAAACCTAAATTTTCAAGAACTACATTAAAAAAAAAGATCTTACAATGCGTTTATGACGCCAATCTTGGCTTCCTCCCATTTCATGACATTTTCCAAGTTTCGGAATCTTTTCAGCTCCTTCCAAGCACAACATCTGCCCAAGTACCAATTCATTTTTATCAGTTTCGTACCACATCTATAAAGATACACATAATAAATTTAAAAAGTGATAAAATTTTCTTTTCTTTTTTTGAGAATTTCATAATAATACTTACTTGTGATTTAACTCTTAAACATGGCATTAAAATAAGTTTTGAACCTTTAGTTTTAATATCTTTTTCACTCTGAATACAAAGCACAGTATTTGAAAGTCTGATTTGATACTGATCGGTATAATTTCTCTTCTTCGAGTGCCAAGGTTGCATCGGTCTCTGATCGAGTTTAGACCATTTATCTTTCAGCCGTCTTTCTGTATCATCTGGCAATGTTAGTTCAGGATAAACCATTTTCAAATACCAGCCAAATGTCTTACATGTTAATCTCTGACGCAATGCTAGTCGCTCTGAGATATCGCCATAGTCAAGTGTTCTAGCATTTTTTAAAAAATAATCTTTATATTCGTCCATCCATACGTGTGCAACTCGCAAAGAATTCTTTAACATTGTATCATGTGGATCATCCGAACCATATGGCCGCCGTCTTCTAAACACATGACCCACTCGTGAACAGGGAATAAGCTCGATACTGCCACCACACATCCATAACTGAAAAAAAAGTTAATATTGTATTAGTTATATATGTATTAGTAAAAGAAAGATAAACATAGTTAATATTTACTCGGAATGATATCTCGAGATTCTCTCCACCCCAAACATCCATACCGGTGTCATATTCTCCCATTTTTGTAAAATATTCTCTATCAATAGCAAACAATCCCCCAGCCATAGTTGGTGATCTGTATCAACGACATATTTAGTTATAAAAAAGTCTATAATTATTTTTATAATAGGTCTAATGTCTATATATATTTTTATAATAAAGCTTATTTATCGTCTTACTTGATGGGCTTTACAAAATCTTTATCACGTTTTAATGTTCCAACTGGTAAATTATCCCATTTAAAATGAAGACCCCAATTAAAGCCACCTCTCACCAATGGACTCCCAGTATATTGGAATGTATCTGCATTTATAATATCAATTACAGGCATTGGTACAATATTATTTGAAAAAGCAATTCTTGAAAGAAGCGGTTCTATCCACATTTCATTTACTTCTATATGACTATCCAGAAAAATTAAAACTTTGCCAGTTGCTTTCCTGGCTCCAAATACCCGTGCTCTGATTAAACCTTCTCTCTTCTCAGTTTTAAATAATCGTACTCTAGCATCGAAATTGTTTCTAATATATATTTTTATTTTCTCATGTAACATATCACTGTCACTATAATCATTTATTAAAATAATCTCATGCAAAAGCATCTCTGATGTTCTCTCAAGCACAGAATGCAATGATCGCAATAACGTTGTATAATGCTCATTGTAAAAACAGATAATTATACTAGCATTTGCCAAATTAACAGGATATTTCTGCGCTCTGCATAATTTGTGCCTTGTATCTGGTATATTTCTTCGTATACCAAGATTATCAGATATCAGAACATTAAAAGCATAGTTTTTATAACCCTCATCTCTCTTTTGTTGATCCTCCAAATTCTTTACCATACCTAATTCATCCAAACCTACAAAAACATTTTATTTAATTACAATCTTGAGCTCAACGATGTACTTAATCTAGAATATTAAGATTAACTATACCTTGCTCTAAAGTGATTGCAGGCTTTACTGGAACAGGTTGCAATTGCTGCAAAAGTAGATTATTGTTCCTACTGTCTTTATTACTCTTCAAATTATAGGCATTTTTGCCAATAATAATCTGTTTTTCATTGCGAGCAATGATAATGTTGTCACGCAGCATTTCTTTGTCAATACTTTCTCTATGATTAGAGAGTGATAGCATTGTAGGACTCGTAGTAATGGCATTTTGTGTCAGCCTTGAATATAGATACAGGCTAAACGCCCATGTTAGAGAAGCTATCACTATTCCTGACAAGAACGATACGTATCTCGTTGATATCATCTATCAAAGAAAATAGAGTATTATTTCTTTGATGTCAAATAATTATTTTATTTAAAAAAAAAATAGAGATTTACCTTTACCTCTGATAAATACTCACCGTGTGTTATAATTCAATTTCGTGCAATTATTTTAAGATAAATAGTTTTTTAAATAACTTTTAAAAACACATTTCCGAAGCGAGCAACACTTTTCAATCGACAGCCGGGACCAAATACGCCGCCATCTTTATAATTTGATCATGTGAGGGTAACTACAAGAGGTCTATTCTTTTTAGCTGAATTGGCTGCACTAGTTTAAAGTTTATCTTTCTTCTTCCGATGTAAGAAAGAAAGATAAATTGTGAACTAGAGACACTGGGTGTGTTCTTTTATTCACTCCGAATATTCATGCTATGACGTAATAGAAGTATACTGCGGTTATCGTTCCGTTTTAGTTTCGTACACACTTTTTAATTACTTCAAGATTATAAGGGTGTCGTCACATGCGGCGTAACTTGCGTAAGCGTAACTTGCGTCGACCAATCACATTGTTGCACTTGAACATCAGATTCTGCCTAGTTACTTTATGCTGTTTACGCTATTATTGTTATGTTGAATCTAATTTTTTTGCGGAAGAAACACACGCATAGTGAATAATCAGAATAATCAGAGCTTTTCGGCAAAATGGATAAAGATCAAGATAAGTTAATTAATTAATATAATAATAATTAATTAAATCATATCAAATTAATTAATAATAAATATATATATTAATATATATATATATATTAATATATATATATATATATATATATATTAATATATATATATATATATATATCAATTAATTTATATTTATAATGTTTTCAATGCATAGCCCAACAATATCTAACAACTGATTCAACATTTCTATGGACATTTTACAATAATATAGAACATTTCGTAATCTTCAAATTCCATTTCTTTGACCAGATTGTCACTGTCACCATGTAATAATCTTTGTCTTTTTGCGAATATCGGACGCATCCATATGTTATAACGAGCTTTTTCCTGTTGGTATACCATCAGTTTTCATATTCCAAACAATTTAAAAATATTATATCGTCTAATTTTCTGTTGTTGAAATTATTTCATCTTCTTCCACTTTTACTATTGCTTCCATATTATTAATAACAACAGATCAGGACCATGATGACTTCTGAATATATTCTCACATTAGATTCACATCTACTTGACTTGTTCGTACACATACTTGTACATAAAATTTCGATTCCCCATGAAGCGTACTTTTCTAGATACGCAGTTACAAAAACCAATCACAAATTAGTTTAGCATTTCTGTTAGAGAGTACAACAGAAGTCCTAATCAGCAATTGGTTGTATTAATTACGCATTTCTCGAAATTCCGCAAAATACGCTTTATATGAAAGAAGGCTTTCAGAATGGCGTAATGTGTTTTAATAAAATACTAGAATATGCAGATTACGTTTACGCCGCATGTGACGGCGGAACGCAGTTGCAGTATGTTTTCTGAAGCTCCAACTGAAATAATGGTTGACATATCTGATATTATAAAAAAATAGAATTTTTTTGTATATATTAAATATAATATATATAAAAAATAATTAATAATAATAAAAAATAAATAATAAATGATAAATAATAAAAAACTAATAATAATAAATAATTAATAATAATAAATAATTTCATATTATATAATATTATAATAATTTCATTATATTATTTCATATTATACGCTTTATTTTCTTTAGCATCAATCAAGATTATTTCAGCAACTCCATGGAAGCAGCCATCTTTGTGCTCTGCTGTTTTACCTCGCTGATTGCAGTAGCCGCAACAGGAAGTACATCAAAATCAATGACATCATAGAATATTTCAAGGTAGTATTTTCGGTAGTGCATTGCTCTCTATATCGGAACGTTATTCGTAGTATTGATTCATAGTACTCGGAGTGAATAAAGGAACGCACTCACTATAATTAGAGACTAGCCACGACTCTGATCCGCCAATCAGAGACTCTGATCCGCCATGTTTGGGCTACGAGAAATCCTACGAGAAAGAAAGAAATATCACCATCTCACTCTAACCAATAGCGATATTTTTTACTCTGCATGTGCATTGATTTAAGTGTATTATGCATGTGTATTAAACACGGGAAAGCGTGATAATATATTATTAAATAATAGAGATATTAAAATTGCAAAATATAGTCATAAATTAATTAATTGTGATAAATCAATATAAAAAATGGGTAGATGTTCATTTTTTTACTTAAATTTTATTTTATATTGTAATAAAGTTTGTTTATAATAATAATAAATATGTATAATAATCCTTTCTAAAAAAAGGCATGACATCAATACTTGCATCTCTCGAAATTTCCTCGAAGTTTATTGTTGACTTTTCCATGATGGATTCTCTCGTTGGGCTAACTTTGTGAATAGCTGTCATTGTATTGATTTCACAGAAGATTGTTTTGACAATTGTGTATCAAAAAGTTAAAAATATTATAGTGTAATAGTATAATAGTATTATATTAATTTTTTCTCTTGTGTTGAAAAAGATAAATAGCGAAAAAAAAAAAAAATTTAAAATCGTTAAAATTAAAGAATATATATTAATAAATTGGTAATATAATTATGTAAAATAAAGTTTTATAAATATACATATTTTATTATCCTTAAAACGCTTATGTTTTTAAATTATAATATTACAATTTAAGATTAATGTAGTTAATGTATTTGAAAATAAATGGGAATAGCCAAAAGATGGCGGATCAATCAAAAGTTGTCTTTTCGTGACCAGTCTCCGATTATAGTGGGTGCTTTCCAGCAACGTACAGGCGACACTGTGTAACAGTGTACAACCCAGTGTTTTCCAAGCTAAAATGCTGTGTATATTGTTTTATGTCACTTCATGAATACCAACATTTTTGCATTTGGTATCACTGGAGCGGATATCATTTTCTATATAAAAATTATTTAATTGATTAATAAAATTAAATAATTTTAAATAAAGTAAAATTGTAAACTTACTATACCACCGACAATATAAATCATTAACATCGATGATCTTTGGGAGTTAGTATGGCTGAAAAAATTCGTTAAGGCCTAAGTGTCGGTCCACAATAGGTGACTTAAGCTTTAAGACATAAGAAATTGACCAATTATAATCTAATATGAAAAGAATAATCGACTATGATTGGTCAATTTCTTACGGCTTAAAGATTAAATACTTATTGTGGACCGACACTAACGTCACTCTAAAGGCTGAAAAAATCAGATCAACTTTGACATTTTTTTTGGAAAAATACTAAAAGAAATCAAATATCTGATAAAAGGAATTTATTATATGCATCTTTAAGAATATAAAAATAATTAAAAAAAAATTTTTTTTGTCAAAATGATGGCTCCAGACGATGAAAAATGCAAGGCTTTTTCTTCACAAGGCTGCATGACCGGAAGGGTAGAGTCAAAAATATTGGTTCTAGAACAAAAAATCAAAAAGATTTTAATTCTCTATCTCAAAATTTAAGGAACTACGTAGAGGATTTAAAAAATGTTAATTTTTTTAAAAATGGCGCGCATTTGAACAAAAAATTTTTTCGCAAAAAATCGCGTACAAAATGTTAATAAAAAAAAATTTTCAACATATCGCAAAATTCCTACGTAGTTTCCTGAGATAAGGTATTATGAAGCTGCATATCAAATTTCAAGTAAATCGGTTGAAAACTTTTTGATACTCATTATGTTTTTGGCCAGTTCGAAAAAAATGATTTCGAGAAAAACGCGTTTAAAATTTCAGTTATCATTCAATATAAGAAATTGTTGATATACCTTTAATCTGTAATGCCTGCACCGTATAATTGGCCTTCTAGATTCATGTTCTCCTCCTCCTCTTCCTTTCGGATCGATTTTAAAGTTAATCTTGCCTCTTTTGCAGTCTCACTCATCGATAGCTCCGAATGCTTAATTCGGCGAGCGTCAACTTCTTAGCAGAAATTATAACAATTTGGTCCAATTGTCATACCTAGGATTGCCATAATCTGCATAATACTTGATAATCGTTATAAATGCATACAGCAATATCAGTTGCAATATCAAATACATGTTTCTCATACGAACTTACTTTTGGAGCGATCAACTAAATAATTAAGTTGAAGCACTCATTGTTGTTTTGTATGTAGCCGCCTATGCAGCGAGTGAGAAGATCGTCGTTTTTCGAGCCTTTCTTATTTGAAAATTCTCTCTTATTACTCATTTTCCCACTTATTTTTCATTAAAAAAGTAAAAAATTATTAAGATACTGTAGAAGAAACTCCTAAGAAGTTGCTAAGACAACCGGTGGATGGCGCCAAGAGTACTGTTCAGCGACCAACAAGAGCGCCTCTCGATCGAACACGACACGAGTGTGTGATACTTGGAGAGGACCAATCGGATAAGGGCTGCAATCCGTGTTAGCTTTAAAATCATCGAACGTGCTCCGATGCGCGGAGCAGCGAGCGACGGGGACTCTCTCCTCAGTCGGCGAATGAGACAGACGTGTCATCCGCGAGAGTTCAAGTCGAATAGTCGGAACCAAATAGTTAACATAGTTGAGATATCGTGAGAAGCGATATCAGCATAATTGTTGTATTACGGGCAGATTCAGTGAAAATATATATATTCTTTATTATATTAAAGTTGCCTAAAAGTTATTGTGCCTGCTCCATTATCCATCACGTGCCGGTCAACTCTTTCAGTGTGTGTATTAAACCACAGACAGTAATTGTAATAACGGACACTAATTCCTGACAAACGGTCACTTTATTCAAATTAAAAAATTACAAGAATCTTACAATACTGAGCAGTCAAGAGCATAAAGGCGAAAAAGATGTATGTGTAAAACATATATAATTTATCGGCGATAAAATCAGATACATGGATAAAGAAATGTAATTAAAAGTAAACAAACACAAGAATAAATTCGTCGATAATAAAACAAAAATTCAGTATATAACTAATGAAAACAAAAATTAAAATTAAAAATAAAAATTAAAATTAAAAAATAAAAACTAAAAACATAAACGTCATTTCGACCTTATATTAAGTCTTCTTCAATGCGGTAATCAAAAATTATTATTTCAAAACAGTTGAAATAAAACAAAATTATCAAAGAAAGCGAAGCGTCGTACATGAGATCTTTCAAAATTTTCCGCTATATAAAACTTATTTTAGCAAAAAAAAATCGATTTTTTGAAATTTCTAGAGTGGCATTAGGCCGTAAATGACTGTCTTGCACTCGGACGATGAAATAAAAAAGCTAAATAGTGTTTCAGCTACAAGTCGATATTGTGTAACACTGTGTCATACACTGTGTAACATTGTGTATCACTGTGTTCCATTATTGGAAAGCACGCAGTGTCTCTACTGTGAACTAGTACAACCAGTTCAGCCAAAAAGAAAAAAGTTCAGGTCTACTATGGCTATGTTCCGAACATAGACATATAGGATGCCGTCACATGCACGTAATAGACATTTATATTATACACTAGATCGCTAATGTGACGTCACATATAAGTAGATACAATAGATTCACTGTGTGTCGGCACCTTTGATCTGGAGGTCAATCATGTAACTTTTCCCCTAGGACGGAACGTGAAAAATTTCATGTACGAATCATGTAACTCTCTCAAACGTGAAAATGTGAAATTTTTCACGTGAATTTTTTCGCCATGTACCTTGGTGGCGAAAATCTAGGGAATTAATAAATATGCTTCGAAATTAGAGAAGATTAGGGCTGCGTTAGGATTAAGTGTACGCCCCTTGGGGTCAATCATGTAACTTTACGTGAAATTTTTCACTTTTCATTTTTCACTTTTTACTTTTCATTTTTCCCAAATAAGAAGGGAGGATGTGAGTCACGACGGGGCCTGACCACGAACCAGTCGTGAAAACTCGTAATTATTTTGCGAAAAAATACTATCTCAGCCAGGAATCGAACCTGGATCTCCTGCTTACCGGGCAGGCATCTTATCCCTTCGACTACCGAGGCATGTAATAATATTTATCGTAAATAACGTATTTAGAATAACACATCAACAATACAATGATACACACACACACACACACACACACACATATATATATATACGTATATTACATATACATATATACATGTATTCTTTCGAATCCCCACGACCGGTACTCCAGAACGATATTGGTCTCTCATTCGATGGATGCAGGTCAGACCGCAGCGGCGACACCCTCCAACGCCATTGGCAAATATACAAATAATCCTCCTGGTGCGCCAGTGCTCTACCGCTTACGCTTGTTATACCTTGACATTACACGTGAAAATTTTCACATACAGCGATTATGTATGTAACTTGGTTGCATGGAAAGTGAAATCATGAAACATAGTTTCATAGGTTTTATAGCTAATGAAAATTATTTTATTGGTACAGTATTATATACATCTTTTAATAATAAATTGTATATGTACTACCAAGATACATGGCGAAAAAGTTCACGTGAAAAATTTCACATTTTCACGTTTGAGAGAGTTACATGATTCCATAAAATCGTATATGATCATAAGTTCACGTGAAACTTTTCATTTTTCACGTTCCGCACTAGGGAAAAAGTTACATGATCGACCCCAAGATGTAAAAAATGAAAAATAAAAAGTGAAAAATGAAAAGTGAAAAATTTCACGTAAAGTTACATGATTGACTCCCTGAAGTGAAATGGTCGGCCATAATGTTGAATGTGCAGCGCGGACAGTTTAAAGTAATAAGCATAAAATAAAATAAAATTATGTATGCGATTAAAGAGAAACAAGTGCAATAATTTATGCAAATTAACAATTACAATAAGAAAAGGATTATTCAAGATTTTTAATTTGCATTTAATTCATATATAAATTTATTTCCTTTGCCAATACATGTATGTACATACAAATATGCAAAACACAATTATTAAATATAAAAAATGTATATTTACGATATATGGTATATATATATATATATATATATATATTGTTGTACATATTAAAAAATAAAATTTTAGATAAAAGTTATAGAGTTCACAAAGATCTATTAATTGATAAGATCATTTATAGTGTGTGTGTGCGCGTGCGCATGTGTGTGTGCGCGTGTGCGCGGTGCACGTGTGCGTTTGCGTGTGTGTGTGTGTGTGTACAATTACAAAAGAAATGAGGTTGAAACTTTTTGAAGTTTGTTCTTTTCATTGACTCATCCTATGTTGTAGGTGTGTATTAATTTCGAATTCACTTCTCAATAATTTTTTCTATATTTAATTTTCCTTCTTTTACTAGAATCTAAGCAAAGATACGCCATATATAATATCTAACATAGAATATAATGAATATTCAGTTCAATATCCATTTTTTTTATTTATGTTTATATAAATTTTGCACACTATAGAGTATTTAAATTGTTGTGTTGGCCTTTGACAAATTTATATCACAGTACTGTAGTTATGTACAATTCTTTTGAATCGCCATATTATTGAGTGTGCATTTCTGTCATGCGAGTGACAACCATTTCACAGATAAGCAGAGTGAACCTATTGTATTTACTTATACTGTGGTGATGTAGAAGGACAAATGATGTCACGTGATTACGTGGTCACGTGATCACGCGAATGTAATATGGTTGATGCACTACAAGCCATAGACATTTTTATTAAAGATCTTAAATATCTCTATTCTTCAATTCTGCTTTAGAAATTTTTTTCATTTTGTATTAAATAAATTTCTTTATTTAAATCTGATTTTATATATATATATATATATATATATATGCCTATTTCACATGACCAAATACTTTGTAATATATATTAGTGTACAAAAAAGTTCTGAGCTTTTTTTGGAAAATTCAATCTTTATTAAAAAACAAACAAAAAAATATTAATCAGCGAAATATTCCCCGTTTGAATCAATGACCTTTTGCCATCTTTCGGGTAGCTTGCGAATTCCTTAACGATAGAAGCTCACCGGCTTCGAAGTAATAAAGTCATCAATGCATTTTCGTATTTCTTCAAATCTCACGAAATGTGTATCAGCCAAATGATGCTGCAACGACCAGAATAGATAGTAATCGGATGTCTGGGCCGCGTGCGGGAGAAGTTCCCAGCCTAACGCAAAGATATGGTCCTGAGTCGCTTTCGCAACATGTGATCGAGAATTGTCATGAAGCAAGATCACTTTACGACATCCTTGGCCAGTAAATGGCTTCTTTTCTTCTAATGCATCGCTCAAATTGGTCAATTGTTGTTGGTAGCGGTCTGCCGTGATTGTTTCACCCGGTTGTAACAACTCGTAATACAACACACCTTCCAATCCAGATACAGAGCAAAACCTTCTTGGCGTGGATATTGGGTGGCTTTGACGTCGATGTCGAAGGTTGACCAGGGTCAACCCATGATTTTCTACGTTTAGGGTTATCATAAAGAATCCACTTTTCATCGCCTGTAATGATTTTGTGCAGAAAAACTTTTTTCCGGAACTTTGAAAGCAAAGTGAGTGTCACGCCGACGATTTTTGTTGTCTTCGGACAATTCATGCGGAATCCATCTGCCTTCCTTCTGAACCTTTCCCATCGTATATAAACGTACGGAAATGATTTGCTGCGTAACACCAAGCTGTTCTGCAAGCTCCTTTTCAGTTTGCGCAGAGTTTATATCCAGCAGTGCTTGCAATTCGTTCGTTTCAATCTTTTGAGGGCGTCCAGCACGCGGTTCATCTTCAAGACTGAAATCTCCTTGGCGAAATTTTTGATACTATCTTTTACAATTTTACAATTTTTACAATTTTTGATACTATCTTTTTACTTGTAGTATGACTTACAGCGTTCTCTCCATATGCAGCACAAATCATTGCAGTGGCTTCAGCAGCATTTTTCTTCCGATGAAACGCGAAGTGGATGGAAAATCGAATATGCTCTTTTGTTATTGCCATCGTGAACACTGATTTTTGAGGTTATGTGCATCAAACGTCAAACCGTATGGCATTTTAGAAGGCCAAATGTCAACGCTTTAAAACCGCAAAAGGGCGGGAAGATATATAAAATTTAAATTGTTATTTCGGTTGTATGAAATCTAAAGCTCAGAACTTTTTTGTACATCTAATATATATATATATATATATATATATATATATATATTTGTAAACGGTAAAAAGTTCTAATAATTATCAAAAAAAATAAAAAAACATTACATATTTGTTATTCAAATATATATAAAATTCATGTGTCGGTATATATAGCATATATGGGACTTTCATGCGCATGTGTATCCCCCTCACTTCTGTTACGTCGTGACAACTGCACGATTCTTCTCTTTCGGGTATCAGTTATTAGAATTTAATTAAGCGGATAAACGAGTGACACATGTTCTGTTACTCTGTTAGATCGCGACGGTTACGCAACTGATCTCTTCCGGAGGTCGGTTTTTAGAATTCGGCTAAGCGGATAATCCTAATCGCGGAAAAACAACATGTGTACAGATGTTTTCCTTAACGAAATCATATATATATAGTGCCCTTAAAGGCACGGAGCGCGCACTGCTACTTCCTTTTTTCACGCGGTCAGAACATTTTCAGTCCATCAGTTGTCAATAATTCAATTAGTCGATGTCAGTCGAAATAAATCAACAATTTCACCAAGTACAAGTAACCAAGTTTCCTGGCGATACCGTTTCCGCCTTCATCATCTCGCAGGTTCCAAGTCTCCGGCATTCCAGAGTTTACTTTCACATCCAGAATTTCATGAAAAGAACTAACAGTTTATTATTAACACTTTACTTGGCAATGACTACTCGAAGAACTTTATATTCGATAATATAACAAAAGATAATGTTAACAAAAGATTAAAGTTTCTTATATACAAACAGAATCATGATCCAAATCTCGATGCGATAACTGAAGAGATGAACGATATATCCATGTGATTCACCATTCCTTATGTTTCCCATATATCGGATAAAATTTAACAGCATTTTCAAAAATTTTAATGTTAAATTAGCTTTTATAACATGAACAAACTTCGGGACATTGTTAAGGTACAAAAACATCCTTTATCGAATTCACAGAAAAGCAACATTGTCTATAAAATCGATTGTCTTGATTGTGATGCATCTTATGTGGGTCAGACTGGACGATTACTCAATACTAAATTCTGAACATCGTAATCATATTAATTGCAGTTCATCCATTCGCTCAGTAATTACCGAACATAGATTGTTAACGGGACATGAATTTGATTGGGATTGTGTTAGAATTTTGGATGTGGAGAGATCATATAACAAACGTATAATATCTGAGATGATACATATACAGGAACAGAAGAACGGTCTAAATTTAAAAACCGACACCGAATTACTGAATCAGGCGTATTCTATTTTTATTAATAATTGGCAACAATATTATATTATTTTTCTCCTTATTTGTTTATTGTTTAGTCACAGTGTTTTATCAGCGATGATCTTGATCATTTTATTTTTGACCATGTATCTGATATTTACTGCTCTTTCCTTATAATTCTTTTATAAAATTTTTCATATACACTTTCAAAATTGGACCGTCTTTTGACCATATATTATTTATATTACTCTTGTAACGTCCGCAGAAAATTAAAACTTGCGGACGTTCATTCGAAATGACGCAGATGCAGTCGAGCGGTACCTTAGGTTAACGCATGCGCTATTTTAAATATTAAGATATATAACTTTTATCATTTTACAGTTTTATCATTTTATATATATTCCTCTTTTTTTATATATTATAACTTTTATTATTAAGATAATTAAGATAGTAAAGCGAGAACTCATTTTTTTTCGTCTTGCGATAAAATATTCTTATTTTATTACTATTATTATTGTTTTCTTTTGGATATATATATATTTGGATATATATTTGGAAATATAACTATAACTTAATTTTTTTTCTCGAATCACCTTTTCTTCGGTTCTCAATGCTGCAACTGTAGAAGAGACAAAGGAGCGTTCGACGGTCTTAGTTTATACTAAAGGGGAGGCTTATCGCACTCAAATATTCCTAATATAAACTTTTCAACGAAGGGCTAGCTCGGAGAGTCTTTCATTGCGCAACGAAAATTTAATTGACGAAAACGAATTAAAATGAATTCTCATTTTGCAATAATAAGATTTATTATTAAATATTAATGATATCTCCGAAAAATATTAGATCTTAGCTTTATTTTTCTCTCTTTCTTTTCCATTTACCCTATTTTCCCTATTTTTGTGTAAATAACCGTAGCACGAAATAAAATGCTCAGTCGAAGAGTGCTTTGTTTGCCCCTCCCCTTTGCATCGGATCCTACTCTAGAGATACGGCTTGGCAGACGCGGCAGTCGTTAATAAACCAGAGAGTGTAGTCGTCGAATCATTCCACTGAATCAAATCACCGAATCTTTTACTATTAAGGACAAAAACTTTATTAATTATTAACGAAGGAAAAGAAAAGGAAAGAAAATTTGCTAGAATTTTAAACTTTTAACTTTTACTTTGAACCACCTAAGGTAATCATTTCTATTATTATTATTATTTAGATTATTATTATTATTATTACTATTATTATTATTTGATTGGTTGATTTCTTTATAAATTAAATTCATATCACGTTAAATTTATATCACCTTTTGTGTAGCTCTTTATAGTAACATTTAAATACTATACTATATTTTTAATTTACATTATATTATTATTATTATTATTATTACTATTTGCTCTTTATAGTAACACTTAAATACTATACTATATTTTTAATTTACATTATATTATTATTTTTATTATTATTATTACTATTTGATATCTCCTTTTTATATTGATTGATTAATATATTATTAGTATTAAATCTATGTCAAATTATATACAGTGCTGATATTTTTATCCACTTATATATAATAATAATAAATAATTTTTGTCGTATATCTTTGAAGCTCTTATACTATGTTTTCTAGCCATCATCCTCATTCTTATTTGATATGATCTAATTTGTTTTTCTATTCCACATATAATTCTACACACATATAGGTCTATATCACAATGTTGTTTTATTCACTATTATGATTCATGATATATTTTCCATTGACATTATTATTATTATTGTTATTATTCTATCTGCATTATTATTATTATTATTATTATTATTATTGCCACTTTGTTAATATTGTTTTTACATAACTCTTTATTGATATTTCTGTTTACATTTATGTAGGAAATTATCTTTATTACGAACCAAATAATCTTAAATTGTAATTTCGCGAACTCTAATCCAAATATAACCATATTTAGTAACCATCATAAAAGTAGAACTCCCCAGAGTTCCTTTTCTCAAACTCATTAATCGTTCTACGCCATCTCGGGATGTAACACTCTCTCTGGACATTTATATATTGACTTCCGTACATGTGCATGTTGCTTGCATTCTGCTTTCTCCGCTCAATGATGTGGTTCTGTGATAAGTTTTTGGTTGTGCTTTCCGACGGATTACCTTTGGTTCGTACCCTTCACTATGTTTTTCTGAAACATTTTTTTTTCACATTACCGCAAATTATTGTATATAATATATGGTTCCATCCGATCATGCAATTAGATTTATGGATGAGGATTCGTTCGAGAACACGCATTGGATGCTGCCTACAGATCACAATTTTTGCTGATCACAATTTTTGTTTGTCATTGACATCGGTTTTTATTCCCTTACTTGTATGTAAGACCGCTTCTTGCGCTTGGCTCGAAAATGAACCGAAACGTTCGTTTATTACATTATCGTGTATGTTCTAATTCATAGTTATTAAATTATACGCATTAAGATCCGCGCTTGACTCTTACTAGTCCTTGGCTCATTATTTACTATTTTTATATAAATAAATTTAATAATAAATTTAATTAAATTAATTAATTAATTAAATAATTAAATTAATTAAATAATTAAATTAATTAATTAATTAAATAATCTAATTAATTAATTAATTAAATAATCTAATTAATTAATTAATTAAATAATCAAATTAATTAATTAATTAATTAAATCAATTGATTTAATTTAATTTTTTTAAATTTAATAATAAATTTTCGTCTTCTTCACTCGACGAAGATAATATAATGTTACGACCGAGTAGTGTTCCGCTCGGTTCCGCCTTCGGGAAAATCAATATTAAAAGGATCGATATTTTAAAAATAAAGGATCGTTCCCTGACGACGTGTCGTTGATTTTTATGTATTTCACGCGGGTTTGTTGTTGTTGTTGTTGTTTTGCGGAGTTCGGTGGCGCACGAACGTGTGTCCACGGCGAACTAATTGCGAACGACTTCTTAATAAAGTTCCGATTCTTTGTAAAAAAGTGTTATTATTTTGCGCGCGGCTCATCCGCAAAATGCGACTCGCGATTCGTGACCGCCGTGAGCGCGACATTTTGGGGGCTCGTCCGGATCGTAACAATCCATCGGATCGATCGTTTTGATATGACGGAGAATCGGGCGGTGACGGATATAGAAAGTGTGTCGGAACAGCGAGCGAAATCCGTGAATTCCGATAGTGTAACGAGGAGGCGGATGCCTTCGATTAGAAAGAAAACTTGTGTGCGAATGAAGTAACCGGAAACAACAGATATGAAGATAATGCTCAGACTCTTATTAGAGGAGTTACGTCTCACAAGAGCAGAGCGCACTACGCTGATGCAACAAAGTTCGGAGATTCGTTTGCTTCTCGATCAACAGGGAGGGTTAGAACGGAGTAACGCTACGCACCAGGCCAGTCTAACCCCAATTCTAATTTTGTTTTGTAAATAATCTCGGTATTAAATTAAAACTTGTCTTTGACGGAAGTCATCTCCCATTTTTGATGCAGTTTAATTTAATCGCGCGTGCGAATAATTGGGGGAATGCGGAGAAAGTTGTTGTATTAGCATCGTGTCTTAGAGGAAAGGCGCGTGCAGTTTTAGTGGGAGGTACGGAATTGGAAAATTCACAATTCGAAGATTTGGTTTCGCGATTAGAATTGCGCTTTGGAGAAAAATTTTCGACACAAACTTATTATGTGCAATTCATGAATCGAAAACAAAATTTCAGAGAGGATTTAACTTTTCTCGGCTCGGATTTGTAACGTTTATTTCGTCTTACTTATCCGGAGTGTTCTCCCGGTTTACAAGATAAAATTATGTATTCGTAATTCGTTGTTGCGCTTACAGACGGGAATATAAAACAGATTTTACAGTTAGAAGGGCTCACATCTTTAAGGGTTGCCGTTGAAAGGGCAATGACGATAAAAGTCACAAAAGATAACAGTTTTGAAACAAAAGATAATTATAATTTTCCGAAAAATTGTAATTTTTCTAATTTTAATGAGAGAACTGATTTTGAAAATGTACAGAACAAAATATTAGGAAATCGAAAGATGAGAGTATCTAATCTAGAAAACCTGACGCAATGTATTCCGCCAAAGGAAGCAGCGCACCGTACGATGGCGAAAAATAAAAGAAGGAACGTAACGCGTAAGTTTCAACTGCATTTTTTATTTTTTCTCTCTTTTTTTCCAATATTGTGCAATATTATATATTTAATTTCCACAATATTTCGATGGAGCGTCGCGCGATGCGCTTACTGAGCAGACGTTACATTCTGACGGCCACGGGTTACAAATTTTTGGAATTTGGAATCAACATTGGTCCACCGAGCTACGTGAAGATCGCTCTGGGAAATCATCGACAGGAATTGATACTGTCTCTCGAAACGTGGAAGAGACTCTACGAGCAGCGATGAAATGTCTATAAATTGCTGCGAAACGATTACAAAGACAATTTTATAAGCGTCGGACCGTTAACCATCAGAGTTTGCCTGATGAACGACGTTACATTTGTACGTCTTGAATCTTTGAACGTATGCATAATGATGATCGAATCGACAGCACGCCGAATGTTTGATTTGAATGTATCGATGTGACATTCGATCGACTCGTCAGATTCGTCGATACGATCGATGCCAAGTATACGCGATTTTCCAACATCGCGTCTGTTGTAACAGATTCCAAGGAAATACCGAACGCGATACGCGATTGCGATATTTTCGATACACATCAACTCGTCGAATGCAAGCTGTTAGCTTTAGTTTTTAGTGTGTAAGAAAAAAATGTGAATAAAAAAAGTTTCACGCTTAAATGAAAAAAATGTTCAATTTGTTTAAAAATATAAACATATATAATATGCAAAAAAAATATATATTTCTTTCCTCCCACTATAAAAATAATTAGCTGAAAAATAACATTCGTCATAAGAGAGAGAGTCGCAACGGAAAAGATATACGTATAGAGAATAGGTATACGAGAAAGATAGTAGATATACAATAGGAGAATTGCAACGGGAGAGAGAGAGAGATAATTGGTAAAGAAAAAAAGAGAAGATGAGAACATGGAGCGGCGAGCGCGGCGGGCGCGGCGGCGGCGGTTCACAGCGAGTGCCGGCGGGTTCGGCCAGAAACACCTGGCGTGGCGCCCGTACGTTGCATTAAATGTTCGGAAGTCAGAGGAGATGCTTAGCCAGCGCCAGTAACTCCTGGCTGGGGCAGCGAACACGCTATCTCTGCTTGGCGAATTCTCTGTGCGGGATCGGAGTCGGTCTCGCTAAGCGAGATGATTCCGAAAATCTGTCTTTTCTACGGTCGGATCGGGCTTTTTATACCCCGCGGATCGATAGTTTGATAATATTCGGCATATCTTCGCGTCGATCTGCGGGTATTATTTTGCCGAATTAATTGGCAATAACAAAATAACAATTGGTTCGTTGTTGTATTTTAAACGGCGCGTTCGGCTATCTCCGCCGCGCCGCTCTAAGTAGCGCAGATTCCCCGTACGGCCCGTAGACCGCGATAATTCGAAGCGAATTTATCAGCGCTTTGTGCCTTTAAGCCAACAGGTAGTCGGTCGGCTTTTGTCCGTAAGCTGACGGATCCATCCTCACCTCCGAGTAGCTACCCGCGATCCGCGCCGCTGTAAATACCCGCGCCCGCCGTACGCATAAACACCCGCGATCCGCGCCGTTGTAAATACCCGCGTCTGCACTGCTCCGACTTTCAACCGCGCCCGCCGTACGCATTCGCAGTCACATCGCTGTAAATATTCGCGTCCGCGCCGCCGGTAATTACTTATCTCTGCTGTATATAAACGCGTCTACGTCATTGGACGACAACTGCGCCGCTGATTAAAATCATTGTAAAACGCGCTGCGATCGTCACCATCACGACTTATTATATCTATCTATCATCCAACATTCTTTGCTGAATAAATGTAGTAATATCGAGGAAACTTATTCGTCTTGCCGCTTTTTCATCCCGAATCCAAACAAACCGACGAGCGTATCCGCGCACTTAGCATAGCATTTCAGAATACAAACCGACGAAAAGGCCGTTTTAACATTTTATTAAGCACTAAGCACAAGAGCAATAACAAGAGCTTTTCACAGTTTAATAATAATTCGCCGCGACACAGCTCAAACTCGCGCGTCGCGCCGACGACTCTCTCGCCAAAACAATGCTTAACAACCGCTTGATGACCGCTTAACGACCGCGTCGGCAAGGAACGATCTTCAGGCAATGAGAGTAGCGTCGAGCGGAACACTGCTCGGTCATAACAATATTATACGCTTTATTTTCTTCAGCATCAATCAAGTTAAGTTTCCATGGAAGCATCTTTGTGCTCTGACTGCTTTACCGCTGGTTGCAGTAGCCGCAACAGGAAATACGTCAAAATCACGTGACGTTATAGAATTCAAGATAGTACTTTCGTAGTGCACTGCTCTCTATATCGGAATGCTATTCGTAGTACTGATAGTACTCGGAGTGAATAAAGGAACGCATCCTTTAATTACAGTAGCCACAACAAGTGACGACAAAATTTATGACGTCATTATTCTATCGTAGTGTTATTGCAGCACACTGGAATAAATTTCGGAACAGCATTACAGTACTGCCAGTATTGACAGTGAGTTACGGAACGCAGCCGTTGATTTCTTTACTGTTTAACTCTTACTATTGAGCTCTATAGTATACTGGAGTGAACCTTCAAGGAATGGAGATGTCTCACTTATTTAAAAAAAAACAACGTGCAAATTGGTATCGCTCTCTTTGTCAAAAGTTTCTCGGATTGGTTAATATTATTTTATCATAAGATTGACCAATAAGTACACTGTAGAAAAGAGATAAAGATTCCAACTTTAGTATGCTCGTCCTTTTCTCCACTGGGCCGCGGTTTTCTATAGTTTAGTATAGGGAAGGTTTATCCATAAAATATAAAAATAAAATACTGAAATTAGATATTCAATTATTAATTAATGACTTTTGTTGCTTTAAAAATTAGAAACACTTAAAAAAAGTAAAATAAAAATATCAAATAAAATTATCATTTTAGATATTTAGTTACTGGAGACCAAATACTGTCCATAGCATTGGCATATCATATTGGAGAATCAACAGCACCTGCTATTATAAAAGAAACAACTGAAGTCATCTCGAATGTTTTACTTCCTAAAATTTTACAGCCGCCATCTGAAACAGATTATAAGCGAATTAGTGCAGGATTTCTTGAAAAATGGAATTTTCCAAATTGTCTTGGTTCGTTTGATGGCAAACATTGCGTTATTCAAACTCTTTCACACTCTGGCAGTTTATACCACAACTATAAAAAAACGTTTAGTATAGTATTAATGGCTACTTGTGATTCTAATTATAAATTCACTTTAGTTGATATTGTTCGTATGGAAGTCAAAATGATGCAGGTATATTTTATAAATTCGGAAAACTATTAAGAACACAAAAATTGAATTTGCTAAGAAATGAAGTAAAATTGCCAGGAAGTAATGAATCAATTGCATATTTTTTTATTGGAGATAAAGGTTTTCTTTTATCGAAGAATTTAATGAGACCTTATTCAGAAAGAACTTTAAATGAAAAGAAAAAAATATTCAACTACAGATTATCATGTGCACGAAGAACAATTGAGAATACCTTTGAAATTTTGGTATCTCGTTGGAGAGTACTGCGTAGACCTATATGCATGCAACCTAATACTGTTGACAAAATAATCCTAAGTACAGTGTGTCTTCATAACTTTTTAAAAAGTTTTGATGAACAGCAGTCTGAAACGTGTAGATTCTATTGTCCTCCCAATTTTATTGATACGAAAGTAATAATGGAGATGTAATAAATGGTTCTTGGAGAAAAAATTATATGCATATTCAAAGTATTCAACCATGCAGTGCTCGTCGAGCTACAGTTCAAGCATATGAACAACGAAACAAACTTGCAGATTATTTTTTGATTCCAGAAGGAGAAATACCATGACAATATGAATATATAATGTTACGTCGTGACGACTGCACGATTCTTCTCTTTCGGGTATCTGTTATTAGAATTTAATTAAGCGGATAAATGAATGACACATGTTCTGTTACTCTGTTAGATCGCGACGGTTACGCAACTGATCTCTTCCGGGGGTCGGTTTCTAGAATTCGGCTAAGCGGATAATCTCTATTATCTTAATCGTGGAAGTACACCGATGTTACATCTTGACGACTGCACGATTCTTCTCTTTCGGATATCAGTTATTAGAATTTAGTTAAGCAGATAAACGGATGACACATGTTCTGTTAGGATCGCGACGGCTACGCAACTGATCTCTTCCGGGAGTCGGTTACTAAGAATTTACTACGTTACTAAGCGGATAATCCCTATTATCCTAATCGCGGAAAAACAACACGTGTACAGATGTTTTCCTCAACAAAATCATATATATATAGTGCCCTTAAAGGCACGGAACACTCACTCTCTGCTACGTCCTTTTTTTTTACATGGTCGGAACATTTTCAGTTTATCAGTTTGTCGATAATTCAGTTTGTCAATAATTCAGTCGGTGTCAGTCGAAAACACTCAACAAGTACAAGTGATCAAGTTTCCTGACGACACCATTACCGCCTTCATCTCGCAGGTCTCAACTCTTCAGAATAAAAGTAAGTTTAATTACACATAAAAAATTCCCTAATAATAGTTTTCGGGTCTCGTCTCCTTATACTTTCTCATTCCTCCCTTACATCCTTTCTATCCTCTGCCGTTCTCCTTATACTTCTACTCCCTTTTTCTTTTTCTTTTCTCTTTCTTTCTTTGCTTGGGCCGTCGAATCTCTCGGGCTCCCTATGCGTTGCGGAGCACTCAGCAGATTCATGGCTGCCGAATAATTCGGCAAAATCTGCTTCTCCTCTGTTGGCTTCAGTCGTCGAACCTCTCGGGCTCCCTATGCGTTGCGGAGTACTCAGCAGGTTCATGGCTGCCGAGTAATTCGGGAAATCTATTCTTTTCCTTTTTCTCTCCTCTCTTACAATTTTCTCTTTCTCTTTTTAATTTCTCTCCTCTGTCGGATCTCTCGGTTTCCTATTAAATATTTCAGAGATAGCCTTAAGGTTCGCGACTAATGACATTTCCTTCATATTCCAAATCCATTTCTTCTAGTGAAAACTGCATCATCCACACTCTCCGACGCTCAAAGACGGAGGCGAGCCCTGAAGAGGCTCCGTTATCGTCAGAACAAGCGAGCTCGTCAAACAGGGAACTATCCTTCGTCTAGGACATCCGAGGTTTTGACACATCAAGAAACCACGAGTTGTTCCAGGAGACCCCATTATTTACACATATCTCCTCCATCCTATTCCCCGATCAGACCAGCTGAACCTGGATCACCCCCAGATTTCAGTGTACTCTTCCCAGAGCGCCATGACCTCCAGATATACCCAGATTTCCGCACCCAGAAATCCTTGGATGAGTTCTGTGAACTACGGACTCCTTCCCCTCGTCCCCTAGACCTCACTGGCGAAAACTCGACCTCCTCTCAAAACAACCACACACAGTCAACAACATACAATTTAAAATAGATTAATAACAAATTAAAAATACTAAACTAATAGATTAATAGAATTATACACAGAAAACCAAACAATACATCCGTCAATTTTTAGAACACACGAATTTCTGTACGTAACACCCTTCTTGCTTTATATTTTTGTAAATATATCGTCAGTAAATATATTCCAACGTAAAAAAAAAAAAATAACGATCTTGTAGCTACCTAACCCTGTAATCGTTTCAAAATTATTAATTACATTGTAAAATTTAAATTATTTATCGTTTAGTTATTTGCTCCCTCATTCATTTCTCCTTATCCTAAAATTCGCGCATGATCCTGTCCCTGGCAAAAGAGATTAAATTCTCTTGCCTAAATTACGGACTGACGGACGCACGTCATGCAGTCGAAGTAATAGCATCTTTTTCAAGACGTTGACTCGCACTCGTGGCTCTGCACAGTGTGTCCGACTCGTAGGGACACCTCAGCGCGGCCACCTGCGAGAGGGTATTTGGAGCGTCCTTCCAAGCCCCATCCATTTAAAAAAAAAAATATATAAAAATATATTTACCTCGGGTTGGACGTAAGAATAAGAAGAGAACAAAACCGTGATAGAATTTAATAGTAACTTAATATTGTTGCGGCCGTGTGGTGTTCCGTTCGGCGCTGCCCCATGAAATTAATCAATATCAATCGGTAAGAGTTTGAATAGAGGATCGGCCCTTGGCAACGCGTCGTTCTCCGACTGTTATACAGATTTCACGGCCAAATTCCGCGGTGGCCGGACGCGTTTCTGTACTGTTGTACTGTTGGTTTAATAAAGAGCGAGCTTTTTCTTTAAACAGTGTTCTACCTTTCCGAAAGCGCTCCGCCGAGTATCGCGATCTCGGGAAGTAACGCCGCGAACGCGATTTTGGGGGCTCGTCCGGGATCGAATTTTTCGATCCGTGTGTGTGTGTGTGTGTGTGTGTGTGTGTGTGTGTGTGTGTGTGTGTGTGTGTGTGTGTGTGTGTGTGTGTGTGTGTGTGTGTGATAATGGCGGAGCAACAAACGGAAGAGACGGGGCCTGGACAGGAAAAGGCGAAAGGTCGGAGAATGCAAGAAAAAGGGCCTGTACTCGAGCGAAAGGGCCAGAGGCGTCTCCGAACTTGGAGGAGATTCTTCGCTTGACACTGGAGGAGTTTCGCTCTCTGAGGGAGAAGCGCGCTCGTTGAGAGATGGAAACATCTTCAATGCCCGGTCCGCAGGAAGAGATTTCGCAACGTCCGATATCAGGTCAGTCATTTCCTTTTTCAAATTTTAGTTCCGACTTGAAACTTAAGCCCGATACTTATGACGGTAGTGTTCCGTTGCGCGAATATCTTACGCAGTTTAATTTAATTACGCGGGCGAATAATTTGGGAAACGCGGAGAAGGCTGTCGTATTAGCGTCATGTCTCCGAGGAAAAGCGCGTGCGATTTTGGAAGGGGGCACGGATTTTGAGAACTCTCAATTTGAAAATTTGGTCGCGCGTTTAGAGCTACGTTTTGGAGAAAATTTATCCTCGCAAAATTATTATTATCAATTTACGAATCGAAAACAGAGATTCGGAGAATATTTAGCTGCATTAGCCTCGGATATCGAGCGTTTATCTCGATTAGCTTATCCTGAATGTTCTCCCGGAGTTCATAACAAAATTGCTTGTTCTCAATTTATAGTTGCATTGTCTGATGTGAATGTTAAACAGACATTGCAGCTAGAAGGGTTAACATCTTTGAGGGCCGTGGTAGAAAGGCTTTGGCTATTAAAATTATTGGAGAGAATTGTTTAAAAGAGCGAAGAAATTTTGATTTTAAAGAGGTTAAAGATTGCTCGAATTATAAGAGCAATCCTGATTTAAACGGGTTCAAAGTAGAATCTCGTGGAACGAGGGGTTTAAATTTTAAGAAAAAGAAGAATTTTAGATTTCAAGAGAAAAAGGAATGTTGGCAGTGTGCAAAACAAGGGCACTTCCATTCCGAGTGTCCATCACTTTCTGTTTCACAACAGGGAAAATAGGTTTTGTCGAACTTTCAGGGGCGGGCTCGAAACAAATGGAAGAAATGCCCTGGGTGTTTGTAGGCGTTTTGAGAGAGGGTGTGAAAAATCAGGAAATATTATTTTCCAAAGCTCTCTTAATGGGACTGTTTTTTTAAATTGGATACGGGCTCCGACGTGACCTTGGTGAGCAATAAATTTATAGGGAGAAAAGAGAAGCGTTTTTTAGCAAAGGAAGAAAATATTAGGTATTCTACGGGGGAAAGGGTCTCGATCAGTTTTAAAATGTTAACGCTAAGATAAAGTTAGGGAGATTTAATTTAGAGTTACCGATTTTCGTTGCCGATATTGGAGAGGATTGTATTTTGGGCGCGGATTTCTTTTCACGAATAGGGATGCAAACTGTAATAGAATCTTTTCTCCGTGGAAATCAAAGGGAAGGTTTTTGTCGTCGGATTAAGCAAGAGGACGAAGCTGTGCCCGCGGAGTTGGAAGAATTCTTTGATAATAATTCCCGGGAGTTGGAGATAGATCAGAGAATAATTTTCGCTACATTGTTGCGAGAATTTCGTGACGTGTTTTCGGAGCAAGCCGTTGCAGGAAAGTGTGAAGTTCTTCAACATAAAATTGAATTGATGGATTCTCGTCCTATCAAACAGGTTCCTAGGAGAATCCCAATACATATGCGTTCAGAAGTTGAAAAAATTATGGAAGACATGAAAGAACAAGAGGTAATTGAAGAATCTTCAAACCTTTGGGTTTCTCCAGCAGTTTTGATAAAGAAGAAAGATGGATCTCTTAGATTTTGCGTTGATTTTCGGAAATTGCGGTTACGAAAAAAGATTCTTATCCGCTACCAAGGATTGACAATCTTCTTGATCAGTTATCGGGAAATGCCAGGTTTTCCACTCTGGATTTGAAGAGTGGTTATTGGCAACTGAAAATTCGTCCCGAAGATAGGGAAAAGACTGCTTTTTCTGTGGGGAATGGACTTTGACAATTTGTTGCAATGCCTTTTGGTCTGTGTAATGCCCCGGTTACCTTTGAACGTCTTATGGAACGGGTGCTTCGGGGTTTACTTTCGAAAATTTGCCTGGTTTATTTAGATGACGTAGTATTTGGCAAAACCTTTGAGAAAATGAAAGAGAATTTAAGAGAGGTTCTTCTGAGATTTCGTGCTGCGAAACTTAGTGTTAACCCAAAGAAATGTGATTTATTTAGGAGACAAGTAAAATATTTGGGTCATGTTGTTTCTTCTGCCGGGATCCTACGGGATGTTACGGATCCTGAGAAGACTGAAGCGGTCACTGAGTGATCAGTTCTTCAGAATAAGAAACAGGTCCGAAGTTTTCTTGGATTTTGCTCATATTATTGGAAGTTTGTTAAGGGATTTTCTTCAATTGCGAAGCCTCTGTTTAAGTTAACTGAGAATTTGACTAAATTTGATTGGACCGGATAATGTCAAGAAGCATTTTTGAGGTTAAAGCAGGCATTAACATCTGCACCTCTTCTTTCCTTTCCGAAGGGAGAAGGAAAGATGATTTTGGATACGGATGCTTCAGATTTTGGAATAGGGGCGGTACTTTCACAAGTTCAGGACGGCTATGAGAGGGTCATTGCTTATTATAGTCGGGTTTTGAACAAGCCTGAGCGGAATTATTGCACAACAAGAAGAGAGTTATTAGCTTTGATAGAATCGGTGAAACATTTTCATCATTATTTGTACGGAAAGAGTTTCTCTATTCGAACTGATCATGCTTCTTTGAGATGGTTGAGGTGAGTATATCGAGATTATAAGCGCGGTTTTCCTTTTTAAAAACTTTAGTATCGGCGGATGTTACAAAAATTAATAGTTTGAGATGTTCTGTTCGGGTAAGCGTATATCCGCATTTTGAAATAGTTCCCTTATTGGTTAAGGCGAAAACCATGTCATCCGCAACCAGGGCATAAATTTCCTTGAGTTGATCATCTAGTTGGTCGATTATTTTTCCTGCGACTTCTTCATATAATAGACCATAATTACTAAGTTGACAATCGTCTTCGGGTAATGCGTTCCAGAATGTATCTCCATCTTTTATCGATACATTGATACATATATCGATACACTGAGTAGCCGTGAGTTCATAGGTTACTCCTGAACGTATAATCCTATTGATATCTACTTTTACCTTGGTTATATAATTGTTCAATCAAACGAACTCGTAGAGTGAAGTTCGATTGAGATTATGCCTGGTGTCTCGTCCGGATGGATAACTAAGTAGTAGTCGTCTTTTCTTCCCTACTTTATCAACAGTGTTCACAATTCACAAAAAACGCGCGCTCATCCTCCATCGCCTCACATATAGCACTGCGCGCGCATCCATCTTCATTATTTTAAAGGTCTAAGGCAAATCGCCTAGTGAAGACTAACATAGCGGGAGAGCAGAAGCTGCAAAAGTCAGATTGGGCATGGGAGATCCATCCGGACGAGACACCAGGCATAATCTCAATCGAACTTCACTCTACGAGTTCGTTTGATTGAACAATTATGCCCTGTTGTCTCGTCCGGATGGATAACTAAGTAGTTGTTTAAAGAGGACGATTTGCCGCAAAAACTCAATTATTATTAACTTGTTGCATACGAAATCGTATCAATCTAACGCAAAATTCGAGTAGCCTAAAAGCCAAAAGGCTACAAATAAAAATAAACAGGGTATTACATACTTAGAACAATAGTAACGTAAATAGATATCTGTTACATTAAAAAACATTAGAAACTTAAAAAAACGTAAAATAGACTTAAAATATTAGCGAAACATAAAATGAAGCATAGATATCTATTAAATGAACAAAAATAACATATTCAACACTTCGATAAATGCTATTGATTTAAGACAAGAGAACAGCGCTACTAAATTCGTCCGGATTAACAATGGGGCGATTGTAAAACCTCGCAAAGACACGGAATTCCCCGGACCAACCCGCAGCTCGTTTAATTAGATCTACAGCGACTCCCTTTCTAGCAGCCAGGGAAGTAGAGGCATGTCGCGTACTATGTGCTGAGAAGTCGCCCTCTACTCCACATTCCTCTAAGCTGCAACGTAACCAACGACATATTGTTTGGACTCCTACTGCTTTATGAGGTTTCACGCACGCTATAAATAACGAATTACAATCAGGAGAACGTAAACTTTTAGTTATGCTTATATAGTATTGTAATAACGAAAATATACAAAGCTCCGGACGGTTATAGAAGCGAGAAAAAACAAGGAGCGGTTGCACGCGACCAGGAGCTGAAGTTTTAATGCGATTCGGAATCTTAATAATAACCTTATCATTAGAGAACGAAATATTTGATATTTTAATAGCCGTAAGAGTTTGAGCGCGTTGTCCGGATCCCAAAGCCAAGAGAAGCACTAGTTTCTTTGTAATAATGTTTAATGGTAAAGTAGCATATGGAAATATGTTTGCCAGTTTTGTAATCACGGGCGCCAAATGAAATCATAACGAGGCCTCTGCGGTTTAATAAAACTGGCACCTCTACAAAACCGCTTAATGAGAGGATGATTTCCAATCTCCTTATCCGTAATAAGAGAGATTGCCGAACGCATAGTATTAAGCATTGAATATGAGCCAGTTTTGTGAAGTTCCTGAGTTAAAAACTCAAGAATCTGACTAATCTCAGGAGCAAATGGGGAAATCTGATGCTTCAGGCAAAAATTCCACCAATCTCGTAGCGGGCGAGTATATTGCTTGATTGTAGCCGATGAGAGTGAAGCAAGCATAGTATCTAGTGCTGCCGATGGTACTGCCTGTAATTCGAAAGCTTTCCTGATAACTTGCCTGCTGCCAGGGAAAGCTTTCTCCATTCCGGGTGTTGACTCCTGAAAGGTGCAGACAATAGAAATTGGGAGGGTGACAAAATGAAAAGATCAGCGACCAAAAGGCGAAGAAACATGGGGAACCATGATTGCGAAGACCACCAGGGCACAATTAGGATTCCCACGGCCTCCTCATCTATTATCTTGCGCAAAACTTTTGGAATTAAAATAAATGGAGGAAAGGCATAAAAATAGAAACGGCACCAAGATAACGTAAACGCGTCGATCGCCCATGCGCTTGGATCAGGGAACCAAGAGACATATGTTTCATTTTTGGCGTTGCCAAGTGATGCGAATAGATCTATATCGAACGGGCCAAATTTCCTGTCAACACATCTGAATGCCTGTTCTGACAAGGACCACTCAGTATCAGTATCGACGATTCTCGATTCTGAATCCGCAATGACATTGTCAACCGAGGCAATGTAGGATGCAAAAAGGTGGATGTTCCGTTTCTCACACCATTTCCATATATCTCTAGCAATATCAGATAAAAGAGGATATTGGATTGAACCAAACTTATTTATGTAAGAAAGAGCCGTGGTATTGTCCAGACGAAGGAGAATATTGCAGTCCTTAAGATCTGCTGCGAAACATTTTAGAGCATAGAACGCCGTTTTTAACTCCAGAGCATTAATATGCAGCAATCTATCCTCAGCTGTCCACCAATCATGCGTGCGTTGATTTTCATATGAGGCTCCCCAACCTGTTAAGGAAGCGTCTGAGAAAATTTCACAGGCATAAAGACCTGAATAAATGATATTACATTGGTTGAAATTGGAGAGTATTTTAATCCACCACTCGAAGTCTTCCTTCAAATAGGAAGGAATTAACATCTTCGCCTGATAATTCCCAGAATGGGCTGCAAGGGTTAAGAATTTCTCTCTTTCAAATCTTTTAGTATACAGCAGGCCATATTGTACTGCTGGACAAATCGAAATAAGCGAACCAATCATGCTTGCAAATTGTCTGATTGAACACTCTGATTTTTGGAAGATGTTCTGCACACGAATATGAAGTCTGCTCCTCTTCTCGGGTGGAACAGTAATCGATTGTTGAGCTGAATCGAAAATAAATCCCAGATACTTGCATCTAGAGGAAGGTCTGAGCTGGGATTTGTTATAGTTTATGAGAAAACCTAGAGATGTAGAAGCAGGTCTAGAGATGCATTAATATTCTTCTGACATTCTTCTCTTGTGATACCTAGAAGTAAGAAATCGTCTAAATATACGATTGATTGAAAACCTTTCTCCCGTAAAATTCTGACTACGGGGCGGATGATTTTAGTAAAAATATAAGGAGCCGTCGCCAAGCCAAAGGGTAAAGATATAAACTCGTAAAATGTATTTTTCCACTGAAATCGAAGAAACCTTCTATGAGAAGGGTGTACGGGTACCAATAAATATGCATCCTCGAGATCTATCGTGGCCATTTTGCAGTTTGGGGTCATGAGGCGAACCACGGTACGCCAGTCCTCCATCTTAAATGTGGGGGAGCTATGTACGAGTTTAGATCTTTCAAGTTCAAGATAAAGCGCATACCGCCAGACGATTTAGGAATCAAGAAGAAGGAAGACAAAAATTGATTCTCTGAAGGCTCTACAATAACTAGTGCTCCTCTTTCAAGCAAACGACTAATTTCCATTGTACAAAATTTCGCCTCTGTCGAGGACAAAGTTGGATTATTCAAGACAGATCTAGGCGGAGGTAGTTTGAAAAAAGGGATCTTATAGCCCGTTATTGCTTCCAATACAATGGAATTTGTAGTTACCCTTCTCCAATGGTCTGCAAAGAGGGCTAGGCGACCTGCTGATCCGGATGCAATTAATGTCTGGTCCGTGTTCTGGACCGGGAAGCTGACCTCCTGTTGCGGCTCGGAATCTGGAAGCCTCTCCTCGCATGGTGAGCCAACGGCGCTTTGCGAAGAGAGGGTCTGGAGTTTTTCTGCCTCTGATACCTGTCGCGAGGAGGTAAGTTGGTCTGCCTAGTGTACTGCTTCGTCTGCGGTTGCCGAACTTGCTGATTTCGTGGCTGAGACGTCTTCCTGGCCATTATGCGAGCCACCTTCTCAATAGATTGAGCCGCACTGACTTCCTCTGCAAAGTGGCTGCCAAATAAGCAATCGTCGATAGGAGCTGAGTCGGACACGCTCTTTCCGAGTAAATTCAGCGATGGGACAATGAAGGCCCGCCTCGTTTGAGATAGCCGAAGATGGTGGTCGGCTAACAAGTGAATGCCTTCTGCAATTTTGCTGATAGCAGTCTTACCTTCCATCGACGCCCGAAGACACTCGAGTTTCGATAAATCTGAAATTCCGGAAGCCAGAGCATTTAGTGAGGCTCCTACCTGAAGCTGAGCAGACATTTGATGCTTGTCTCGAGCAAGGACTGTGGCACCCAGGTTAGGAAGAATTTCCTTATTAATTTTCGGTGGACTAAGGAACTCGAGATCCTCCTTCGGTTCATACTTGGTGAGTATATTATATTTTATATCCTCTCTGAGGCCTGAGCGCACTTGCAACTTAGTGGTATCACGAATAAGCGGAAGCCATGGTGATACGGCGGGCTGATGAGTCTGCTCTCCAAACAGCTCAGACATAAATAAATCCGACTCGGGTTTCGGCTCACCAAGTTCCCTAGCGACGGTTGCGATCGCGGGGTCGGCAAACGCGACCTTATGAAATAGGGGAAGTATGCCCAGGGTCGCTGCCCCGGCTGCCACATGCCCCGCGTTCAATCATTTGCATCTCCTCGATGGAGGAAGCCTCGCCGGGCTCCTCCAGGAAAGTCGCAATGTCCACCGATGGGACAAGACTCGCAGGTCTTTGACTATCCTCCGACACCTCGCCGAGTGTCGAAGGTTTGCGACGCTTTAAGTAATCAAGGAATTCACCCAGCGCTTGCACCAGTCTCTCACGAGATGGCGAACGTCCTTCCAAAGATTCCGCTGAAGATCTGCGTGAGGACCTGATCGTTGAAGAACGGCGAGATAGGTTAGATCTCGAACGCGATCTTCTATTTCGAGATTTCTCCTGTTTACGCCTGCTTCTCCTCGAACCTTTAGAATCTGGTGATCGGATCCTCTTGTGCTTTGTCATATTAACAATAAAAAGGAAATCAACGAAAAATAAACTAGGAAAAATGAAATATCCACGAGGAACTCTGTTGATTTTCGGGAACAGAAAACACGAATGAAGATGGATGCGCGCGCAGTGCTATATGTGAGGCGATGGAGGATGAGCGCGCGTTTTTTGTGAATTGTGAACACTGTTGATAAAGTAGGGAAGAAAAGACGACTACTACTTAGTTATCCATCCGGACGAGACAATAGGGCATAATCTTGTAAGGTGATCTTTATAATCGCGAGGATGGTGACGTCTGTCCATGTTCCATAAGGGTCTGAATATGTCCATGACATGTTCCGTCGGCATCTAATTGTCCCGTCAACATTACAGGCCTGGTGAGGTTAGGATGAATGCCTATAATAAGTGTTGTTCCTAAGTGATAGTTACCAAAGACATGCATATTTATGTATATTCTTTGGAATACTTCCTGTATGTATGAATATTTGCTATTGGGAACATCCATAGAGTGAGAGAACATCCTACATTTCCTGATTAGTCTATCAATCTCAATTTTACATTGGTGTAACCTTCTAAATTCATTAAATTGGAGTAATTGCAGATAAACTCGGTCTTTTTTAGAGTCTGCGGCGGAATGTCACATTCCTCGATGTTCAAGAGTGATAATATGGTTAAATTTGCCTGCGGTGATCCACAGTCATAGCCTATTATTCCGTGAGCTTTCCGAATCCAAATAAATGTTATCATTATGGCGATCCTTCCGATCATCTGAAAATTTAATTATTCGAGATTGGCTTGATATGAGAAATCCTTAAGTGATTGGGATGAATTACGCAACTGTTTTTTTTAATTTTAATTCTAACGTCATTTCGATTTAATATTTCTAAGACTTCGTGCGGGCCTGTATATTGGTCTCCGAATTATCTTGGTTTGGGCCCTTTTTGTGAGAATACGTAATCCCCTAGTTTGAAAGTTTGTGGTTTAATCTTCCTGTCGTAATATTTCTTAGATTTGATTTTTGCTTCGACAATATTTTCGCGAGCATTTGCTTGTATGATATGAAGCTAAGTAACTAGAAGTATTTTATTAAGAATTCATTATAATTTGCTAATTTATCTTCTGGAGCTAAGGATTCGCTAAACGATATTCTTGCTATTTTCCCAAAGACTAATTCGTATGAGGTATGTTTAGTTGCTTCGTGTACATTGGTGTTATAATTGAATGTAGCGAGATCGATCCACCTGTCCCACTGTTTTCCTTCAGTTGCATATTATTTTAAATATTCACTAAGTGCGTGTTGGGATCTTTCTAACGAACCATTGGATTGAGGATAAAAGGCAGTAGTGCGTAGTTTGCGAATTTTGAATATCTTAGCGAGTTTTTTTATTAGATCGCTAAGGAGCGTCCTTGATAGTGTCCTATCTAAGTTTCTTCCTTGATCAGTCAATATTGCTTTCGGTGCTCCTAGTATACAAATAAATTTATCAACCAATGCTTCCGCAATTGTTTCAGAGATTTGATTTGGCAACGGTATTGTCATCCAAACTAGTCAGTTGGTCCTGCAAGGTTAGAATGTATTCGTTTCCTTGTTCGGTCTTAGGTAACGGTTCTAAAATATCCATGGCTACCTTATTAAAAGCAGATCCTGGTGTATCAGTAATGATCATGGGCTGTTTAGTTTTGACTCGTACTAATTTTTTCAATTGGCATTGCAAGCATTGTTGTATATATTTTTGCACATCTGATTTTAAGTTTTCCCAATAATAGTTGTGTTTAAGTTTATTGTATGTTTTGGTAACACCTCGATGTTCTTCTGTGGGTGCACAGTGCATTTCACTTATACTTGAGCGGAGATCTTTTGGGGGATATTTTATTAAGCCATTGCAAATAATTATCTTAATGTACGCGTCAACAAAGACTAATTGTATCTATGTTTTAATATTGCTCCATGGTATATTTTGAATAAGTTCGGTTTTGGCTACACTAATAGTTTCCAGTTTTAGTTCGTCTGCTATTTTACGTAGGTCCTTCAAAGCTGATGTTATTTGCTTTAAGATCATTGTTTGTTGCTTTAAGGTCCTTCTTGTTGTCCTTTGCTAATTGTTAAAATCAGGTGATAATGATTCCTATACTTTATAGCTCGAATTTTTCCTAAAATAAGATCCCTTAATTATCCTTTAGGTAATTCGTTTCGTTCGAACAATTTTTGTGAACCTGAGTCTAAAGGCTTTCCGTTGATGTCGACAAAGTAGACTATATTATCTTTAAAAATAACAATTCTCGGGAATCGATGATATTGCCTTTCAGTACCTGATTTTCAATAATGACGGGTTTAGATTTTCTTAAGTCATCTTCTTCATTATTTTCATTATTCTCTTCTTCGTCTTTCCCTTCTCCTTCTTCTTCTTCCTCGCTATTTTCTCTATTCTTTCTTCTGACGGGTGTATTTCCATTCGCCAAATCTGTTATTTCTATGGTTTTGGGATTGATTAGAGAATATGTTTGCGATCTTTTCAGATGATCATTCCTTTTCTTTTATTGTTTGGCTTCTTGTTTGTATTCTTCGAAGTGCAGGCGGATTATGAATTAATGCCTTTTTTATAATTTGATTTTTTTGTCAGTTCGTTTAATTCTTCTTGGGTGAACGGTATGGAATTCGCGTTTTCCTTGAAAGAATTATCAATATTTGCCAAGTTTTCGGATTGTTCGTCTGATAGGTATAATTCAAAATCTTCGTCCTCTTCTATTTCTTCTTCCTCTTCGGATTCCAACAATTTGAAAATTATATCTGCGTCTTTAGTAGGATTTAAAGTTTTTCTATTGATAATTGTTTTGCAATATATTTTTACTGGGTTCCTTGATAATGCATCGACATTTACGTTAGTTTTTCCGGCTTTATATATACGTCATAATCGTATTCTGCCAGTTTCAATCTCCAACGAAATATTCTCATATTCGCATCTTATGCGTTCTTAAACCATAGTAAAGGCTTATGATCAGTAACTGAGGTAAATTTTTGTCCATAAAGATACGGTCGAAAATGTTTAACACAATAGACTATTGCTAGTGCTTCCTTTTCATAAGTATCGTATTTTAATTCATTGTTTGTTAAGGTCCGCGATGCATACGCGATTGGGCGATCTTTATTTATTTCCCCTTGCGATAGAATTCCTCCTACGGCTTCCTGAAGCGTCGGTTGTTAAGATAAAAGATTTTGAGAAATCAGGGTATTACAAGGGGGTTCTTCGCATAGTTTCTGCTTCAAGACTTCAAATGATTCTTCCTGGACAGATGTCCAGTCAAATCGTGTGTCATTTTTTAACAAATTTGTTAATGGTTTAGCGAGCTTCGAGAAATTTGGGATGAATCTATAGTATCCCGCTAATCCGAGAAATTGTTTGATATTGTTAGGCCGTTTTGGTCTAGGGAAATGTTGCACTGCTTCCAATTTTTTGGGATCTGATTTAATCCTGTTTTTGCCGATCATGTGTCCTAAATACTATATGTTACTTCAGATTTTAGAAATTCGCATTTATCTGGCTGTAATTTTAAGTTTGCTTCGTGTAATCTTTATTAAATTATTATACTTCCTTTCATGTTCTTCTAGAGAGGAGGTATATATAACGATATCATCCATATAGATGAATAATTCTTTCCCCTGTAATCTGGTTAACACTAAATCCATTAGACGTTGGAAAGTGGCAGGTGCGTTTTTTAGATCGAAGGGCATTCTATCGAATTCATAATGCCCGAAAGAAGTTGTAAAAGCTGTTTTATGATTATCTGAAGGATCCATTTTGATCTGGTGAAATCCAAAAGCTAAATCACAAATTGAGAAGTATTGGGCTTCTCCCAATTGATCAATGATATCTATAATATTCGGTATAGGATAGGCATCTCTAATAGTCTTATCGTTCGAAAATCCAAAACCATTCTCCAGCGTTTGTTTCCCTTTGAATCTTCCTTTTTAGACACTATCCATAGAGGGGTGTTATAGGAGATTGAGATAGCTTTATTATTCCGACTTCTAACAATTCTCCTACCTGCTTGTTTATCTCCTCCTTGTGAACTTGTGGAAATCTGTACTGTCGTATATTTATTGGCAGAGCATCTGTGGTTGATATTGGTGTATGATATTTGGTGTTGCAATACATGAGTGACAGTTAATTTTTCGCCAGATATGTGGAATCTGTCCTGACTGATTTTTATGTCTTATTATCCTTTTCTTTCTTGTTCATTTAAGTGTTCCAACCTCAAGGATTCTATAATTTCAGTAAGCCGATCCCTTTTGTCCTCTTTTGATATTACTAAGCATTCATGGAGATTATCGATTAAGGTAATGAGTGACACTCCTTATGTGAATTTGTCTTTATGTTTTGATACTTGCGTATACATTTATCAAATATTTCTTGAGACTGATTTTGTTTTGATGAAAAAATTCTAGAAGATTTTTTTATCTTTTATTTTATAGTTATTAATTAATTAAGTTTGCCCTCCTATGAGCTTCTTGATAGTATTTTGAGAGGTTTTTATTCTTTTATTTCTTTCCTTCGAGAGCATCCCAGTTTTTTGAAATTTAATATTTTTTAGTTGAAGCGGGAAATTCTTATTTTTAATTTCTCTTGGATAGAGTTGTGTCGAGTTACGCAGTGAGGTTTGGTAATTTCCCTCCTCGCAATCGACGGAGCTGGAAATTGCTAAAGAAGTGCGGAAATTTTCCTCTGCAATTCCAGAATTTCCTTTTGAGGTAGTTTGGCTATTTCTACTGTCAAGATTTTTGGGACTATTTAAATTTTTGAACGAGGTTCGGTAAGTTTCCTCTGCAATTTTAGGGGTTTCAGGAGAGGTTTGGAAATTTCCCTCTTCAAGAATCTTGGGATAGATTGATATTTGAGCAGAGGTTTGATAATTTCCCTCTGCAATTTTAGGATTCTCAGGAGAGGTTTGGAAATTTTCCCCTCCAAGGATTTTGAAATTGAAGTCTTCATTTTTATTTTTATCTTTATTTTCCGATTTCTCATGGATTTGATTTTCATTTTCAGGGTACATAGGATTCTTATTTCCTTCTTGGTTTGTATCTGTAGTCCCATCTTCAAGTAAGTAAACATGTTCGTTCTCATTCTTAGGATTGGTAACCTTTTCGGTATCATCCATGAAGAGTATTAACCTTGTCGTTGACAAGGTTAATACTCTTCATGGATGATTTCAGTACTGTCCAGAAATAATGAATATGTTAGAATTTTTGAAATATGCGCCTCGAGATTTTTTTCATGATCGTTGAGTATTTCATTGAGAGTCTTAAGTCGCAATATTGGTATTTCTGTTTCTTCGTCTAACGTACTTATAATATTTATGTATGCCTTTCCAGCAATATTTTCTACTATAGAATCTCTCGAATAAATTCCATGTGCTACTTTTAATTTAAATATGTATCCGATCTTTACTTCGGGGTTACCTATTCTCACATAAAACAATGACTTTGAACGTGATAGTACGATGATGATTTCTGGAGAAGAGAATGGTATATTAATTCCAGATATGTTTAGATGTCCCTGAGCATAATCTATCATTGAAAAGGTTTGTTTAAAGAAATCGTTACCGAGTATCAGACTATGAAATAGGGAAGTCATTAGACACTATGTGGAATTTTACTAAAATTTTAAAGAGAGTTAAGATAATTTCACCGAAAGTATAAACGGGAGGTGTTCATTTATTCCATTTAATTTTAATATGCAAGAGTGATCAATAGCAATATTTTTAGAGTTTACAAAATCCTTTTTGATTATATTCGGTCCGGAACCAGTATTTAACATAAAAGTTAAAGGAGAATTTATCTTATCTAAGAATATACGAACAATAGGCACTGTGTTTGTCGAGGTTTACTGTCACGGGTTGAGCTTTCGGTGTGTTTTTTATCAGGGTGTTGAAGACATCGATGAGTGTGAAATCTGCTCGGCCCCCCGTTGCACACCCGACTTCGGTGGACCATTGGAGTTTTCCGAATTGTTTGTTTTTCTACTTTTTCTACTTTTTTAATTATTGTTTAAAATTCGTAATTCGTAGTTTTCTAAAAAATGTCTCTGTGCTTTGCAGTAACGACAATACGGAGAACTATTCGATTTTTGAGTTATATCGACAATCTTTAGCGGTATGACCGAAGTTGTTGCAATTTTGACAAGAGATTTTCGATTTATTTCGCTGTTTGCTGGTCATTTTATTTCTTCTAACAATTACTGGCTGAATGTCTGGATTTGTCGCATCATTGGCAGATCAGGAAAGCCTTATTTTGATTGTTATTATCGTACGACAAGTTTTGGCATTATGTCCCGATTTCGAGCATAATTGACAGGTACTAGTATTTTCGTGTATCATGTTAACGATTCGTCGTGACTGTGGGTCGCGAAGTCGACACGTATAGCGTCGTGTCCGTGTTTCTTGCAAATCTGGCAAATCAGTATTTCGTTTCCCAAATTCTCGATTCTACTATAATTTTGATAGAATTAAGATAAGAATTTTGATTAAACGTCCTACAATTATTAGCTGAATGTCCATCTTTATAAAACAACAAATTTGACAGGTTTCTCGCGGTACAATAACATTAATTGGTTTTGAGATGGTACTTGATCTGCGACGCAAGTCCGAAATTGCGCGTAATTCTCTTTCTATATGTAATGCATCGGCCACAGTTCTCTTGATGTCGAGGTTTCTGGCTACTCTTTGTTCGATTTCCGGATTCAGACCTCTAATAAAACATTTACAAATATCCTTTTCTAAGTCCAGATACTACATTCTGGGAGAGAATTTCCGGAGTTTCGATTGGCCTCTAATATTTCTTTACCTAATTTGCATAAGTTACAACATCTTCATTACCTTTTTGATAAATAGAGCCTAGTTCATCTTGTAATTGATATACGTTTTTGGAATGACCATAAATTTGTTTTAAAAAATTTGTAAGTTGAGTAACATTGTCGAAGTCCTGACCTGCGACGGTACGACGGGCTTCCCCAACTATTTGCGTTCTTATAACTTTGGTGAATTGCGATTCGACTTCATCTGGTAACATGGATTTAGCTTCTTTACATCCCTCGATAAAATAACTTAGAGGGATGTTCTGGCCGTCAAAGAAAGGGATGGCCTCTATAGCGTTTTTTAATGTGGCGAAAAAATTATTTTGCGCCATTTAATTTATTTAAATCTTCTGGCTGTAGTAATGTCAAACTTGCCCGTTAACGCTAAATTTTCGGGGCGTAATGTATTAGACTCGGATGCTTCGCAAATGGTTTCCGATTCTTCAACAATTGTGGTCTTTTTTAAAGGAAAGGCAAGTCTGGAAGCAGAAGTTTTTGCTGGTGTAGAAGTGTATATAGTTTCTGATATAGTCTTTTTAGGATTACCGCCACTTTCTAGCTCAAGGTTGTAGAGAACGTTTATTTTAGCCTTGTCAGCCTTAGACCTTGTAGTCATTCCCGTCTCCAAAGATTGCACTTATCATCCCGGACGAGTTCCCAAATTTCTGCTATTTGTTACGTCCAGCCCGAGATAATTAATTTTAAAGAGAAAATATGGATGGGCTACAAAGGATGCTCCAAATATTCTTTCGTAGATGCGCGCGTAGGGCGTTCCTACGAGTCGGACGCACGTGCAGATCCACGAGTGCGGGTCAACGCCTTGAGAAAGACGCTATGACTCCGACTGCGTGACGCACGCCTGTCGGTAATTTAGGCAAGAGAGTTTAATCTCTTTTGCCAGGGACAGGACTATGTGCGAATCTTGGGATAGGGGGGGAATGAAAGAAGGAGGAAATAACTAAACGCCAAATAATTTGAATTTTACATATAATTGATAATTTTAAATGAATACAAATTTAACAAAACTACAAGATTTACGTTATTACTTCTATTCTATACTTCTTTTCAAGTATATTTGCTTGAGGTATATTTACATTTAATCAATAAAAAAAAAATGTTACAAATGTTTTTTTTTGTTTGAGATGGGAAAAAACAAAGATTTATATAATATACATACGATTGAATATTCTAGAAAATTTACGGATGCATTATTCGATTTCTGTGTACGAATTCAATTATATTTATATATTTGTCCACATAATTATTTTTACATAGGGTTATTTTGTATATTTAAATTTATACTTTGGTATCTGTGTGTGTACGTGGGTGTTTTGGAGAAGGGGTCGGATTTTTGGTGGCGAGGTCTAGAGGAGGGAGGGGGAAGAAGTTCGGAGTTCGCAGAACTCGGGGATTCCTTAGTGAGGAAATTTGGATGTTGGAAATCCGAGTCGTGGCGTTCCGAAAAGAGTGCGCTGAAATCTGCGGATGATAATACCCAACCTCAGATGATCTGATTGGAGAGTAGGACGGAGAGAAAATATCGGGTGAATAAAGCTTCGTGCTAGAGCACGAGAACTCGTGATTTCGTCCGTTCGTATAGAAATCTCGGATGTCCTTGCCGAAGGGTTGTTGGCTAGTCGACGAGCTCGCTTATTTCGACGATAACGGGGCCTCTTCAGGGCTCGCCTCCGTCTCTGAGCGTCGGAAAGAGAGGATGATGTAAATTTCACTGGAAGAAATAGATCAGTGAGAGAAATCGTTGAAGTGTGAGAGAAATATCATTGGTTAAACCTTAAGGCTATCTCCGAAATATGTCGGGAAGCTGAGAGGTTCGATGGAGGAGAGAAATGAAGAAAGGAAAGAGAAAATTGTAAAAGAGTAAAAGATTTCCTGAATTATTCGATGCCCATGAACCTGCTTAGTGCTCCACAACGCATAGGGAGCCCAAGAGGTCCGACGGCTAAAGCAAAGAGAAAAAGAGAGAAAAGGGAGTAGAAATGTAAGGAGAAACGGCAGAGGTTAGAAAGGATGTAAGGGAGAAATGAAAAAATATAAGGAGAAAAGATCCAAGAGTTATTAGAGAACTGTATGTAGTTAAATTTACTGTTATTTAGCTAGAATGCCGAAGACTTGGGACCTACGAGGTTATGAAGATGAAAGCGGTGTCGCCAGGAAATCTTGGTCACTTGCACTTGGTGAAAAAAATATATTTCGACTGATACCGATTGATTGAATTACTGACAAAACTGACGGACTGAAAACTGTTCTGGCCGAGTGAAAAAAGAAGTAGTAGTACTTTCGTGCCTTTAAGGGCGCTCTATATATACCAGATGTATGCATAAGTTTTTTCCGGTTTAACTAAGAGATGTCGCCAGCGAAAAATACGCAGCGTATTAATTTGACACATACATCATTTTGTTCGTCTGACATTTAAAACTACAAACACACACAAGTTGAGTCCGCCAAAAACTAGCGTCTTTGTTTTATCGTTCAATGATCATGTCGAGTTTTGTGCCTGAAAAAGAACATTTGCGGCACGCATTGCTTTTTTTATTTAATCAAAAGAAAAAGGCTGTTGAAAGTCATCGTTTGCTGGTAGAAACATATGGTGAACACGCTCCATCGATTAGAACATGTGAGACATGGTTTCGACAATTTAAAAGTGGTGATTTCAATGTGAAAGACAGTGAGCGCTCTGGTAGACCACAAAAATGCGAAGACGCAATTGCAGGAGCAATTGCAGGAGTTATTGGATGATGACCCAACTCAAACTCAACGGCAATTAGCAGAAGCATTACATGTATCACAAGAAACAATCAGCAGACGTTTACGAGCAATGGGAAAGATCAATAAACTCGGTAAATGGGTCCCACACGATTTGAATGAACGTCAAATGGAAAATCGCAAAGTCACTTGTGAAATGCTGCTTCAACGCCACGAAAGGAAATAATTTTTGTATCGAATTGTGACGGGTGACGAAAAATGGATTTATTTTGAAAACCCGAAGCGGAAAAAATCGTGGTTTTCACCTGGCGAAGCCGGTCTATCAACACCAAGGCCAAATCGCTTCGGCAAGAAGACCATGCTTTGTGTCTGGTGGGACCAGAGCGGTATTGTGTATTATGAACTCTTGAAGGCGAAACCGTTAATACACAACGCTATCGCCAACAAATGATTAATTTAAACCACGCATTAATCGAAAGACGACCGGAATGGGCCAGAAGACATGGCAAAGTGATTTTGTTACACGACAATGCGCCGTCTCACACAGCAAAACCAGTGAAAGACACCTTGAAATCGCTTGGATGGGACATCCTTCTGCACCCGCCGTACTTCCCAGACCTGGCGCCATCTGACTATCACCTCTTCGCATCAATGGGGCACGCGCTCGCAGAGCAGCACTTCAGCAATTTCGAGGAAGTTGGAAAATGGCTTGACGAATGGTTTGCCGCAAAAGACAAGCAGTTTTTCTGGCACGGTATTCATAAATTACCTGAAAGATGGGCGAAATGTGTAGAAGCTGATGGCCAATATTTTGAATAAAAAAAAATTAATTTCTCTTGAAAATTACGTGTCTTTTTTTATTAAAAAACCGGAAAAAACTTATGCATACACCTGGTATATATATATATATGTGTGTGTGTGTGTGTGTGTGTGTGTGTGTGTGTGTGTGTGTGTGTGTGTGTGTGTGTGTGTATGTGTATGTGTGTGTGTGTGTGTGTGTGTGTGTGTGTGATTTTGTTGAGGAAAACATCTGTACACATGTTGTTCTTCCGCGATTAGGATTAGGGATTATCCGCTTAGCCGAATTCTAATAACCGATCCCCGGAAGAGATCAATTGCGTAATCGTCACGATCTAACAAAACATGTGTCATCCGTTTATCCGCTTAATTAATATATTAAATTTAATTAATATAATAAATTCTAATAACTGATAGACCCGAAATATATGTACCCAAGATATATCCGAAGGAAAAGAATCTTGCAGTCGTCACGACGTAACACTATTATTCAAGCGCTGTGAGTAGTCATCGGAATGTGTCCACTCAATACCCACCCCTTTTAATGCCTTAAATGATACTTTTATGTAGACATGACTGACAAGTGATTATGTATTATTAACGTCGCTCTTTATTCTAATTTAGTTTTTTTTGTGCATAGTTAATTTGAAGAATAAGTTATAACGTTGTAAGCATTATCTCATAATAATGTTGTACGCAAAACTCCATATTTATTTATAAATCTCGCGAGAATAATTATACAATAACTAAGCGATAATAATTAAATAGGAATTCACTTAATTACTATCGAAGTTGATTTATTATTGATACGAACAAAGAATAAGTGTTTCATAAGATGATTAAAATTATTTCTGTATAAAATCTAAATTTGTTAACTATACATTGAATTAAACTTTGTACATGTAATTAAAAAATAATACTTTTATATAAAATACTCGCTTTATATATTTATTTATGATTATAAGTAATAAGTGTAACATCTTATAACATAAATAGAAAGTAAAAAATAAAATGAATATAAGTAATAAGTATGACATTTATGACATAAATAGAAAGTAAAATTTTCAAGTAACATTTTTATTACATATACTTACAATTACTTATATTACAATTCCACAAAATATCCATTATTTTTCTTTTCTTTTCCTTACGTTCTTTTTCTGACATGTTTCTTAACTCTATAAGTATTAGTTCTGCAAATTTACCTTCTGCATCTTTTTCATCTTTATTTGGAATTGTTTGCATATTTGAATTTTATATTTTATCTGCAATTGTAGCAGACAATGATAAAAATGATTGTTCAATATTGTCCAATTCTGATTTCTTTTGGATTCTTCTTTTAGGAATTAATTTTTATCATCTCTATTATGATGTTTAGGTGGAGTAGAAGTCGAAAACTCTCGTGAAGATTCAGAAGAACATCTTTCGGGTGTTTCTCCTGATGTTTCAAATACAAATGGTTCATATTGCGATTGTATTTCATCGTTTGTTTCTATTTCATTAAGCATTTCAAAATTTCCAGACGATTTTATCTTAGCTATAGGCTCTATACGAATGTTGTGTAATTGGACGAAAAGTTTGGTGATTTTTAGAAGTTACAATAGGATTATCGACTGTTATGTTGATTAAAATCGATGAAATCCTAGAAATATTTTCTTTATTTTCTTTATTTTTTTTATTTTGCAAAACATTTATAACAGTTCTATAAAAAAACAAATTAAATACAAATTAAATAATACACAGAAGTTTATATTTTAAATTATTAAAATTATAAACTGTAGTTGTAATTTTTAGGGTACTATTACATCTGTCGTACGACAATTTTTTAAGCTTGATGTTGATTAGCTGCAGGATAGAAAGTATCTAAAGACTGAGGAATTGCTCTATCCTGCAGCCAATCAACACGCTTAAAAAATTTATCGTACGACAAATGTAATAGTACCCTTAATTTATTTTCTTCGCTGCACATGACTATTCAAAAATTTTTTCGTACTTTCATATAAAATAAAACCTTGTCGATTAGCTACTCCGCTTCCATTTTTTAATTCTGCTTCAATTTCTCTTCTTTCTTTAGAAAATCTTTCCCTTAATCTGATCCATCGATTTTGACATTCAGTAGCTGTATCAAGTAATAGTATTACAAACATCAAACTTATATTAATTGAATACTTGATATAATAAAAAACTTGCAATTAAATTGATAAAACATTTAAAATTAAAACTTTAAAATTAAATTAATTTAAATTAATTTAAAAACTTATTAGTCACTCACGTGACCAAGATCATGATTTTTAGCTATTTCTTCCCATGAATTTTCTTTCATTAAAGAATCTTTAAAATTTGGCGGTGATTTATTATATACATAGGGATATCCTCTAACTAAATCTGTTAATAAAGAATCTCCTACAGAATTTTCATTATTCACATTCATTATCTCCGATACAATTTCGTCTTAGCTTAAAGAGAATTTATTTCCATGTATATGATCGTCTTCCATTCTTTTATTTGTAGATTGCTGAAAGATTAATACATACAATAATAAACCATAAAAGACTAACCAAATAATTAAATATATTTTATAACAAAATGCATAATTATTAATGCAATATATATATATCAATACTTTAAATAAACTTTAAAAGTTGAACACAACTTAATAAAAAAGTTAGAGATACAGAAAAAGAATATAAATATGTCTAGAATAAAAATGTATAGAATATATAAAATAAAAATAGTGTGTTATTATTTGTAATATTTATATTAACTCATTAGTAACAAATATAAATTACAATTATAAAAAAATAAAAAGTTCATAATTCAATATACATGATGAGAATGAGATATTGACATAAAAGGAACAAGCTTCCGTGTATTCATATTTATTTTATTCTATAAATTTATTTTATATAATTGCTGAGTTTCAAAATACTTACGAATACAACATAAGATTGATTAATGAATCCCTAAATATCTTCCTATAGAATAATATAGAATTCCTAAATATCTTCCTACAGAATAATATACTTATTTTATCCGTCACTTTTAAATAATCTGTAATAACAATTTTTATATTTAAATAAATTAATTATAAAAATATATATTTATATATTACATTAATATATATTAATACCAAACTTACATTTTATCTTTATATGACTTATTTATCTTTATATAAATCTTTATTTCGTCAAATCCACTGGTTTCTACTAGTTTCTTTATTGACTTTATATATAATATTGGTTAAATACATTATAGATGTACCACTTATTATTTGCTTGAGCCTAACATTAATACAAATTATCTATACATATTGGTTACGTAGAAATTTCAACCAGTTGTCTTATGGATAAGTTTATCATTACTTCTACTTCCATTAGATTACTTAGAAAAAGCAATATCTTGATTGGTCTAAAACAATATCTTGATTGGCCTATTGGCTTAAGTTTACGTCTTACGATTACGGAAATTTGTGCGGCAGCCCGTCATTTCTGCCGATCCTTAAGTTTCTTTTATGCCACGACTCTTATCCGGGCTGCGTTCCGATATTCATTGCCAGTACTGAAAATATATAGTTCAGGTCATGTAGATTTTCAGTACTTGCAGTGAATATCGGGACGCAGCCTCGGTGTAATGTGTTTCCGTGGCTGCGGTGTACAAGTTTTATGCACGCAGTGTGATTTTATTACATCATTTCAAATGGACGATGCGAAGCAAGTGTAACATTTAAATTTAAATTGTAAACATGGAAGTCAACCAGGAGCAAGATTTTAACATAATAATGAATTGTATTGATATGTCGCGCTCGCGGCGGTCACGAATCGCGAGTCCCATTTTGCGGATGAGCCGCGCGCGGAATAATAACACTTTTCTACAAAGAATCGGAACTTTATTAAGAAGTCGATTGCCGCGGACACACGTCCGTCCGTTACCAAACTCCGCGAAACAATTTTTGAGTATATAGACATGGAGGAGGAATGCCTATATTTCCTATAAGCCGAAAGTGTGTCCAAAGTATGTGCGAGAGAGAAAGATATACGAGTGATACTCGTCTGCGCATGCGTAAAAATCATAAGCAATAGCTTATTCACTGAAATTGATGAGAAACAATTATCTGCTGATATATTTGACCATAATTATGTATCAACATTAACACTCAGTCTATATATCGACGACGTACTTAAATATATCAATGGATTTGTTATAAGAAAATTATTAGGACATGAATGTCACATTTGTGCAACTTTTGCAAAATCACTGCAAAATCGACTAACTCAATTTTGATTACTGTCAAAAACAAAGGTAATTTAATTTTTTTTGGATGATGTCATAAAAATAACACAATGCAGCAGTTATTTGATCAAATTATAATATAATTCGCATTAGAAAAAATATTAAGACAATTGTGACTATAAAAGTGTTTAACGATGTTTGTCATTCAGTGTTTAATGACAGCGCAATGACAGAACACATTTTGCAGCAAGATGTGTTTGATAACCATAAAAAACAACTTATTAAAAGCATAATTGTAATTTACGTTAATTTGCGTTTATTCCATGAGGTTAAGTGCGCTACCGATTTAATACACAAAGATTATATTAGATATAAGTTTACAAAATTGATTCATTTTAAACATTGACAAAAATTATTTTCTTATGTTATAATGGTATATATTAATATTTATTTAATATTTTACTATTACATCCCTATATAATATCCCTATATAATATCATTTATGACAGTTCTTGTTACCTATTATCCTTCACATCACTATATCACTATATATATTGCTTGCCTATAGTATTTGTCAATTTCGACGTATGCGCAGAAAGAATGAGTATCACTCATATATCTTTCTCTCTCGTACTTTGGACACACTTTTGGTGCCAATATTCGCCTCCATGTCTATATACTCAAAGAAAACAACAACAAATCCGCGTGATCACACAAAAAAAATTAACGACACGTCGTCAAGAACGATCCTTTGTTTTTAAAATATCGATCCTTTGAATAGATTTTCCGGAAGGCAATGACGTGCGAAACACCGCTCGATCGTAACACTGCGCCCCTTCTCTTCTAGTTGTCGTCCTGACAACTGTTCGGATTTTCTCCGCTCAAAAAGCCTCCTCTTCTTTGGCGGAGGGTACCATACGACTTCCTGCTCTCCTCGAGCTGTTGCTACGAGTTACCGAGCGCTGTTCCCGGTCCCAATCTCCCGCTCTGTAGGAATTTGCCGCGAAGATCCGTCCCTTCTTCTTTCTTGAAATTCATTCTTGAGACTTGTGCGCTTCTTTCTTCAAGCAAGATGGATGTATTCGTCGTGAATTCAACATTTTATAAAAGACTCACCGAGCCCCTGCCTCGGCATTCGTCCATATAGTCCCACGGAAAAATCACGACTCGAAAAAACGAAGACGAGGCAGATTTTTTAAGAAAAAGAATTTCTTCAGCCGGATGTTCGGGCGAAACAAGAGGATTTCCCATGACATCCTTGAACTCAACTTGAAGTAAACTTGAAAGAAAAAGAAAATAGAAAACAATAACTTCCTAATAAAATGAACACATCTTAAAAACTCAAAAATAGTTAAACTCATAATTCTCTAAATATCCGGGCTCCGAAACTCCCTAAACTTCTCTATGGATCCTTTCTCTCAATAAAAGAAGCTAATCTATCTGCATGGACAATTTTATTTTCTTGCTTCCCTGAACGATGAATACAAAAGACATCACTTAATTTCTTAACTATTTCATAAGGCCCCTTCCAATCGTTCTGTAACTTGGGAGATCTTCCCTTCTTTCGACAAGGATTGAACAGTCAAATTTTGCCCTTCTTCGAAAACAAGCCCTTCGACCATATCGATATTTGACTCTTAGAGATCTCGATTCTAATCGCTCTCTGATTCCCTGATGAATTTCATCAAGTTTCTCTCATAAATTCCGAGCATACTCTTCCGCTGACTCGAAACAACCATAATTAGAAGGAGTACCTCTAAGTAAATCTAGAAGTAAATTAAGATCTCTTCTGTAATAACATTTCTGACGGATTTACACCGATAATCTTATGTTTAGAAGTTCTATAAGCAAGAAGAAACATGGGAATTCAACGATCCCAATCCAATTTGATTTTCATGAATGTATTTCGATAAATACTGAATGAACTGGCTTGGTGCCTCCCATCTCTTATGAAGAACATCATCCTATATTTCTAAAGCATCCCATTGATGCCAGTAAATTTTTGAAGATATTCCTCTAACTGCTATCTCTTCCATGAAGATCGAATATTTCTTTTTTTGGCTAGTAAAAATGTCGCTAGTGTCTTGATTCTCTATTTGTAACCTACGCCACTCCTCAGAGGAATCTTCTCATAAAATTATTCGAGGCACTAATTTATTTTCCTTTAAACTCTCTCGTACTTCTACCCTAGAGCAATCTATAATTTTCGTTCACACAAAGGTGTCTCGAAAATCCATCGGCATTCCATGAGTTAGCCTCTTTCAATGACTGACATCAAAATCATATTGCTGTAATTTTTTCCAGCGAGCCAATTGTCCCTCCAAGTTTTTGAAGGTTACCCACCATCTTAGCGAAGCGTGATCAGTACGGATAGAAAAACGTTCATACAAATAATGATGAAAATGTTTAATTGATTTGACTACAGCTAACAACTCCCTTCTTGTGATACAATAATTTCGCTCTGATTTGTTCAAAACTCGACTATAATAGGCAATGACTCTTTCATTGCCATTCTGAACTTGAAAGAGCACCGCTTCTCTCATAACCTGAAGCATCAGTATGTATTAAATTCATTTTCCCTTCTCCCTTCGGAAAAGAAAGAGGCGCGGTCGATAATGCCTGCTTTAACTTAAGAAATGCTTCCTGACATTGCTTAATCCAGATATACTTAATCTGACTCTCTGTTAATTTAAACAAAGATCTTGCAATAGAAAAAAAAACCTTTCACAAATTTCCGATAATAAGAGCAGAAGCCAAAAAAATTCCGGCTCAGCTTTTTATTCTGAGATACCGGCCATTCCGTAACTGCTTCAGTTTTCTCGGGATCCGTTGAGATCCCTACTGAAGAAACAATATGTCCCAGATATTTCACCTGTCTACCAAATAAACTACACTTCTTTGAGTTAACACTAAGATTGGCAGCACGAAATCTACGAAGAACCTCTTTCAAATTTTTTTTCATCTTCTCAAAAATTTTACCAAATACGATTATATCATCTAAATAAACCAGGCAAATTTTAGAAAGTAATTGCCAAAGAACTCGCTCCATAAGACACTCGAAAGTAGCAGGAGCATTGCATAAACCAAAGGACATTGCAATAAATGCCAGAGCTCATTATCTACAGAGAAAGCAGTCTTTGCTCTGTTGCGAGGCAACCTAAATAATGCAATCCGACCTCATAACATTGCTGATTAACCAGAATCTCAAGGATTCTGACTAATCCGAGAATTATTAAGTAATTAAAATATGTAATTAAAATAATAAGAAATAATACGCGCCTACGCCAATTGCAACTGATGTGTAATTCGGCAAGGACGCTGACTCCGATAACACGTGTCGAAACGCTAACGTACCAAACAACGTTTCGACGCGAGGACGCGTCGAGGCCGCGTAATAGCGTAATAGCGGACCGATAAAAAAGCGACGAGAGCAATCAAAATGGTGGCTTAAAATCAGAAACACGGACGTACGAGTATCGACGCGTAAGAATATTAAGGAAGTATGATAGTTCGCGGGTGATTCGGAAAAACGAACACTAAATATTTAAATAAAGAGCATTATTAAAAAATCGAATGACTCCTTCTTCCCCCCCTTCCGTCACTTCCCCCTGGTTGCGCTCAGAGCGGCACAACATATCCTCAGGATGGATTTTCAGCTGCCAGTAACCGCTTTTCAAATCTAAAGTAGAAAACCAAGCATTACCTGACAACTGATCTAGAAGATCATCGATCCTTGGCAGTAGATAATAAGAAGCTTTTTTTCTTTGTTATCGCATTTAACTTCCGATAATCTATACAAAATCTAAGAGAACTATCTTTCTTTTTTACTAAAATTGCCGGAAAGACCCAAGGACTCGAAGACTCTTTTATAACTCCTTGTTCCTTCATCTCTTCAATGATTTTCTCAACCTCTGAACGTATATGAATAGGAATTCTTCTCGAAGACTGCTTGATCGGACAAGAATCCTGCCACTTAATTTCATGTTGGAGAATTTCGCACTTTCCAGCAACAATTTGTTCGGAAAATACATCCCGGAATTCTTAAAATAAATCGGCAAAAACTGCTTTCTGCCTCTCATTCAACTCACGAGAATTATTTCTGATGTCACGTCTGTCGCGTCAGAATAAACGAATAAATTAATAATTTTATGCCCTATGGTAAAAATGTTACTCTTTTCAAATTTATAGAGATAACTTTTGTATAGCACGGAACAAGGAATAGACGTGATACGTCCCTAGGCCACCGCGAGCCCCACCAGGGCAACTCTCTGGCCTCCCACGCGAGCGCCGCACTCCCACCGCCAGCGCTTCCCACATTGGGCGCGCACCCCACCATAGCGTCGCCGCAGTTTCGAGCCGCCGAATCGAAGCACATCAGTGCACGGCCGACTGCGTTCAGTTCATCCCGCGAATACGACTGGAGAGGACCTCCAGTCCGTGAACTCCCTCTTCCAATTCAATTTCTAGTGTTAAGAGAAATCAATTCCAATTCTAGTAGTAGGAAATAACTTCAAACTAATTCCAATTCTAGTGCTAAGAGAATAATTTCGAATCAATTCCAATTCTAAGTGTTAACTCAAATCAATTCCAATTCTAGTGTTAAGAAATAAATTCGAATCAATTCAATTTTATTAACATCATTCAATTTAAACTTAACTGTAAAAGCGTTTACAATTTAATCAATCTCTGTATTAATCTTGTATCTGAATATTCTACAATATATATATATATAAGTGAAAAGTGATCAGTGTTAAATAATTAATAAATCCAAACCCTTCCACCCCTCCTAGCGAAACGTACAATCGACAGAGTTCGCGAGGTAGAGTGACCACGCGAAATTCAATCAAACGCAAGCGTCCAGGGAGGCCGTGCTTGGTCTCTTGGTTAGCAGGTTGTGCGTCCACCCGCACTACCCCCAAGAGAGGTATCGCTTCTCACGCACTTTTAAACCGTCAAATTACGAAATATCTGATAACCTGTCCCGCCTCTTGGCTAGCAAGTTGTGCGTCCACCCGCACTACTCTCCACAGAGGGTTACAGATTGTCATCGCGTTAGAAAGTTCAATTTAATACTCGTAACTTGTAAGGGAAGTAGTATTTTCCCTTCATGGTCACTCCCGATGCCTAAGAATCGTAAAAACCGTGCCGGACGTCAGCGTGCAATTCGCCGCGCCTTATACGAAATTAAATCCGCGCTCACCGGTGATTTGAGTGAACTGCTCGGGTGTGAAGAAACCTACCAGCCGGAATACGAAGCGTATTTCGAGAACAGCCTGTGGGCTCCAAGTCTTCCGAATCCAGCAACGCCGCATCCTAGTGTGCATCCCGAGACCCGCCAGGCCGACAACGAGAATCGGAAGCCCGAATCCAGGAACCGGGCCAACGAAAGGTAAGTGAATTTTCATTTCTTGTTCGTGAAACGCGTTATGTGCAGAGGACGATCGGAAAGCTCGCGTCAGGAAAGAACACATCCAGCCGCCGTCTTTAACGACCAAATAAGTATCTCTCGGTGTGTAGTCGAATTCGGTTATGGTCTTGTCGGTATAGCTACCGATACAAATTCCGCCAGTCTTATATGCCTAGAGTGTAAATCCCAGTATAATTTCGATCAACAATTCACCGCTATCTTAAGACATTATATTAACGTTGGGACTACTCGAGAAGAAAGGCTTTGCAATTCTTGCGGCACTGGATTGGCTATTTGGCGCGAGGTAACCGACTGCGATCCCTGCTCCGAGGCATTCGTGGCATTTCTGGAATATTTACGCGAAGAAAGTACTTCTTTTTACGATTTACCGAATCCTACCGTCATTGACGTAGACGCAGAGATAGGACCGCATGATATCGTCTTTTCCAGGAGACTATCGACTTTTCTATACGGATTATACAACCGCAATTTATATCAGTAATCCGGTCAAGTTATTTTGCAAAAAAACCAACACGCAGCCCAGTGCGAGCAGACTCGCTCCACGCGTAGCACGTCTCGCCTGCGACGTAACAGCGCACACCTCCCTTGCCGTGCACCGACAAGGAGGGACGAGGTTCCGAACGACGAGCCAGGCGCCCAACCGGGCGCTTCAAGCAACGGCTCCTGGACCTGTTCGGATCAGCTTCCTCCTCAGAGGATAGCCTGCCCCGGCCGCCGATTCCGCCCCCCCCCCGCAGAGGATGCATCGAGGCACCCGAGCGACCCTGGCCGCTCTTTGGAACTCAGCACGCAGCAGGACAGGCCATGGCAACTCTGCGCCATCAAGCTTGACCAAGTGCAGCATCGGCCGCTGCGCCGTGACACTCGCCGCTTCTACATCGAAATCGCCATGCAGACCGCGGGACTGCCACCGGCCCAGGTCGAGCCACGAATACTCACCCCCCGGCCACGCCGAGGAGAGCCGAGGCTCGTGAGAAGCGCAGGGAGCGGCTACAAGAGCTTGCGCGCGCACGCGCCGAACCGACGCGACCGACTCACCCACTCGTTATTCTCGCGGGACCCAAACTCAGTCCCGATAGTTTTTGTAACATTTATCTTTTGTTTGCGAGAATATAATGGCTTCGTATTAACTCGGCGTTCCTTGATTGTTAGCATGCATGCAACCTTCACATATCTTTCAGCTTGCGCTCCTATTACTAAACGCATAGCGACACTTGGCTGCTAAATTTTCCGCTTTGCTTGGTGCCGACACTCGCACCGTTGGTCTGCCACACAGCTTGTCGAGGACAGACACTCCCCTCGATCTGAGAACCAGCTTTCACCAGCCGATTGCGGGCGACGCAGTGCAGCAGACCACACACTCGCTCGAGACGCTCGAGACGCAGCGTACATACGCAATCCTCATCCACGCCACCAAGCACAACGTCCAACTACACATCAACAGCCACAATACCAAACACATACAGCCAGAACCACTCCTTCTACAACATAATTTCCCGACAATTCGATGTAACATCCCGCGTGCATTGGATTATATTTATTAATTGTCAAATTTATAATAATATATGTGATAGCGCCCATCCACTGTCGCGTTCTTGGAACTCTTCGAGCGACGCTAACGTGGGTTCGATGACGTGCTGCTCGTACCACTTGTCTAAATTTGACACTCGAAAGAGTTCATACTTTTTCGTGTTTATACTTTTATTGATGCGTTTATCGCCCGTCACAAACTCATCGTTGAACGCAGTGTTCACTTTCACACTATTGTGTCTTTGTACAATGTCTCGCACTCGCTCGAGCACTACCACCAGCGTCTTCCAAAAATCGTCGCGACTCGATATAGTCCACGTTAATCACCGCAATGTCAATATACGGCTTTCAAACGCCGTATCAATCTCGCGCCAAACGAGAGATCCAGTGTTTCTATTCGAGTGCTCGCCACCAATGTGCGAAACGTCTTTCTAATTGTACTTTTGCATCCGCGCGTGCGATCCTTGCCACCGCAGATTGTCTCTTTGCAACGGTGAGTCGAAAATACGGCTAAGTTCTTTGAGTTATTCGATACACTCGTCACATCGTTGTAGTCACGCGAAACACTCCACCAAGGTAGCGATCTGGCTGCTCGCGTTCCATTCGCTCTAGGTGTTCCATTTTTTTATATGTTATATTACGTCCCTAGCACTGAGCACTTGCACATGATTTGTCCACAATATTGTCTTCCTTACGCGGTGCAAATTGGGCACATGTTATATGGCATTATTACTACGGACTGACTACAATTGAAGCAAAATCGACCGTATAACGCATCAAGAGTATTTATCTCATCTTTCCTAACGGCATATATTATTCCAATATCAGTGTCAGTGTCTGCCAGACGAACCATGCATTCGGCACATACAATTAGTGCACTACTCGTCGAATAGTAAAATTGTATTGTACAATGTTTTTTATTACCATTCAGTGCAAGGAATTCCGAACGTGTAACAATTTTCTCCACATAATCCGTAAGCTCCTCACTCTGATCACTTAGGTAATCGCTGTCGTCAGACAATGCGTGCTCTTCATCTTCATCTTCAGTCGTCAGTCTAAATCGGAACATCACGTCGCGACACGTTCAATCGTCAATGCTACTTCTTTGTTTAAATTGAAATATCACTATAGGTCTCCTCGAATCGCAATTTGTTTATAGCAGCCGGAGTATCAGCGCTTCTCTCTCTTAACACATCGCGACTCGTACGTCGATTTCCATGAAAAACCATCTTATCACGGCTTTTTTCCTGAAAAAAAATTTGAACATGTCATCGCGCTCCTTTGCGAACATGTCGCTACATGTTTGATCGCAACAATAAAATTCCTAGAAAAAAGGGGGGAGAGAGAGGAAGGGAAGGAATTAACGGTTTGCTATGTCAAAAATTTACGCGGATGCGATCAGTCCTCGAACGATCTGCACGAAAAAAGTACTCCGCTCCTCCATCATTCGTTTGTATGAACAACACTGAAAATTTAAAAAAAAAAGGAAATTTTTTAAGAAGAAATTTCCCCAAAATATAAATGAAGGAGAATGTTGGCAATGCGAAAAACAAAGACCGCTCGGAGTATCCATTCCTCTCTGAAGCGCAGAAGGGAAATTAGAATTCATCGAGCTTTCTGGGGCGAATTCGACGTGTGAGGGGAAAGCCCCAAGTAGTATTAAGCGTTTAAGAAAGGGGTACGCGGGGGAAGAATGTTTTGTTTTTCACGGATTTCTAAATAAAGAAGATTATTTATTTAAGTTAGATAAGGGTTCCGATGTAACATTAGTTAATAGTAACTTTAAAGGAGTTAAGGGGAAGCGTCTTCCAATAGGGAGGAATAATTTGAGATATCCCATAGGGGAAAAAATTCCGGTTTGGTTCAAAATTTTAACAAATATTGGCAGGTTTTCGTTAGAAATTCCTATACATGTGACGGAGATGGCTGAGAATTGTATCTTGAGTGCAGATTTCTTTTCGCGTATTGGGATACAGACAGCTTTAGAATATTTTCTTCAGGGAGATCAGAAAGAAAGCTTTTGTCGTCGGATATTGCATGTTGAGGAAAAGGTACCATTGGAACTGAGAGAATTCTTCAGTGTTACGTCGCAGGCGAGACGTGCTACGCGTGGAGCGAGTCTGCTCGCACTGGGCTGCGTGTTGGTTTTTTTGCAAAATAACTTGACCGGATTACTGATATAAATTGCGGTTGTATAATCCGTATAGAAAAGTCGATAGTCTCCTGGAAAAGACGATATCATGCGGTCCTATCTCTGCGTCTACGTCAATGACGGTAGGATTCGGTAAATCGTAAAAAGAAGTACTTTCTTCGCGTAAATATTCCAGAAATGCCACGAATGCCTCGGAGCAGGGATCGCAGTCGGTTACCTCGCGCCAAATAGCCAATCCAGTGCCGCAAGAATTGCAAAGCCTTTCTTCTCGAGTAGTCCCAACGTTAATATAATGTCTTAAGATAGCGGTGAATTGTTGATCGAAATTATACTGGGATTTACACTCTAGGCATATAAGACTGGCGGAATTTGTATCGGTAGCTATACCGACAAGACCATAACCGAATTCGACTACACACCGAGAGATACTTATTTGGTCGTTAAAGACGGCGGCTGGATGTGTTCTTTCCTGACGCGAGCTTTCCGATCGTCCTCTGCACATAACGCGTTTCACGAACAAGAAATGAAAATTCACTTACCTTTCGTTGGCCCGGTTCCTGGATTCGGGCTTCCGATTCTCGTTGTCGGCCTGGCGGGTCTCGGGATGCACACTAGGATGCGGCGTTGCTGGATTCGGAGGACTTGGAGCCCACAGGCTGTTCTCGAAATACGCTTCGTATTCCGGCTGGTAGGTTTCTTCACACCCGAGCAGTTCACTCAAATCACCGGTGAGCGCGGATTTAATTTCGTATAAGGCGCGGCGAATTGCACGCTGACGTCCGGCACGGTTTTTACGATTCTTAGGCATCGGGAGTGACCATGAAGGGAAAATACTACTTCCCTTACAAGTTACGAGTATTAAATTGAACTTTCTAACGCGATGACAATCTGTAACCCTCTGTGGAGAGTAGTGCGGGTGGACGCACAACTTGCTAGCCAAGAGGCGGGACAGGTTATCAGATATTTCGTAATTTGACGGTTTAAAAGTGCGTGAGAAGCGATACCTCTCTTGGGGGTAGTGCGGGTGGACGCACAACCTGCTAACCAAGAGACCAAGCACGGCCTCCCTGGACGCTTGCGTTTGATTGAATTTCGCGTGGTCACTCTACCTCGCGAACTCTGTCGATTGTACGTTTCGCTAGGAGGGGTGGAAGGGTTTGGATTTATTAATTATTTAACACTGATCACTTTTCACTTATATATATATATATTGTAGAATATTCAGATACAAGATTAATACAGAGATTGATTAAATTGTAAACGCTTTTACAGTTAAGTTTAAATTGAATGATGTTAATAAAATTGAATTGATTCGAATTTATTTCTTAACACTAGAATTGGAATTGATTTGAGTTAACACTTAGAATTGGAATTGATTCGAAATTATTCTCTTAGCACTAGAATTGGAATTAGTTTGAAGTTATTTCCTACTACTAGAATTGGAATTGATTTCTCTTAACACTAGAAATTGAATTGGAAGAGGGAGTTCACGGACTGGAGGTCCTCTCCAGTCGTATTCGCGGGATGAACTGAACGCAGTCGGCCGTGCACTGATGTGCTTCGATTCGGCGGCTCGAAACTGCGGCGACGCTATGGTGGGGTGCGCGCCCAATGTGGGAAGCGCTGGCGGTGGGAGTGCGGCGCTCGCGTGGGAGGCCAGAGAGTTGCCCTGGTGGGGCTCGCGGTGGCCTAGGGACGTATCACGTCTATTCCTTGTTCCGTGCTATACAAAAGTTATCTCTATAAATTTGAAAAGAGTAACATTTTTACCATAGGGCATAAAATTATTAATTTATTCGTTTATTCTGACGCGACAGACGTGACACCCCCCCCCTTATAATAGAAATGGAGGCACTCCGACCGACATTTCTCATCGTAATCCTAAGTACAAAAGATATAAAGATATAAAAGATATAATAAATCATCAAATATCAGCTAAGATATTACCTAAAGGTTTTAGGAGATACAAATTTTTTTTTTTTTTTTTTTTTTTTTTTTTTTTTTTACATTATTTTATAACAACGCTTAATTTAGTGTTTCTTACATTCGGTCGTTTTCATGGAGATATTTTCGCAACTCTGCGTACGATTGTTCCGGCACTGTTTTCACTTCACTATCCTTTTCTTGAGGGGATGGCGCTGATGCTTCTTCTTGCCGTCCTTCTTCTTCGTTCGTTATCTTAGTTTTGCTGGATTTTCCCAGGAACAGCAGGAGGTGAGTTACTGACGACCAGATAGCTCCGATTAAATGGATACTCCAGCCATAGATCGAGTGTAGAGCATAGCCATGGATTATCGTGTCCACTAACAGTTTAATAGTTCTGCCGATTATGAATAGTGCCAAGACACCAGCACTCGCCGATCCAAATGTGATAAAACCATCCCAGAGTTTTCTACCTGCGTTTTCTGCGATATGGTCTAATGAGGCTTCGTCCAAGAGGTTGAGCATTGCTATAGTTCCCTTGGGTATTTCTCGGCCCATTGCGCCACGCGCAATTGTATTAAGCATTGAAGGTTTCTCTACAGGAAACATAATATGGTCTCTGAGTCGATCCAAGTCTTCAGATGTGTAGATCCCGCTGGTGGCCAATGCATCAGGGCTCACATACTTCCACGAAGGTTTGGTGAGTGGTTGTATGGTTGGTGGGGGTAGCGATTCCGTTATACTACCTGTCAATCTGTACCAGGTGGTATCAATCTTATAGAGATTGGGTAGCAACTCGTTGCAGTCTTTGGGTGTGCCCGTCTTTGAGAGGATGCGCGATCTTGGTTGCAGGTATAATGAGTGATTTCGATAAGTCACTGGGAGTTCGTTATAACAATTGTCGGTGCGTCGTAATTTACATTCCACCGGTATGCACTTTATTATGTGGATAACCTCACCGGCGGTGACTGCAGTATAACCCGGTGTTTTCATGATTCTGAATGCCATTTCGTCTGGAGCGATGCTGGATAGTGAGAGGGCGTTTTGCAGGATTTGTTTCTCCAGGGCACATTTTTGCTCCATTATATCCTTGTATAATCGTGTTAGTTGTGTTTTAATATGTTTCTCGACGTATACAAACTTAGAGTTAACATATGAGAAGATATCTAGATTGTCTACAGAGGTTTTAGTTTTAGATTGGAAGGATCTTCCGGGCTGCGTCTCAAAAATCAGTAACTTGGGATGTTCCGTGTGGTATAATTTGTATCCGCAAAGATTTGTCTCTGTAGTTTTGGCTAATGCGAAGGTGGTATCCTTGGTGGTCACTGTATATACTTCGGGTGCTTGCTCGTATTTCTTGGGTGATAATTTTGTTGCTGTACCCTCGTATAGAATATCATACTTGTTGAAATGGCAACCGTCTGTGTAGGGAAGACTCCAAAATGTCTCCGTGCCGTCCCAGTCATTGCAGCCTCCTTGCGCTGATGGACACTGGGTTCCCGAAGGCAGATTCACTTTACCTATCGATCTTTTAAAAGGCGTGAACGTGCGCAGAGTTATTTCAACGGCTGCTTGCACCACGACGTTCTCCCAGGTTCCGTAGCCGTCCGTATATTGTGTGCCTGCGCAGCGACCATCAGTGAAAGCTTGTCCTGCCAGTGTTACGCTGCGATGGTTAGTGGCATTATTTATTAGCCGGTCAACGAAAGCGGTGCCAATGGCCAAGGATCCGGTTTCGTGTATCTTTTGGCAGTTGTATGCTCCGATTTCCTTCACATATTGTTTTCGACCCTCGGTTACTATTGAGACATGTGAGTGCATTCCGCAGTAATATATTGTTCGGTCGATCTTAACCTTGCACTGGTATGCAGAGATTGTCTCGTATTCGGCCGTCTGGAGTAGTTGTATATGGACAGAAGTTTTGACTGGTTCAATATCTTCCACGTCGCAGTCTCCTACGTCAAGGAGGGAGAGAGTGGTAATGTTGAGTCCCGTTCCACCGCAGTCATATCCTGTGAGGCAGTAGACTGTTGCTGGTAAGAAGATGCAGGCGATGGTAACGATTATCGACATGTTGACTTGTCTGGGGTCCGTCGGTAACTGACTGCAGCAGCACACTCCTTACTCCTCGAAGTGCCATCTGGTGGGGAGTCAGTTGTGGTGGGGCTCCGATTCCCCGGTCGCTTTAACTTATCTACGTGTACAACGCGCGTTTTTCCTGATTTCAACGCAATTTTTACATTATTATTTTTGAAAATCTCTAAGATTTTATGCGGGCCAGAATACTGGTCGGACAGTTTATTCTTCCTAGGTTCGCTAAGTAAATATACTTGGTCGCCTATACAAAAGTTTCTCTGCACCGTTCGCTTGTCGTAATATTTCTTAGATTTTATTTTAGCGTTTATCAAATTACGTCTGGCCATTGCCTGAGCCTCGGAAATTCTATTATATAGCTCCGTTAGGTAACGCGTATAACTTTCGTTTTCGTCGTCGTCTGGCGCCGGTTCGCTAGTAGGGGTCCTTGCCAACCTACCATAAACTAACTCATGGGGAGTGAATAATGTCCCTTCGTGTACGCTGGTGTTGTATGAGAAGCTTGCTAGCCTAAGATGACAGTCCCAGTCGCTATGTTTATTCACAAACTGCTTTAAGTATTCCCATAGAACTTGATGGGAGCGCTCTATAGAACCGTTCGATTGCGGTCGATACGCTGTGGTTTTGTAATGTTTTATCCGGAATTTCCGTGCAATATTTCGCATTAGATTATTAAGGAAATGTGTCCCCTGGTCTGTCAATAGAGCTTTCGGAGCACCGTGAATACATATGAACTCATTCGTAAATGCTTCGGCTACGTCGATTGCCGCGGGATTTTTTAAAGGAACGGCTATTGAATATTTCGTCAACAAATCTTGAATAGTTAAAATATAAGAGTTTCCGGCGGAGGTTGTCGGCAACGGTCCCATGATATCCATAGAAACCTTATCGAACGCCCTATCGGGTGTATCCGTTAAAATCATTGGTTGTCTCGGTTTTATTCGGACTAGTTTTTTAATATGGCATTCGTGACAGTTATTTATTACGTTCTGTATATCTCGTTTCATGCCGGGCCACTGATATCTCGTTTTTAATCGATTGTACGTTTTAGTTATGCCTTTGTGTCCGCCCATTGCAGAGCCGTGGCACTCTTTAATTATTTCGTCGCGGTTTTCGCTATTAGGTATACTGGTTAAGTTATTACAAATTGTGATTTTCGTTCCTTCGTCCCAGAAGGTATCCCTGAGCATTCTATATATTGTTCGCCATTCTATCGTGCCTACGTTACTTTTACAAATCGATAATGTCGCTAAGTCTAATTCTCGAGTTGCATCGACTAACGAGCCTATTGCAGTTCGAAGGGCTTGCATTTCTGTTAGCGCGGAGATTCCCTTTCCTTGTTCAATTACCATGGCGATTATGTAACGTTTTTTGTCGCGTGTTACCTTTACTTTTCCTATCGATAATTCATTCATGGCAGGATATCTGTTACTTTCTTTTAGGTCGAATGCTCCCTTGTCTAGGGGATCACCGGTTTGAGATACGAATATCGCTAAATTATCTTTTCTCCAAGACAAGCGTTCGTTCGTTTCGTTTAAAAATCGTCTCTTAAGTTCAAAAGGGGTATTGACTCTGTCTACAAGCGGTTCATTTTCGGAGCCGTCGTCGGAGTCGGTCTCGTCATGGTCGTCATTGTCTGAATCTAGTTCCGTGCTCTCTTTATCGCTCTGTGGAATGTCGGCATGTGATCCGTTCGACTCTTGAGCGTTATCTTTGTTTATGTTACTGAAGAGGGGTTCGTCTGAATCGTCGCTGAGCGGTGCCGCATGTTTCTGCGGTCGGACTGGGAGAATCGGATTACGGGAGAGTGCATCAGCGTTGGCATTTATCTTTCCTGCTTTATAGATTACTTCGTATTCGTATTCAGCTAATTTAAGACGCCATCGAATTAAACGTGAGGTCGGATCTTTTACCGAGTGAAGCCAGGTTAATGGTTTATGGATCCGTAACTAATTTGAATTTTTGCCCATATAAGTAAGGGCGGAAATGATTTACGCAGTATACTATTGCCAATAGCTCCTTCTCGATAGTTGAATAATTTTGTTCGGCGGTGTTCAGTATACGCGATGCATAAGCTATGGGTAGATCTTTTCCTATTTCGCCTTGACTGAGTACGCCTCCTACAGCGCTTTTGGAAGCATCGGTCGTGACAATGAATGGACGCGTGAAATCGGGGTATTGTAGTAACGGTTCGGTACACAGGGCTGTTTTTAAATAATCAAAAGCGCGTTCCTGTGATTCCAGCCATTGGAAAGGTGTGTCTTTTTTCAATAATTGAGTGAGCGGTTTCGCGACCTTAGAAAAGTCAGGGATAAATCGCCTGTAATAGCCGGCGAGGCCTAAGAATTGTTTAATGTTTTTAACGTTGGCTGGTCGCGGAAATCTTTCTACTGCCTTTGTTTTCTCGGGGTCAGGACGTACCCCGTCTTTTGTGATTACGTGTCCGAGGTATGTTACCTCTTTCCGCAAAAATTCACACTTGTCTGGCTGCAATCGCAGTTTCGCGGCTCGCAGTCTATTCGCCAACTTATTAAATTTCGCTTCGTGTTCCTTCAGGGAACTAGCATATATTACGATATCATCGAGGTAAACAAATAATTCTATTCCTTGGAGTCCGGTCAGCATTTGATCCATAAGCCTTTGGAAAGTCGCGGGAGCGTTTTTTAATCCAAACGGCATTCGTTTGAAATGGTAGTGCCCATAGGGCGTAGAAAAGGCTGTTTTCGGTGCGTCGGCTTCGTGCATGGGAATCTGGTGGAAACCGGATGCCAAGTCGAATATACTAAAATATTTAGCACTGCCTAATTGGTCTAATATTTCCTCGATGTTAGGCAGGGGGTACGCATCCCCTATAGTTTTCTCATTTAACGCACTAAAGTCAATAACCATCCTCCATTGTTTATTGCCCTTGGAGTCTGGTTTTTTGGGCACTATCCACAAGGGAGAATTGTAAGGAGATTTTGAAGGTGTAATCACGTCATTTGTCAAAAGTTTATCAACTTGTCGCGTAATTTCTTCCTTGTGGATAGGCGGATAGCGATACTGCTTAGTGTTTATTGGTTGTTCATCGCGGGTAACTATGCGGTGCGAACATACGTCTGTGTGATCTAAAGAGTCTCCCGGCAATTGGAAAAGATCTACGTTGTTCTTTATTAAGCCTTTGACATGGCTTGCTTCAAATTCATTTAAATGTTCCAAGCGGAGCAGTTTCTCGATATTGGCAATTCTATCATTGAAATTCGTGACTTCTACCAAATTAATTTGGGAGCGCCGCGCGGTGGGTCTAGCTTCCTCCGCGCGTTTATTAGATAATGCCTCGATGGCTTGTAACTCGATTGTAGGGACCGGCACTTCGCGGTCTGTATTTCCCGTATTAATCGCATGGAGGTAGGCTCTGCCACAGCGATTTGTAACGACTGCCTCGCCTATATATACTTCCGATTCTGTCGCGATGCGAGGGACATATCCTACTTGCACGTCATGATTTAAAACGTTTACATAGAAAGCGGCGCGGGATCGCGCTGGGATTACTATCGATTCGCGTTGCGAAAAGGGCAAGGGAATACCTTGCCATGTTACGACTTTCTTTGAGAAGTCTATCGTAGCGTTATCGCGTAGGAATTCGGATCCTAAAATCCCTTCCTGTTCTATTGGAAAGTCGTTCGGCACAAGGTGTAATTTAATTTTATTTCCGAGAAATGTTGTATTGATTGATCCCAGAGTGGGGATGGTACCTTCTGTTATGCCACTAAGGAACAGCAGGTCATGTTTGATTACTTCCGTCTCGTCTCGTACGTTACGTTTTTTTATTAAATTGGGGGCGGCCCCGGTGTCTACCATAAATCTTACGCGGGGTAACAACCCGTTTATAGATACGCTTACCGTTGGCGCATGACTGAATTCGTTAGGGTTTAAGGTAGCTATTCTGACTTTTGATCGTTCGCGCTTGTTATATTTTCCGTCGGATTTATTAAGTTTATTGGACGCGTTGTTCGCGGCTGATCCGCCCTCGCCGCGTCCTGTCTGCGAGGCGAATCGTTCGCGTTTCCCGACTGGTGCTCGTTATAATATTGCCTCTTTCTGCATTCGTCGATTTCGTGTCCCGAATTTTTGCAATATCTGCACCATTTAGTTTGTCGTTGATTTTCAACGGCGCGCGAGTTCTCGTTGCTTCGCTGGAATGAGCCAGTCCTTTCGACATACGTCGGACGGGCGGCGCGGTTAGTGTAGGAATTATTTGTATTAGATTGTGATATCACGGGCGGAGTATCCGTATACGCCCTCCTGGAATTGTTTTCTCCGCGACGCGGCGGGTCCTGATATCTCGCGCTATCTTGTTGTGTACGGGAAGTATAGTGCCCGGATGTTTGTCGCGGTATCGGAGATATGCGAGCGCTGTCTAATCTGTTGTCCGACCGGTTATCATATCGCTGTGTTTCTAGACGGGAAGTGTAGTGTCCGGATGTTTGTCGCGTTATCGGCGATAAGCGAGGGCTATCAAGCCTTCCGTCCGGACGATTACCATATCGTTGTTTTTCCAACTCTTCCCTCTTGGCGATTGCCTTAGCGGCGGCAAAAGCATCGGACGGACAATGGTAATGCTCGGGTTTAAGCTGTAATCTGTATACTGTTGGGAGTCCCTCACAAAAACTCTGAGCGGTGAGGTCATCGATCTCCCTTGTTATCTGACTATTGAGAAAGCCTTTGGCGCGACGTTCCCCGTCTCGGATAGCCGCGCGTAATTCTTTGACGCGATCTATATAATCAAGAATATGTTCACGAGCTCCCAGGTGGATCGCGGTTAATTCTCCCCTGTACTGCGCGACTGTTTTAAATGACCCAAACGCTCCTACCAAAAGATCGGATAATTGCGTTACCGAATCGCACGGCTCGTCTGCTACTGCCGAATGCGCTCGGCCGCGAAGTTTTGCTATCAAAAGACGCGTCAGCGATTTTTCGTAATTAGCAGGGAGAATATCACGGGCTTGACGGCATGCACTCAAGAATTTAGAGAGGGGAATGTTATATCCATCAAAATATGGCACGAATTCGGTCGCCTCTCGGTATGTAATTTTAGGAGCAGGCGGCAGCTCAGATATCGAATCATTCAGCTCGCTCGTTAATACGGGAGGTTCTGAAAAGCGTTGCTCCGACGGGCATTCTGCAGGTTCACGACGTGTATCTACTTCTCGTCGCAATGAATTGAAATCGCCCCGTAAAATAATAAGGGCTTCCATCATTTCGCGGAGCATTGTGTTACTGTTTTCGGCTTCGCATCTCTCTTTACGCAATGCTCGGAGTTCTGCTTGGCATTCCGCTCGTTCGCGAGCCAGAATCTCCGAATCGGTTTGTAATTTAGCGCTGGTTTCTTCCTGCGCAACGCGAACACGCTCCAGCTCCTCTTCCGAAAGAGGTTTCCTTGGGCCTTGTCGCGTATTCATATCGATATTTTTCGCGGCCTTGACAAGTGTCCGTTGCATTAATAATTAAAGTGAGAAATAACTGCTTCTCTTACACGCGCGAAATATTGGCAATGACGATTATTGTCCGAATTATTAATAATATTACGACTCATTCGGATATGAAATTTAATCAAACCGACGGGAGCGGTCTACCGGGTTCGATAAGCGGCATGGTGGAATACCCAAAAATGTATCAATCCCACCGCTGTCACCAATTTGTTGTTACGTCGCAGGCGAGACGTGCTACGCGTGGAGCGAGTCTGCTCGCACTGGGCTGCGTGTTGGTTTTTTTGCAAAATAACTTGACCGGATTACTGATATAAATTGCGGTTGTATAATCCGTATAGAAAAGTCGATAGTCTCCTGGAAAAGACGATATCATGCGGTCCTATCTCTGCGTCTACGTCAATGACGGTAGGATTCGGTAAATCGTAAAAAGAAGTACTTTCTTCGCGTAAATATTCCAGAAATGCCACGAATGCCTCGGAGCAGGGATCGCAGTCGGTTACCTCGCGCCAAATAGCCAATCCAGTGCCGCAAGAATTGCAAAGCCTTTCTTCTCGAGTAGTCCCAACGTTAATATAATGTCTTAAGATAGCGGTGAATTGTTGATCGAAATTATACTGGGATTTACACTCTAGGCATATAAGACTGGCGGAATTTGTATCGGTAGCTATACCGACAAGACCATAACCGAATTCGACTACACACCGAGAGATACTTATTTGGTCGTTAAAGACGGCGGCTGGATGTGTTCTTTCCTGACGCGAGCTTTCCGATCGTCCTCTGCACATAACGCGTTTCACGAACAAGAAATGAAAATTCACTTACCTTTCGTTGGCCCGGTTCCTGGATTCGGGCTTCCGATTCTCGTTGTCGGCCTGGCGGGTCTCGGGATGCACACTAGGATGCGGCGTTGCTGGATTCGGAGGACTTGGAGCCCACAGGCTGTTCTCGAAATACGCTTCGTATTCCGGCTGGTAGGTTTCTTCACACCCGAGCAGTTCACTCAAATCACCGGTGAGCGCGGATTTAATTTCGTATAAGGCGCGGCGAATTGCACGCTGACGTCCGGCACGGTTTTTACGATTCTTAGGCATCGGGAGTGACCATGAAGGGAAAATACTACTTCCCTTACAAGTTACGAGTATTAAATTGAACTTTCTAACGCGATGACAATCTGTAACCCTCTGTGGAGAGTAGTGCGGGTGGACGCACAACTTGCTAGCCAAGAGGCGGGACAGGTTATCAGATATTTCGTAATTTGACGGTTTAAAAGTGCGTGAGAAGCGATACCTCTCTTGGGGGTAGTGCGGGTGGACGCACAACCTGCTAACCAAGAGACCAAGCACGGCCTCCCTGGACGCTTGCGTTTGATTGAATTTCGCGTGGTCACTCTACCTCGCGAACTCTGTCGATTGTACGTTTCGCTAGGAGGGGTGGAAGGGTTTGGATTTATTAATTATTTAACACTGATCACTTTTCACTTATATATATATATATTGTAGAATATTCAGATACAAGATTAATACAGAGATTGATTAAATTGTAAACGCTTTTACAGTTAAGTTTAAATTGAATGATGTTAATAAAATTGAATTGATTCGAATTTATTTCTTAACACTAGAATTGGAATTGATTTGAGTTAACACTTAGAATTGGAATTGATTCGAAATTATTCTCTTAGCACTAGAATTGGAATTAGTTTGAAGTTATTTCCTACTACTAGAATTGGAATTGATTTCTCTTAACACTAGAAATTGAATTGGAAGAGGGAGTTCACGGACTGGAGGTCCTCTCCAGTCGTATTCGCGGGATGAACTGAACGCAGTCGGCCGTGCACTGATGTGCTTCGATTCGGCGGCTCGAAACTGCGGCGACGCTATGGTGGGGTGCGCGCCCAATGTGGGAAGCGCTGGCGGTGGGAGTGCGGCGCTCGCGTGGGAGGCCAGAGAGTTGCCCTGGTGGGGCTCGCGGTGGCCTAGGGACGTATCACGTCTATTCCTTGTTCCGTGCTATACAAAAGTTATCTCTATAAATTTGAAAAGAGTAACATTTTTACCATAGGGCATAAAATTATTAATTTATTCGTTTCTGACGCGACAGACGTGACAGCGCCCAGGCGGCGGTGTAGGTGGCCGCGAAGTCGGCGGCGGCGAGTGTTGCGGTGTCGGTGACTGCCGGATGGTGGGCGGCGTTGATCGTCCCGGAGATGACGAGTCGTGGGCGGCCTCTAGAGAGGAGGCACGCCGGCGGAGGTCCTCCTGTTGCACCGCGGCTCCCCGAGTCAATGGAGATCGGCGCTGAGACTGCGGCCTGGAGCAGGTCGCCCGGACACGGGCGGATTGGGTGGCGTTGCTGGCCGCGAGAGTCCTTCCTGGACGTGGCTGCGTCGTTCACGGCTGTCAGAGGCAAGGTCGGAAGGATGGCGGCATTCACGGCCGTCAGAGGTAAGGCCGGAAGGATATGGCGGCGTTTACGGCCGTCAGAGGTAAGGCCGGTATGGCGGCGTTCACGGCCGTCAGACCTAGGCCGGAAGGGTATCCGCGGCGTTAACTGCCGCGGGGAATACGACCGAAGGCTGGTCGGTGATTTCCAGCAGGAAAAACTGCCGTGTACTGAGCAATGAGGCGTGTACAGGACTAGCCTCCAGAGCTCGGAGGGCGTCGCAGTGCAGCTCGTACCAGTAAACTGGTTTGAGGCGATTGAGGCAAAGAGCGATGCCGAGTGCCGCTCTTATATAGCTCCGCTGCGACGTTTCAGACACAAGAGAGTGGTTTGTCGATTCGTCATCTAGTGGCGGGCGCGCGAACCACTATGCTGCGCGGGACTGCGCGCGACGGTGTGTCGATGGTGCGGTCGCGAGGCAGTGACCGCCACAATGTTAAAGCGAGCGGTGATCAACATACGATCCAAGGATAATGCGTGTTTCGCGTGGTCGATGGTCGCGGCTCTGCATCCGGTCGAAAGGCATCGAGAATTGTCGTACCCGCATTATACGACAGTGTTAAATCTCCAAGACTTTACGTTTCCGATGACATTGAACCAAATTAAAAAGTTCGAACATCTCAACGACATCTCAATCAACGTCTACGGTATTAAGGAAAAGGAGATACGGTTAACAGATAAGAAGATGGAGAAGCACGCAAATCTATTGTACGTGCAGTATTCGCGTGACAACGCTGGGCACTTCGCGTACATCAAAGACCTCTCCCGCCTTGTGAGCTCGCAACTGAATAAATACGGACATAAGAAATACTTTTGCGACCGGTATGTATTTTAACAAATTTTATTATTTCTCTTATAAAATTGTATATTAAATATTAAAAAATCATATTTTCCGTTTGCAGATGTCTACATTACTTCAATTCGTCTGAAAAATTGCAATCACATACAACGGACTGCGAAAAGATGAACAATTGCGCCATCCGACTGCTGAGCGAGGACGACAAGTGGCTCGAGTTCAAGAACCATACAAATAAGGAACGACTTACTTTTGTCATTTACGTGGACTTAGAATGCGTACTACGGCGAACAGAACCGGCAGAGCAGGAAGAGGTGTCGTACACTTATCAGCAGCACGAGGTATTTAGTCGGATACTACGTGCGATGCTCGTACGACGACGCGTTATCGGTATATTGATTTCGCGGCGAAGACTGCATTGCATGGTTCGTTCGGCAATTTGAAGACTTGGCGCATCAAGTAAAAATTCTGTTATCCGCGAATGTCCCTATGGAAACGTTGTCGAGAGAACAGTGGGAAGCATATCAGCGCGACGCGTTGTCATATTTGTGAAAAACCATTTGCGTCGGACACGCGGGTACGCGATCATTGTCATCTTACCGGTCGTTACCGTGATCCCGCGCATTCAAATATGATTGTAATCTGCAGTATAAAGATTCATATTGCATTCCCATAGTATTTCACAACTTATCCGGTTATGACTCGCATTTTGTCATCACGGAAATAGTTACGGCGTTCGAAGACAGAATCGTCGACAGAATCGACGTGCTGCCGATAACAAAAGAAAAATACATCTCATTTACAAAACATGTTAAAGATATCACCGAGAAATCAGATTCATAAAATTGCATACGACTGCGGTTCATAGATTCGTACAAATCTTTAAATAGCATACCTCGATAAATTGGTATCTTTTCTAATGAAAGAAAAATTGAAAATTTTCCGTTCCGAATTTTCCACGTTATCAAATGAAAATTTTGACTTGTTGACGCGCAAAGGTATCTTTCCCTACGAATACGTGGATCACGCGGACAAGTTGCAGGACATGCGCCTACCGAATCATTTTATAGTTCGTTAACCGGTGATATGATGTGGGAGAACGAATACGCGCACGCCGCGAATGTTTGGCAGCGGTTCTCCATTGAAACTCTAGGCGAGTACAGCGATCTGTATTTAAAAACCGATGTCTTCTTATTGACCGACGTTTTTGAAAATTTCCGTCAAAGTTGTATCAAAAGTTACAGTCTCGATTCCGCTCATTACTACATATTGCTAAGTTTCACGTAGGATGCCATGCTGAAACATACGCGCGCAAAATTTGAGTTGCTTACCGACATCGATATAGTTGTGTTTATCGAGCGCGGTATACACGGTGGTTCAGTCAATGTTCCGATAGATATGCGCAGGCCAATAACAAGTACATGCGTTCGTACGACCCGTCGAAACCGTCGTCGTATTTTGATGTACTACGTGATGTACTACGTGAGCAATCTGTACGGATGGGCGATGTGTCAACCGCTGCCCTATGCCGAATTTTGATGGGTTGAAGACGTTGTGAACTTTGACGCGAGCGCTTGTCGCTCCGGATTCACCTATGGGTTATATTCTCGAGGTCGATCTCGAGTATCCGCATTATCTGCACGATCGACACACTGATTTATCTTTCTGTCCGATGCGCGATAAATCACCCGGCACGTGGCAGAATAAACTTCTCGCGACGTTATATGATAAGAAACGATATGTCATCCACTATCGCAACCTGCAGCAATGTCCGCGCCATGGTCTTCGTATCGCAATGATACATCACGTACTACAATTTGCTCAATCCACTTGGCTCCGCGATTAGATCAAACTCAATACACACTTTAGAACGCGAAAAATGATTTTGAAAAAAATTTATACAAATTAATGAACAACGCAATATTCGGTAAAACAATGGAAAATGTTCGGAATCACGTGGATATAAAATTGATAACAAAATGGGATGGACGATATGGCGCGGAGGCGATGATCGCGAAACCAAATTTCCACAGCCGCAGCGTTTTTGCGGAAAACTTAATCGCTGTCAAACTGCGTAAACTCGAGGTGAAATTTGACAAGTCGATTTATGTGAGTATGTGTATACTCGACATATCAAAAATCTGCTTGTACAAATTTCACCACGAGTATATGTCACTGTATCACGACAAATGTAAGATCATGTACACCGACACGGATAGTCTCATATATCACATCGAGTGCGATGACGTATACGAGACGATGAAACGCGATATCGCTATATTCAATACGAGCGATTATCGAGACGAGATAGCGCGTCGATCCACTTATAAGTGCCATTAAGCGTAAACATCTTCCACATGTCGTTTTTAAGCGTGCGATTAAATCGCTCGACGATCGATGCCTTCAACCGCATACGTGGAATAATGATTAACATTATTTTTTTTCAAGAGTATTTGCACATCGGCATTGTAAAACTCCTTTCCTATATCCGTTTGCAAGTTTCTCGAGCATCTTCTGCTCTCTCGAATTATCTTAGCGATAGCGTTAGCCGTCTCGCTTCCGACTTTGCCCTTGAGCGGTACAGCTCAGGCGTACTTGCTCAACGTATCGATGACGGTGAATATGTAGTGATGATCTCTGTTGAAACTCGAGTACGGACGCATCTCGATCATATCAGCCTGCCACACAGATTGTCGTATCTCCGAATTATGACACGTTTTCGCGGAAAATTTCTTCTTGCCGAAGCGTGCAATTCCTCAACGAGTCGTTGCCTCTCGAAGATAATATTTTTTTCACGTCCATCGGATCTCATGTTTCGACGATATTTAATAATAAATAACATATATAATTTAAAATGGTTTTTTTCCTCACTGACGTCAATCGATTGACTCGTTTCGTCGATACGCGATTAATTTATAATAATGCCGGCATCGCGAAGTTCTTCGATGATCGATAGCATCTCGTGAGCGTTGTTACCAGCTCGGTGCGAAGCGTCGAGCAATCGGAGTCGATTCACTAGTTCGTTGGGATTGTCGTAATCGATCTTGTTGTCGTTTAATTTCATGGTGGATGGTATATTGCCAATCTGATGGATGGTATCTGCATCCTTTTTACTGCTTTTCTTATATGTAGATACGAGCGGAGCGATGATGTTAATGTACTTGTTCCCTTGTTGCCTAATGGGATTATAGGCGCTGTGATCACGTCTATGAGCATTCGTTATTAACAGTATACTTTTATACGTTTGTTTGTTTTTGATGAATATAGCCTCATTGGGAAGTCTTTTGAAGATCAATTCATATAATCCTGTTGTACCATTGTATCTCACATTGTTTATGATTATGTTATTTTTGTCAAACATCAAACTTTTTGTCACCGAGCATTGTATCACTTTTGTCGAAATAGACACTGTACACATTATCGATTGCTTTATCTATATTGTCATCGAGAAGAAGGCCCACGTACTTTCGTCCCAATGGTCCTAGCTGACCATGAAGCGTCTCACGACTTCCATGCGTTTGCAGATTCTGTTTGATGGTTGTTTCCAGTGACAGTTCATGTTTTGTTTCAAAAATAGTTTCATTCACACGAATAGCGGTATTTTCGGTTCTTTAGATAGTTCTTTCGATAGTTCTTTCGATGGTTTTATCGATGTAGAATCGAACGTGAATGAATCTGACGCGGTATTCAATTGTTTTGTACGCTTTTTAGGTTGCGACGATAATTTCAACCATCCAACATCCGTCCAATACGAATCCCTGTTAGTAGTAGTAATATCGTCATCGTCATCGTCATCATCGTTGTCTTCACGTTTTTTTTTTCTTAATATTGATATCCTTTGCAACATTGGCTTCTTTTTTAATTGGATGTGTTTCTTCGACAATCTGTTTTTAGACGATGGGCTTGAAACGTCTCTCCAACGCTACATCTTCATCTATTTTAGTTTTCAGTTTTCAAAGCGCGATATTTTTTGCGAATCGAATCGCTCGTTTTCGTAATCTGTTTCGCTATTTTCTCGCGATCTTTGGTTTTATTCATGTTGCCTGCTTGACGTATCGACATCAACTAATCGCGTTATGGTACCGCGAACGTGTTAAATTCTTTTCTGTATCGCCCATTGATAAGCGGACTGTTCTTATTTATTACTAAAAATCCATATTCGCGTTGCCAACAATCGCGGCATAACGCACAGAATTCATCACACGACATGTCGGTATTCACGTGATCGTTGTAAACATGTTTCAAATTGGTACCTGTTTGAATAGGATCAGCAGGTTCGCATTGTCGCATATCAGATGTTTAGGTATCCTCGTGTATGTCTGAGATAGAAACAATCGACGTTCGAGTGGCGGCTCATCGAGAAGTATCCTCTCACCGCATTTTGTTTATCGCACGCAACGTCGTCGAAGACAAAGATCGAATTGGGATGTGCCTCGCTCGGTGGAATGACGTCACTGTTGTTGGAGAACGTAAAGTAGCCGATTTCGTCGATCGATGTCAATAAAGTTTCGAGATATCGATATTTTGTTGTTGCAACGATTTCGAGTATACGAATACGTTCTCGAAACGTACACCGTGCGGACTCTCGAGCAAGCTTATGAGAACGTTGGTTTTACCGTAATTCGACGGTCCGCAAATGATGGCGCGTATAGTATTCGGTAACATTTCACCATGCTTGCGCTCCGTCGCGATGTCCCCCATCATTCACGCTTTCTCGTCGCAGTTCGCTACGTGTATCGTCAGTAGCTGTCGTACGAATTTCACACTGCGCAAGTTCGCACTGCGTTAGGCTTCGATTGAACACCTATTTATAGGTGCGCGAAACTGCGAATCGGTTGCCAAAATATATCTCGCGCTGTTGCATTTCTCCGATATTCGGGACTTGAACCCTGAGCAGTTGCAATATATATCGAAAGTTGTACTGTTATGCGTGTGCGGCGATTATATCGATCACGTGTGGGACAAGCGGAACATATAAAGATGGATTTGGAGGATGGATTTTTCGAACCTATCGTCGAGCATTATAACCAATCATGACAACGCACGCACATCGACGGTCCCGCACTGAAGATAAAGGATTGTGGCCTATATCAATAGCAGCGTCAAACGAAGGCTACATTGGAGATCTGCTCAATCGAGCGATAAACGCGCTTCCTTTCGAATTATATATCCGTGGCTATCAGTTTTGCGGCTGAAGAAGTGATTAGCCAGAGGTGAAACGAGCATAAATCCACTGGACGCGGCGTGCCGTGAACATGACATTGCGTATTCCCAGAGCAACGATCTCACCGACAGACACGCGGTGGACAAGGTACTCGCCGATAAAGCCCTAGGACGCGTCATCGCGAGAGATTCAATTCTGAGCGAAAAAACTGCAGTTGCAGCCGGACAGCGATGAAAGCCAAGACCAAGATTGGCATGAATATGAAAGCGAAGAAAAAAGCCGATAAAAAAAAGAAACGAATACTTCCAACGGCGAAACGAGGTAGTGTGTTACTGATTTTGCCAATTTTGGGCGCTTTCAGGTCCGTAATCGGCGGAGCGATCAGCGTGGCGAAAGCGATAAACGACAGGAAAGCCGCGCAACGTCAGCTCGAGGAACTACACATTCGCGCGATAGAAACGTGCGGACGAGGACTGTATCTCGCTCCGTACAAATACGGACGGAGATTATATTTCGCTCCGTACAAAGACGGACGAGACATAACAGCGAAAAAAGAAAAAAAGAAAAAAAACCGCAAGAAAAGAAACAATAAAAATACCTACGGGTGTAACTACCAACGTATAATTAGACCAACTGGCGAAACGTATGCGCGTACCATATTTCAGAGGCGTTTTTATGCGTGACGCATTACCGATTAGCGGGGCGCGTCGAAAAGAGAACGGTACCATAAATCTGGACGACACGATGAGTCCCGGCACTCATTGGGTAGCTGTCATAGCGTACGCAAAGAGAAACGATCGTGTCATATATTTCGGTAATCTTCGACCGTTCAAGGAACTAGTACGATATTTCGAAGACAGTGTTATGATAGAGTACAACCGAATGTCCTATCAGACATGAATGTATGATCAGAACGTCTACGGACAGTTGTGCCTTTGGTTTCTCCAAACACGCGTGAATTTATAAAGTCCGACAAAATGTCGCGACGTCTCAGTATTCGTTGAACGCTTTTTTCAACATGTCGCTGACGCTAACGCTGAGCGGGAAGAGCAGCGTTCTCGCGACAAACTTTCCAGCCATAGATTTGAGCGATGATGACTACGAGCTTGGTCTAACAATTTTGGAGACTTATCACACGATATCGAATGTAAACGCTTCGAACAATACATTTTATTTTGGCAAAGACGACGCAGAAATTACAATTCCCGAAGGCTCGTATAAACTGCAGGCCATAAATGAATTTTTGAAATGTGAAATTTTACGGAAACGACCGTGACGCGCCCGATGGTAACGCTGATGACACCGCGCGCGGCGATGACGAGGTTGGGGAATACCCGATAGTGCTCCGCGCAAATTATTAGGTGTACAAAAAGTTCTGAACTTTTTTTTGTAAAATTCAATCTTTATTCAAAAACAAACAAAAAAATATTAATCAGCGAAATATTCCCCGTTTGCATCAACGACCTTTCGGATAGCTTGCGAATTCCTTGACGATAGAAGCTCACCGGCTTCGAAGCGATAGTCATCAATGCTTTTTCGAATTTCTTCAAATCTCACGAAATGTGTATCAGCCAAATGATGCTGCAGCGACCGGAATAGGTAGTAATCGAAAGGCGCCATGTCTGGGCTATACGCCGCGTGCGAGAGAAGTTCCCAGCCTAACGCAAAGATATGGTCCTGAGTCGCTTTCGCAGCATTGTCATGAAGCAAGATCATTTTACGACGTCCTTGGCCAGTAAATGGCCTCTTTTCTTCTAATGCATCACTCAAATTGGTCAATTTGTTGTTGGTAACGGTCTGGCGTGATTGTTTCACCCGGTTGTAACAACTCGCTAATACAACACACCTTTCCCACAGAGCAAAACCTTCTTGGCGTGGATATTGGGCTTTGACGTCGATGTCGAAGGTTGACCAGGATCAACCCATGATTTTCTACGTTTAGGGTTATCATAAAGAATCCACTTTTCATCGCCTGTAATGATTTTGTGCAGAAAATCTTTTTTCCGGAATTTTGAAAACAAAATGAGTGCAGTGTCATGCCGACGATTTTTGTTGTCTTCGGACAATTCATGCGGAACCCATCTACCTTCCTTCTGAACCTTTCCCATATATATTCGTATGTAAACGTACGGAAATAGTTTGCTGCGTAACGCCAAGCTGTTCTGCAAGCTCCTTTTCAGTTTGCGCAGAATTAATATCCAGCAGTGCTTGCAATTCGTCCGTTTCAATCTTTTGAGGGCGTCCAGCACGCGATTCATCTTCAAGACTGAAATCTCCTTGGCGAAATTTTTGATATCATCTTTTATATGTAGTATGACTTATAGCGTTCTCTCCATATGCAGCACAAATCATTGCAGTGGCTTCAGCAGCATTTTTCTTCAGATAAAACGCGAAATGGATGAAAAATCGAATATGCTCTTTTGTTATTGCCATCGTGAACACTACTGATTTTTGAGGTTATGTGCATCAAAGGCCAAACCGTATGGCATTTTAGAAGGCCAAATGTCAACGTTTTAAAACCGCAAAAGGGCGGGAAGATATATAAAATTTAAATTGTTATTTCGGTTGTATGAAATCTAAAGCTCAGAACTTTTTTGTACACCTAATACAACATGATAAAGTGTGAAATTAAATGCGCCTACAAAATAAACTTTAACAAGCCCAATAACATTGGATTGCTGCTAGGTTTCTCGAAGCGTATACTACAATCGCGAAGGTGGCATGAATCGGACATGTCGATCAACATAATGAACGTAAACATTATCCGTGTAGAGTGCAATGTGACTGCGGACGCATACAGCAATGACAAAAGTGTGTACACGATACACGAATTTTCGCCGAGCGTGTCGCCAGGATATAAAATATCGGAAAGGCCAATGCAAATCATTTACCTGCCAGTCATCGTACGGAGCATTACGGAGCTAACGATACGCATTGTTGACCAGAACGGACGATTGCTCGATTTCAGAGGAGAAGAGATTACCGTCAGATTGCACGTACGACGGTGACAGCGATGACACGAGCGTGACATTTGAGATGCTCGTGTTGACTGAAGCGAAGCATACGCAAAGAGATAACGCATCTTTTACAAAGAAAACATCAATCGATAATACTCGCTCATCCGGTTGCAAGAAGAGGAAGAAACTCAACGCGTCGAACGTTAAACTTACATTAAACCACATTAAATTTTTAAATAAGAAGGGAAGGTGTGCGTCACGGCAGGGCCCGACCATGAACCAGTCGTGAAAACTCGTAATTATTTTGCGAAAAAATACCACCTCAGCCAGAAATCGAATCTGGATCTCCTGTTTACCGGGCAGGCATCTTATCCTCTCGACCGAGGCATGTGATGATATTTATCGCAAATAACATATTTAGAATAATACGTCAACAATACAATGATACATATATATACGTATATTACAATATACATATATTCTTATATATACTACTACTTCTTATATATATACATATATTCATATATTTTTATATACATGTATTCTTTCGAATCCCCACGACCGGTACTCCAAAGAGATGATGATCCTATTCTCTCGACGGATGCAGGTCGGACTGTAACGACGCCCTCTAACATCCTTGGCAAATATACAAATAATCCTCCTGAAGCACGACAGGAGAGATTGCATCAAACATGGCTCAAGCCTCCGATTTTTACAAGTTTTAGGATTCACGGTGCACAACTTGTGAAATGACTGATAAACATCGAAGACGAGCCAATCGACGATCGCATCGTCAAGATTGAGACTTATGCGTACAATCCGTTCGCCAATATGACATTCGGATCGACAGATGAGATAAGAATATCCATATAGCAACAGGATCTGTACACATTGCCGTACGAAAACTTTCTATATGTCGAGCAAAAACTAATGAAGAACAGAGTTGTCGAAGGATCTGATGTGGTGTTGGGAAATAATTTTGTCGCGTTCATATTCGATGAGATTTGATACGAGCTTGATGACGAGTGTGGAAATTGATCGTAACAGAAACGTGGGCATAACTAGCACGCTCAAACACTACATAATAATATCATCCGACAGAAGCGTGATTCTGAGGAATGCCGGCAGGGATGCGCGTACTAACGCGGATGGATATTTTAACTTTTGCGAATCCCAATAGTGCGTACCTCTCTACGCACTATTGGGATTCTGCAAGGATTACAGACGCGTGATAATCAGCTCGTCACGAGTTGATCGTGTAACAACAACTATTGCCTGATGGGAAATTTGGCGTTGGATCCCGTGGTTGACTTATTCAAGATACAATAGCGAATGCCGCACGTGTTATTGAGCGAGATAAAAAAATTATCGATGCTGCGTACTTTGGAGAGCGGACGATATTTGAGCATGGCTTTTCGCTCGTGGGATCTGTACGAATTTCCGTTGTTACAGCGTACAACCAAAACTCCTTCGTGGGCTATCAAGACCGCTACTCAGCTCGAGAAGCCGCGATGCATCATCTTCGTTTTGCAAACAGGTCATGGCTGAGGACACGAGTCGATGATTGCAACTTAACCAACGTGAAACTCTATCTCAGAATGTTATCCATACGACGATATGAATCTGGATTTTGACAAAAATAGATGGTCCGTGTTGTATGAAACGTACGCGCGTTTCTGCAAGGGTTACTACGGATACGAGTATCCTCGAGCTGAGTTTCACTGTCACGTCTTTTCTACATAACGGCTCATTCATAATCATCGATTGTTCTCGACGAAACGAATCGGTCAAGACCGCAACCGTAAACGTAAGATTGGAATTTGAAACTAAGAAGAACGTACCGATGAATATCACCGTACTGTCTCATTATATATGATCGTGTGGTTCAGTATAATCCGTTGACCAATGTTGTAAGATCACCTAAGAGCATCGCTGGTATATGAGAGACAATAAAATCTACGATACATCGAAATCGATTACAATTTCGAAAAATTGCTCGTCATAGTCATGCCAACGTTCGTAGACTTGCAAGATTTTCTTGTTGGAGGACAGTTTGTTGTAAAAGAGTTTACTGCTCTCAGAGAACGAACTGTTCTCTCACACATTTTCACAAGCTCTTTACCATGGCATTTCCTCGCAAGTGCTGACAAATCTCGCGCACGCTGGGTGATACGTCATCACTATAGACTGCGATGAAACGATGGAACGATTGCATATAGCAAAGCTAAGAGTTTGATTACAAAGGCTGTGCACGGAACGAAAGATGATGACAACGACGACGACGATGCTGTTGTATATGTCAAGGGACACGAAAAACGACAATGGTCGTGGAATTTGCTTCTGGATGATGAATGAGAGCGCATATACATCGAGACTCTGGATGCTAATTACGAAGACATAGATTCTTTGAACAATCTGAATGCTGATAATACTATGTGATGCGGATATCACTATACTATTTGCGCTTTACAAAATGTATTTAAATTGTTTAATTGGTCAAATAATCATGAATAAAATAAATAAATATGATATACGAATTATGTTTTTTTTATTTCTTTTCCTTGCGTTGATAATATTCTAACGATCGACGTACCGCTTCTTATCATATAACGTCGAGAAGTTTATCTTGCCGGGATGACTCGCGCGTCGAGCAGAAATGTAGGTCAGTCGCTCATGCAGATAACAAAGAAATTGAATCACAATTTAAAAAAGTGAACTTTTTTTTTATTCATATTTTTTCTATATGACACTTTACATTTTTTTATTCATATTTTTTTACATGACACATTTTTTTTAATACTGATTATCTAATAATTCGTAATGGCGCGCTTCTTCTTTGTTCTATCTGAACATGGTCGTATAACAGTCATAGCTATCGCGAAATGCTTTATGTTATTGAACACCTCCGATCCTTTGCCTTTTTTTTGACCGTTATAACACACTCGTTCAGTTTCTTTACAAATTTCTATCATAGAGTCAGCAATATCCATTGCCCATTGTTCTTTGCCCATTGACAATGATATATTGTACGCACTTCCTCTGTAATGGTGGTATACGCATGCCTCCAGAAATTTTTTGTGAGGAATCGAAAAGTGAGGGAATCGGGGATTGCATTTCTTCACAAAATTGTGGGGATTCAGAGTGTCTTCTTAAAAAATAATCCGTTACGTTCACCGATGGATAGGCCGTCACGTTCCGTAACGGAGAATTCGTTAATTTTTCGATTGGTCGACAACTGCACATCTCATCATTTATTAATTCGGCGCTGCAGTGTTCACGATGACTGCATGTCACGATTTCTCTCAATGAAAAGCTCATTTCTTGTCTCTCTTTAGCAGTATCTTCACTATATAAAAAAAAAGATTCAAAATTATGAGTCATCATGTACATATATTTCATTATTCTTCTAATATACTCATAACTGACCTTGTCTTATCAATACTTTCTACAAATTAGCAGACAGGAGAGCACCGTTATAAGTGTTAATCAATACATGAGACCCTTTGCGTTTTTGTATGCAATCACGTTTTTTTGTATGCGCGTCAGCTTTCTTTCTCACATTAGACTTTCATCTACTGTGATCCCGCGCACCCTATGATCCATTATATATCATCGACAATTTCTTTGTCCCTTTGTCCCTCAGTCTAAATCGGAACATCATCATAGGTCTTCCCGAATCGCAATTTGTTTATAGCAGCCGGAGTATCGGCGCTTCTTTCTTAACACGTCGCGACACGTATGCCGATTTCCAACTATACATATATAGTAACAACAATGAAACTTATGATATATATAATACATACATACATACATACATACATACATATATACATACGTACATACATACATACATACATACATATGTACATACATACATACATACATACATACGTGCATACATATATTATATATAAACTATATAAAACATATAAAAATATATGTACATTACATATACATGTATATTACAATGGAATCCGCCAATGTCCCCGGTAACGTTTCCGTCGAATCCGGTACGACGTATCATTTGTCATCGTACGGACTCAGAGCGATTTTTTACTCAGACACCGTCGTACGTATACTTGATGTAACTTGGATTTTATATATGACTGCGACGAATCATTTCGATCTCTTCATTCAAGCATCGCGTGTAATCGTTGAATGTTATTGTTCGCGCTACTCTTACTTTTTACTTTCGCCTTTTTTGGTATCCTTTTTACCGTCAACCCTCACCGTGTACATCTTCGCTCTGAGTCCCACCAATTTCGTCATTATCGCACCGTTATTTTCGTTCTTCATTAGGCCGGGTACTTTTTTATTCATGAGAGACATCCCGTACGCGTTGCCCGGCGGATAATCGCTCATATCGAATATAGCGATATCGCGTTTCATCGTCTCGTACACGTCATCACACTCGATGTGATATATGAGACTGTCCGTGTCGGTGTACATGATCTTACATTTGTCATGATACAGTGATATATACTCATGAAATTTGTACAAGCAGATTTTCGATATGAGTATACACATACCCACATAAATCGGCTTGTCAAATTTCACCTCGAGTTTACGCAGTTTGACGGCGATTAAGTTTTCCGCAAAAACGCTGCGGCTGTGGAAATTTGGTTTCGCGATCATCGCTTCCGCGCCATACCGTCCATCTCATTGTTATCAATTTTACGTCCACGTGATTCCGAACATTTTCCATTGTTTTACCGAATATCGCGTTGTTCATTAATTTGGACAAATTTTTCTCAAAATCATTTTTCGCACACGTTCTAAAGTGTGTATTAAGTTTGATGTAATCGCGGAGCCAAATGGATTGAGCAAATTGTAGTACGTGATGTATCTTTGCGATACGAAAACCATTGCGCGTACATTGCTGCAGGTTGCGATAATGGATGACGTACCGCTTCTTATCATATAACGTTGCGACAAGTTTATTCTGCCACGTGCCGGACAAAAAGGTAGATCAGTGTGTCGATCGTGCAGATGATGCGGATACTCGAGATCGATCTTGAGAATATAACCGTAGGTGAATCCGGAGTGATTGCGCTCGCGTCAAAGTTCACAACGTCTTCAACCCATCGAAATTCGGCATAGGGCAGCGGTTGACACATCGCCCATCCGTACGGATTGTTCACGTCGTAGTATATCAAATACGACGACGGTTTCAACGAGTACGAAGGCATGTACTTGTTATTGGCCTGCGCATATCTACCGGAACATTGACTGAACCACCGCGTATACCGCGCTCGATAAACATAACTATATCGATGTCGGTAAGCAACTCAAATTTTACACGCGTATGTTTCAGCATGGCGTCCCACGTGAAATCTGGCAATGTATAGTAATGAACGGAATCGAGATTGTAACTTTTGATACAACTTTCGCGGAAATTTTCAAAAACGTCGGCCAATAAGAAGACATCAATTTTTAAATACGCGCGCGCGTAATCGTTCTCCGACACCATATCATACCGGTCAACGAACTATAGAATGATTCGCGCGGTAGACGCGTGTCTTGCAACTTGTTTATGTATTCGTAGGGAAAAACACCTTTGCGCGTCAACAAGTCAAAATTTTCATTTGATAACGTGGAAAATTCGGAACGTAAAATTTTCAATTTTTCTTTCGTTAGAAAAGATGCCAATTCATCGAAGCTGGTATTTAAAAATTTGTACGAATCTATGAACCACAGTCGTACGTAATTTCGTGAATCTGATTTCTCGGTGATATCTTTAACATGTTTTGTAAATGAGATGTATTTTTTTTTGTTATTGGCAGCACGTCGATTCTATCGACGATTCTGTCTTCGAACGCCGTAGCTATTTCCGTGATGACAAAATGCGAGTCATAACCGGATAAGTTGTGAAATACTATGGGAATGCACTATGAATCTTTATACTGCAGATTATCATATTTGAATCATATTTGAATGCGCGGGATCACGGTAACGACCGGTAAGATGACAATGATCGTGTACCCGCGTGTCCGACGCAAATGGTTTTTCACAAATATGACAACGCGTCGCGCTGATATGCTTCCCACTGTTCTCTCGACAACGTTTCCATAGGGACATTCGCGGATAACAGAATTTTTACTTGATACGCCAAGTCTTCAAATTGCCGAACGAACCATGCAATGCAGTCTTCGCCGCGACGAAATCAACATACTGTTACGTCTGTCGCGTCAGAATAAACGAATAAATTAATAATTTTATGCCCTATGGTAAAAATGTTACTCTTTTCAAATTTATAGAGATAACTTTTGTATAGCACGGAACAAGGAATAGACGTGATACGTCCCTAGGCCACCGCGAGCCCCACCAGGGCAACTCTCTGGCCTCCCACGCGAGCGCCGCACTCCCACCGCCAGCGCTTCCCACATTGGGCGCGCACCCCACCATAGCGTCGCCGCAGTTTCGAGCCGCCGAATCGAAGCACATCAGTGCACGGCCGACTGCGTTCAGTTCATCCCGCGAATACGACTGGAGAGGACCTCCAGTCCGTGAACTCCCTCTTCCAATTCAATTTCTAGTGTTAAGAGAAATCAATTCCAATTCTAGTAGTAGGAAATAACTTCAAACTAATTCCAATTCTAGTGCTAAGAGAATAATTTCGAATCAATTCCAATTCTAAGTGTTAACTCAAATCAATTCCAATTCTAGTGTTAAGAAATAAATTCGAATCAATTCAATTTTATTAACATCATTCAATTTAAACTTAACTGTAAAAGCGTTTACAATTTAATCAATCTCTGTATTAATCTTGTATCTGAATATTCTACAATATATATATATATAAGTGAAAAGTGATCAGTGTTAAATAATTAATAAATCCAAACCCTTCCACCCCTCCTAGCGAAACGTACAATCGACAGAGTTCGCGAGGTAGAGTGACCACGCGAAATTCAATCAAACGCAAGCGTCCAGGGAGGCCGTGCTTGGTCTCTTGGTTAGCAGGTTGTGCGTCCACCCGCACTACCCCCAAGAGAGGTATCGCTTCTCACGCACTTTTAAATCGTCAATTACGAAATATCTGATAACCTGTCCCGCCTCTTGGCTAGCAAGTTGTGCGTCCACCCGCACTACTCTCCACAGAGGGTTACAGATTGTCATCGCGTTAGAAAGTTCAATTTAATACTCGTAACTTGTAAGGGAAGTAGTATTTTCCCTTCATGGTCACTCCCGATGCCTAAGAATCGTAAAAACCGTGCCGGACGTCAGCGTGCAATTCGCTGCGCCTTATACGAAATTAAATCCGCGCTCACCGGTGATTTGAGTGAACTGCTCGGGTGTGACGAAACCTACCAGCCGGAATACGAAGCGTATTTCGAGAACAGCCTGTGGGCTCCAAGTCCTCCGAATCCAGCAACGCCGCATCCTAGTGTGCATCCCGAGACCCGCCAGGCCGACAACGAGAATCGGAAGCCCGAATCCAGGAACCGGGCCAACGAAAGGTAAATGAATTTTCATTTCTTGTTCGTGAAACGCGTTATGTGCAGAGGACGATCGGAAAGCTCGCGTCAGGAAAGAACACATCCAGCCGCCGTCTTTAACGACCAAATAAGTATCTCTCGGTGTGTAGTCGAATTCGGTTATGGTCTTGTCGGTATAGCTACCGATACAAATTCCGCCAGTCTTATATGCCTAGAGTGTAAATCCCAGTATAATTTCGATCAACAATTCACCGCTATCTTAAGACATTATATTAACGTTGGGACTACTCGAGAAGAAAGGCTTTGCAATTCTTGCGGCACTGGATTGGCTATTTGGCGCGAGGTAACCGACTGCGATCCCTGCTCCGAGGCATTCGTGGCATTTCTGGAATATTTACGCGAAGAAAGTACTTCTTTTTACGATTTACCGAATCCTACCGTCATTGACGTAGACGCGACGTAGATTGTAATTTCGTTGCTGTACCCTCGTATAGAATATCATACTTGTTGAAATGGCAACCGTCTGTGTAGGGAAGACTCCAAAATGTCTCCGTGCCGTCCCAGTCATTGCAGCCTCCTTGCGCTGATGGACACTGGGTTCCCGAAGGCAGATTCACTTTACCTATCGATCTTTTAAAAGGCGTGAACGTGCGCAGAGTTATTTCAACGGCTGCTTGCACCACGACGTTCTCCCAGGTTCCGTAGCCGTCCGTATATTGTGTGCCTGCGCAGCGACCATCAGTGAAAGCTTGTCCTGCCAGTGTTACGCTGCGATGGTTAGTGGCATTATTTATTAGCCGGTCAACGAAAGCGGTGCCAATGGCCAAGGATCCGGTTTCGTGTATCTTTTGGCAGTTGTATGCTCCGATTTCCTTCACATATTGTTTTCGACCCTCGGTTACTATTGAGACATGTGAGTGCATTCCGCAGTAATATATTGTTCGGTCGATCTTAACCTTGCACTGGTATGCAGAGATTGTCTCGTATTCGGCCGTCTGGAGTAGTTGTATATGGACAGAAGTTTTGACTGGTTCAATATCTTCCACGTCGCAGTCTCCTACGTCAAGGAGGGAGAGAGTGGTAATGTTGAGTCCCGTTCCACCGCAGTCATATCCTGTGAGGCAGTAGACTGTTGCTGGTAAGAAGATGCAGGCGATGGTAATGATTATCGACATGTTGACTTGTCTGGGGTCCGTCGGTAACTGACTGCAGCAGCACACTCCTTACTCCTCGAAGTGCCATCTGGTGGGGAGTCAGTTGTGGTGGGGCTCCGATTCCCCGGTCGCTTTAACTTATCTACGTGTACAACGCGCGTTTTTCCTGATTTCAACGCAATTTTTACATTATTATTTTTGAAAATCTCTAAGATTTTATGCGGGCCAGAATACTGGTCGGACAGTTTATTCTTCCTAGGTTCGCTAAGTAAATATACTTGGTCGCCTATACAAAAGTTTCTCTGCACCGTTCGCTTGTCGTAATATTTCTTAGATTTTATTTTAGCGTTTATCAAATTACGTCTGGCCATTGCCTGAGCCTCGGAAATTCTATTATATAGCTCCGTTAGGTAACGCGTATAACTTTCGTTTTCGTCGTCGTCTGGCGCCGGTTCGCTAGTAGGGGTCCTTGCCAACCTACCATAAACTAACTCATGGGGAGTGAATAATGTCCCTTCGTGTACGCTGGTGTTGTATGAGAAGCTTGCTAGCCTAAGATGACAGTCCCAGTCGCTATGTTTATTCACAAACTGCTTTAAGTATTCCCATAGAACTTGATGGGAGCGCTCTATAGAACCGTTCGATTGCGGTCGATACGCTGTGGTTTTGTAATGTTTTATCCGGAATTTCCGTGCAATATTTCGCATTAGATTATTAAGGAAATGTGTCCCCTGGTCTGTCAATAGAGCTTTCGGAGCACCGTGAATACATATGAACTCATTCGTAAATGCTTCGGCTACGTCGATTGCCGCGGGATTTTTTAAAGGAACGGCTATTGAATATTTCGTCAACAAATCTTGAATAGTTAAAATATAAGAGTTTCCGGCGGAGGTTGTCGGCAACGGTCCCATGATATCCATAGAAACCTTATCGAACGCCCTATCGGGTGTATCCGTTAAAATCATTGGTTGTCTCGGTTTTATTCGGACTAGTTTTTTAATATGGCATTCGTGACAGTTATTTATTACGTTCTGTATATCTCGTTTCATGCCGGGCCACTGATATCTCGTTTTTAATCGATTGTACGTTTTAGTTATGCCTTTGTGTCCGCCCATTGCAGAGCCGTGGCACTCTTTAATTATTTCGTCGCGGTTTTCGCTATTAGGTATACTGGTTAAGTTATTACAAATTGTGATTTTCGTTCCTTCGTCCCAGAAGGTATCCCTGAGCATTCTATATATTGTTCGCCATTCTATCGTGCCTACGTTACTTTTACAAATCGATAATGTCGCTAAGTCTAATTCTCGAGTTGCATCGACTAACGAGCCTATTGCAGTTCGAAGGGCTTGCATTTCTGTTAGCGCGGAGATTCCCTTTCCTTGTTCAATTACCATGGCGATTATGTAACGTTTTTTGTCGCGTGTTACCTTTACTTTTCCTATCGATAATTCATTCATGGCAGGATATCTGTTACTTTCTTTTAGGTCGAATGCTCCCTTGTCTAGGGGATCACCGGTTTGAGATACGAATATCGCTAAATTATCTTTTCTCCAAGACAAGCGTTCGTTCGTTTCGTTTAAAAATCGTCTCTTAAGTTCAAAAGGGGTATTGACTCTGTCTACAAGCGGTTCATTTTCGGAGCCGTCGTCGGAGTCGGTCTCGTCATGGTCGTCATTGTCTGAATCTAGTTCCGTGCTCTCTTTATCGCTCTGTGGAATGTCGGCATGTGATCCGTTCGACTCTTGAGCGTTATCTTTGTTTATGTTACTGAAGAGGGGTTCGTCTGAATCGTCGCTGAGCGGTGCCGCATGTTTCTGCGGTCGGACTGGGAGAATCGGATTACGGGAGAGTGCATCAGCGTTGGCATTTATCTTTCCTGCTTTATAGATTACTTCGTATTCGTATTCAGCTAATTTAAGACGCCATCGAATTAAACGTGAGGTCGGATCTTTTACCGAGTGAAGCCAGGTTAATGGTTTATGGATCCGTAACTAATTTGAATTTTTGCCCATATAAGTAAGGGCGGAAATGATTTACGCAGTATACTATTGCCAATAGCTCCTTCTCGATAGTTGAATAATTTTGTTCGGCGGTGTTCAGTATACGCGATGCATAAGCTATGGGTAGATCTTTTCCTATTTCGCCTTGACTGAGTACGCCTCCTACAGCGCTTTTGGAAGCATCGGTCGTGACAATGAATGGACGCGTGAAATCGGGGTATTGTAGTAACGGTTCGGTACACAGGGCTGTTTTTAAATAATCAAAAGCGCGTTCCTGTGATTCCAGCCATTGGAAAGGTGTGTCTTTTTTCAATAATTGAGTGAGCGGTTTCGCGACCTTAGAAAAGTCAGGGATAAATCGCCTGTAATAGCCGGCGAGGCCTAAGAATTGTTTAATGTTTTTAACGTTGGCTGGTCGCGGAAATCTTTCTACTGCCTTTGTTTTCTCGGGGTCAGGACGTACCCCGTCTTTTGTGATTACGTGTCCGAGGTATGTTACCTCTTTCCGCAAAAATTCACACTTGTCTGGCTGCAATCGCAGTTTCGCGGCTCGCAGTCTATTCGCCAACTTATTAAATTTCGCTTCGTGTTCCTTCAGGGAACTAGCATATATTACGATATCATCGAGGTAAACAAATAATTCTATTCCTTGGAGTCCGGTCAGCATTTGATCCATAAGCCTTTGGAAAGTCGCGGGAGCGTTTTTTAATCCAAACGGCATTCGTTTGAAATGGTAGTGCCCATAGGGCGTAGAAAAGGCTGTTTTCGGTGCGTCGGCTTCGTGCATGGGAATCTGGTGGAAACCGGATGCCAAGTCGAATATACTAAAATATTTAGCACTGCCTAATTGGTCTAATATTTCCTCGATGTTAGGCAGGGGGTACGCATCCCCTATAGTTTTCTCATTTAACGCACTAAAGTCAATAACCATCCTCCATTGTTTATTGCCCTTGGAGTCTGGTTTTTTGGGCACTATCCACAAGGGAGAATTGTAAGGAGATTTTGAAGGTGTAATCACGTCATTTGTCAAAAGTTTATCAACTTGTCGCGTAATTTCTTCCTTGTGGATAGGCGGATAGCGATACTGCTTAGTGTTTATTGGTTGTTCATCGCGGGTAACTATGCGGTGCGAACATACGTCTGTGTGATCTAAAGAGTCTCCCGGCAATTGGAAAAGATCTACGTTGTTCTTTATTAAGCCTTTGACATGGCTTGCTTCAAATTCATTTAAATGTTCCAAGCGGAGCAGTTTCTCGATATTGGCAATTCTATCATTGAAATTCGTGACTTCTACCAAATTAATTTGGGAGCGCCGCGCGGTGGGTCTAGCTTCCTCCGCGCGTTTATTAGATAATGCCTCGATGGCTTGTAACTCGATTGTAGGGACCGGCACTTCGCGGTCTGTATTTCCCGTATTAATCGCATGGAGGTAGGCTCTGCCACAGCGATTTGTAACGACTGCCTCGCCTATATATACTTCCGATTCTGTCGCGATGCGAGGGACATATCCTACTTGCACGTCATGATTTAAAACGTTTACATAGAAAGCGGCGCGGGATCGCGCTGGGATTACTATCGATTCGCGTTGCGAAAAGGGCAAGGGAATACCTTGCCATGTTACGACTTTCTTTGAGAAGTCTATCGTAGCGTTATCGCGTAGGAATTCGGATCCTAAAATCCCTTCCTGTTCTATTGGAAAGTCGTTCGGCACAAGGTGTAATTTAATTTTATTTCCGAGAAATGTTGTATTGATTGATCCCAGAGTGGGGATGGTACCTTCTGTTATGCCACTAAGGAACAGCAGGTCATGTTTGATTACTTCCGTCTCGTCTCGTACGTTACGTTTTTTTATTAAATTGGGGGCGGCCCCGGTGTCTACCATAAATCTTACGCGGGGTAACAACCCGTTTATAGATACGCTTACCGTTGGCGCATGACTGAATTCGTTAGGGTTTAAGGTAGCTATTCTGACTTTTGATCGTTCGCGCTTGTTATATTTTCCGTCGGATTTATTAAGTTTATTGGACGCGTTGTTCGCGGCTGATCCGCCCTCGCCGCGTCCTGTCTGCGAGGCGAATCGTTCGCGTTTCCCGACTGGTGCTCGTTATAATATTGCCTCTTTCTGCATTCGTCGATTTCGTGTCCCGAATTTTTGCAATATCTGCACCATTTAGTTTGTCGTTGATTTTCAACGGCGCGCGAGTTCTCGTTGCTTCGCTGGAATGAGCCAGTCCTTTCGACATACGTCGGACGGGCGGCGCGGTTAGTGTAGGAATTATTTGTATTAGATTGTGATATCACGGGCGGAGTATCCGCATACGCCCTCCTGGAATTGTTTTCTCCGCGACGCGGCGGGTCCTGATATCTCGCGCTATCTTGTTGTGTACGGGAAGTATAATGCCCGGATGTTTGTCGCGGTATCGGAGATATGCGAGCGCTGTCTAATCTGTTGTCCGACCGGTTATCATATCGCTGTGTTTCTAGACGGGAAGTGTAGTGTCCGGATGTTTGTCGCGTTATCGGCGATAAGCGAGGGCTATCAAGCCTTCCGTCCGGACGATTACCATATCGTTGTTTTTCCAACTCTTCCCTCTTGGCGATTGCCTTAGCGGCGGCAAAAGCATCGGACGGACAATGGTAATGCTCGGGTTTAAGCTGTAATCTGTATACTGTTGGGAGTCCCTCACAAAAACTCTGAGCGGTGAGGTCATCGATCTCCCTTGTTATCTGACTATTGAGAAAGCCTTTGGCGCGACGTTCCCCGTCTCGGATAGCCGCGCGTAATTCTTTGACGCGATCTATATAATCAAGAATATGTTCACGAGCTCCCAGGTGGATCGCGGTTAATTCTCCCCTGTACTGCGCGACTGTTTTAAATGACCCAAACGCTCCTACCAAAAGATCGGATAATTGCGTTACCGAATCGCACGGCTCGTCTGCTACTGCCGAATGCGCTCGGCCGCGAAGTTTTGCTATCAAAAGACGCGTCAGCGATTTTTCGTAATTAGCAGGGAGAATATCACGGGCTTGACGGCATGCACTCAAGAATTTAGAGAGGGGAATGTTATATCCATCAAAATATGGCACGAATTCGGTCGCCTCTCGGTATGTAATTTTAGGAGCAGGCGGCAGCTCAGATATCGAATCATTCAGCTCGCTCGTTAATACGGGAGGTTCTGAAAAGCGTTGCTCCGACGGGCATTCTGCAGGTTCACGACGTGTATCTACTTCTCGTCGCAATGAATTGAAATCGCCCCGTAAAATAATAAGGGCTTCCATCATTTCGCGGAGCATTGTGTTACTGTTTTCGGCTTCGCATCTCTCTTTACGCAATGCTCGGAGTTCTGCTTGGCATTCCGCTCGTTCGCGAGCCAGAATCTCCGAATCGGTTTGTAATTTAGCGCTGGTTTCTTCCTGCGCAACGCGAACACGCTCCAGCTCCTCTTCCGAAAGAGGTTTCCTTGGGCCTTGTCGCGTATTCATATCGATATTTTTCGCGGCCTTGACAAGTGTCCGTTGCATTAATAATTAAAGTGAGAAATAACTGCTTCTCTTACACGCGCGAAATATTGGCAATGACGATTATTGTCCGAATTATTAATAATATTACGACTCATTCGGATATGAAATTTAATCAAACCGACGGGAGCGGTCTACCGGGTTCGATAAGCGGCATGGTGGAATACCCAAAAATGTATCAATCCCACCGCTGTCACCAATTTGTTGTTACGTCGCAGGCGAGACGTGCTACGCGTGGAGCGAGTCTGCTCGCACTGGGCTGCGTGTTGGTTTTTTTGCAAAATAACTTGACCGGATTACTGATATAAATTGCGGTTGTATAATCCGTATAGAAAAGTCGATAGTCTCCTGGAAAAGACGATATCATGCGGTCCTATCTCTGCGTCTACGTCAATGACGGTAGGATTCGGTAAATCGTAAAAAGAAGTACTTTCTTCGCGTAAATATTCCAGAAATGCCACGAATGCCTCGGAGCAGGGATCGCAGTCGGTTACCTCGCGCCAAATAGCCAATCCAGTGCCGCAAGAATTGCAAAGCCTTTCTTCTCGAGTAGTCCCAACGTTAATATAATGTCTTAAGATAGCGGTGAATTGTTGATCGAAATTATACTGGGATTTACACTCTAGGCATATAAGACTGGCGGAATTTGTATCGGTAGCTATACCGACAAGACCATAACCGAATTCGACTACACACCGAGAGATACTTATTTGGTCGTTAAAGACGGCGGCTGGATGTGTTCTTTCCTGACGCGAGCTTTCCGATCGTCCTCTGCACATAACGCGTTTCACGAACAAGAAATGAAAATTCACTTACCTTTCGTTGGCCCGGTTCCTGGATTCGGGCTTCCGATTCTCGTTGTCGGCCTGGCGGGTCTCGGGATGCACACTAGGATGCGGCGTTGCTGGATTCGGAGGACTTGGAGCCCACAGGCTGTTCTCGAAATACGCTTCGTATTCCGGCTGGTAGGTTTCTTCACACCCGAGCAGTTCACTCAAATCACCGGTGAGCGCGGATTTAATTTCGTATAAGGCGCGGCGAATTGCACGCTGACGTCCGGCACGGTTTTTACGATTCTTAGGCATCGGGAGTGACCATGAAGGGAAAATACTACTTCCCTTACAAGTTACGAGTATTAAATTGAACTTTCTAACGCGATGACAATCTGTAACCCTCTGTGGAGAGTAGTGCGGGTGGACGCACAACTTGCTAGCCAAGAGGCGGGACAGGTTATCAGATATTTCGTAATTTGACGGTTTAAAAGTGCGTGAGAAGCGATACCTCTCTTGGGGGTAGTGCGGGTGGACGCACAACCTGCTAACCAAGAGACCAAGCACGGCCTCCCTGGACGCTTGCGTTTGATTGAATTTCGCGTGGTCACTCTACCTCGCGAACTCTGTCGATTGTACGTTTCGCTAGGAGGGGTGGAAGGGTTTGGATTTATTAATTATTTAACACTGATCACTTTTCACTTATATATATATATATTGTAGAATATTCAGATACAAGATTAATACAGAGATTGATTAAATTGTAAACGCTTTTACAGTTAAGTTTAAATTGAATGATGTTAATAAAATTGAATTGATTCGAATTTATTTCTTAACACTAGAATTGGAATTGATTTGAGTTAACACTTAGAATTGGAATTGATTCGAAATTATTCTCTTAGCACTAGAATTGGAATTAGTTTGAAGTTATTTCCTACTACTAGAATTGGAATTGATTTCTCTTAACACTAGAAATTGAATTGGAAGAGGGAGTTCACGGACTGGAGGTCCTCTCCAGTCGTATTCGCGGGATGAACTGAACGCAGTCGGCCGTGCACTGATGTGCTTCGATTCGGCGGCTCGAAACTGCGGCGACGCTATGGTGGGGTGCGCGCCCAATGTGGGAAGCGCTGGCGGTGGGAGTGCGGCGCTCGCGTGGGAGGCCAGAGAGTTGCCCTGGTGGGGCTCGCGGTGGCCTAGGGACGTATCACGTCTATTCCTTGTTCCGTGCTATACAAAAGTTATCTCTATAAATTTGAAAAGAGTAACATTTTTACCATAGGGCATAAAATTATTAATTTATTCGTTTCTGACGCGACAGACGTGACAGCGCCCAGGCGGCGGTGTAGGTGGCCGCGAAGTCGGCGGCGGCGAGTGTTGCGGTGTCGGTGACTGCCGGATGGTGGGCGGCGTTGATCGTCCCGGAGATGACGAGTCGTGGGCGGCCTCTAGAGAGGAGGCACGCCGGCGGAGGTCCTCCTGTTGCACCGCGGCTCCCCGAGTCAATGGAGATCGGCGCTGAGACTGCGGCCTGGAGCAGGTCGCCCGGACACGGGCGGATTGGGTGGCGTTGCTGGCCGCGAGAGTCCTTCCTGGACGTGGCTGCGTCGTTCACGGCTGTCAGAGGCAAGGTCGGAAGGATGGCGGCATTCACGGCCGTCAGAGGTAAGGCCGGAAGGATATGGCGGCGTTTACGGCCGTCAGAGGTAAGGCCGGTATGGCGGCGTTCACGGCCGTCAGACCTAGGCCGGAAGGGTATCCGCGGCGTTAACTGCCGCGGGGAATACGACCGAAGGCTGGTCGGTGATTTCCAGCAGGAAAAACTGCCGTGTACTGAGCAATGAGGCGTGTACAGGACTAGCCTCCAGAGCTCGGAGGGCGTCGCAGTGCAGCTCGTACCAGTAAACTGGTTTGAGGCGATTGAGGCAAAGAGCGATGCCGAGTGCCGCTCTTATATAGCTCCGCTGCGACGTTTCAGACACAAGAGAGTGGTTTGTCGATTCGTCATCTAGTGGCGGGCGCGCGAACCACTATGCTGCGCGGGACTGCGCGCGACGGTGTGTCGATGGTGCGGTCGCGAGGCAGTGACCGCCACAATGTTAAAGCGAGCGGTGATCAACATACGATCCAAGGATAATGCGTGTTTCGCGTGGTCGATGGTCGCGGCTCTGCATCCGGTCGAAAGGCATCGAGAATTGTCGTACCCGCATTATACGACAGTGTTAAATCTCCAAGACTTTACGTTTCCGATGACATTGAACCAAATTAAAAAGTTCGAACATCTCAACGACATCTCAATCAACGTCTACGGTATTAAGGAAAAGGAGATACGGTTAACAGATAAGAAGATGGAGAAGCACGCAAATCTATTGTACGTGCAGTATTCGCGTGACAACGCTGGGCACTTCGCGTACATCAAAGACCTCTCCCGCCTTGTGAGCTCGCAACTGAATAAATACGGACATAAGAAATACTTTTGCGACCGGTATGTATTTTAACAAATTTTATTATTTCTCTTATAAAATTGTATATTAAATATTAAAAAATCATATTTTCCGTTTGCAGATGTCTACATTACTTCAATTCGTCTGAAAAATTGCAATCACATACAACGGACTGCGAAAAGATGAACAATTGCGCCATCCGACTGCTGAGCGAGGACGACAAGTGGCTCGAGTTCAAGAACCATACAAATAAGGAACGACTTACTTTTGTCATTTACGTGGACTTAGAATGCGTACTACGGCGAACAGAACCGGCAGAGCAGGAAGAGGTGTCGTACACTTATCAGCAGCACGAGGTATTTAGTCGGATACTACGTGCGATGCTCGTACGACGACGCGTTATCGGTATATTGATTTCGCGGCGAAGACTGCATTGCATGGTTCGTTCGGCAATTTGAAGACTTGGCGCATCAAGTAAAAATTCTGTTATCCGCGAATGTCCCTATGGAAACGTTGTCGAGAGAACAGTGGGAAGCATATCAGCGCGACGCGTTGTCATATTTGTGAAAAACCATTTGCGTCGGACACGCGGGTACGCGATCATTGTCATCTTACCGGTCGTTACCGTGATCCCGCGCATTCAAATATGATTGTAATCTGCAGTATAAAGATTCATATTGCATTCCCATAGTATTTCACAACTTATCCGGTTATGACTCGCATTTTGTCATCACGGAAATAGTTACGGCGTTCGAAGACAGAATCGTCGACAGAATCGACGTGCTGCCGATAACAAAAGAAAAATACATCTCATTTACAAAACATGTTAAAGATATCACCGAGAAATCAGATTCATAAAATTGCATACGACTGCGGTTCATAGATTCGTACAAATCTTTAAATAGCATACCTCGATAAATTGGTATCTTTTCTAATGAAAGAAAAATTGAAAATTTTCCGTTCCGAATTTTCCACGTTATCAAATGAAAATTTTGACTTGTTGACGCGCAAAGGTATCTTTCCCTACGAATACGTGGATCACGCGGACAAGTTGCAGGACATGCGCCTACCGAATCATTTTATAGTTCGTTAACCGGTGATATGATGTGGGAGAACGAATACGCGCACGCCGCGAATGTTTGGCAGCGGTTCTCCATTGAAACTCTAGGCGAGTACAGCGATCTGTATTTAAAAACCGATGTCTTCTTATTGACCGACGTTTTTGAAAATTTCCGTCAAAGTTGTATCAAAAGTTACAGTCTCGATTCCGCTCATTACTACATATTGCTAAGTTTCACGTAGGATGCCATGCTGAAACATACGCGCGCAAAATTTGAGTTGCTTACCGACATCGATATAGTTGTGTTTATCGAGCGCGGTATACACGGTGGTTCAGTCAATGTTCCGATAGATATGCGCAGGCCAATAACAAGTACATGCGTTCGTACGACCCGTCGAAACCGTCGTCGTATTTTGATGTACTACGTGATGTACTACGTGAGCAATCTGTACGGATGGGCGATGTGTCAACCGCTGCCCTATGCCGAATTTTGATGGGTTGAAGACGTTGTGAACTTTGACGCGAGCGCTTGTCGCTCCGGATTCACCTATGGGTTATATTCTCGAGGTCGATCTCGAGTATCCGCATTATCTGCACGATCGACACACTGATTTATCTTTCTGTCCGATGCGCGATAAATCACCCGGCACGTGGCAGAATAAACTTCTCGCGACGTTATATGATAAGAAACGATATGTCATCCACTATCGCAACCTGCAGCAATGTCCGCGCCATGGTCTTCGTATCGCAATGATACATCACGTACTACAATTTGCTCAATCCACTTGGCTCCGCGATTAGATCAAACTCAATACACACTTTAGAACGCGAAAAATGATTTTGAAAAAAATTTATACAAATTAATGAACAACGCAATATTCGGTAAAACAATGGAAAATGTTCGGAATCACGTGGATATAAAATTGATAACAAAATGGGATGGACGATATGGCGCGGAGGCGATGATCGCGAAACCAAATTTCCACAGCCGCAGCGTTTTTGCGGAAAACTTAATCGCTGTCAAACTGCGTAAACTCGAGGTGAAATTTGACAAGTCGATTTATGTGAGTATGTGTATACTCGACATATCAAAAATCTGCTTGTACAAATTTCACCACGAGTATATGTCACTGTATCACGACAAATGTAAGATCATGTACACCGACACGGATAGTCTCATATATCACATCGAGTGCGATGACGTATACGAGACGATGAAACGCGATATCGCTATATTCAATACGAGCGATTATCGAGACGAGATAGCGCGTCGATCCACTTATAAGTGCCATTAAGCGTAAACATCTTCCACATGTCGTTTTTAAGCGTGCGATTAAATCGCTCGACGATCGATGCCTTCAACCGCATACGTGGAATAATGATTAACATTATTTTTTTTCAAGAGTATTTGCACATCGGCATTGTAAAACTCCTTTCCTATATCCGTTTGCAAGTTTCTCGAGCATCTTCTGCTCTCTCGAATTATCTTAGCGATAGCGTTAGCCGTCTCGCTTCCGACTTTGCCCTTGAGCGGTACAGCTCAGGCGTACTTGCTCAACGTATCGATGACGGTGAATATGTAGTGATGATCTCTGTTGAAACTCGAGTACGGACGCATCTCGATCATATCAGCCTGCCACACAGATTGTCGTATCTCCGAATTATGACACGTTTTCGCGGAAAATTTCTTCTTGCCGAAGCGTGCAATTCCTCAACGAGTCGTTGCCTCTCGAAGATAATATTTTTTTCACGTCCATCGGATCTCATGTTTCGACGATATTTAATAATAAATAACATATATAATTTAAAATGGTTTTTTTCCTCACTGACGTCAATCGATTGACTCGTTTCGTCGATACGCGATTAATTTATAATAATGCCGGCATCGCGAAGTTCTTCGATGATCGATAGCATCTCGTGAGCGTTGTTACCAGCTCGGTGCGAAGCGTCGAGCAATCGGAGTCGATTCACTAGTTCGTTGGGATTGTCGTAATCGATCTTGTTGTCGTTTAATTTCATGGTGGATGGTATATTGCCAATCTGATGGATGGTATCTGCATCCTTTTTACTGCTTTTCTTATATGTAGATACGAGCGGAGCGATGATGTTAATGTACTTGTTCCCTTGTTGCCTAATGGGATTATAGGCGCTGTGATCACGTCTATGAGCATTCGTTATTAACAGTATACTTTTATACGTTTGTTTGTTTTTGATGAATATAGCCTCATTGGGAAGTCTTTTGAAGATCAATTCATATAATCCTGTTGTACCATTGTATCTCACATTGTTTATGATTATGTTATTTTTGTCAAACATCAAACTTTTTGTCACCGAGCATTGTATCACTTTTGTCGAAATAGACACTGTACACATTATCGATTGCTTTATCTATATTGTCATCGAGAAGAAGGCCCACGTACTTTCGTCCCAATGGTCCTAGCTGACCATGAAGCGTCTCACGACTTCCATGCGTTTGCAGATTCTGTTTGATGGTTGTTTCCAGTGACAGTTCATGTTTTGTTTCAAAAATAGTTTCATTCACACGAATAGCGGTATTTTCGGTTCTTTAGATAGTTCTTTCGATAGTTCTTTCGATGGTTTTATCGATGTAGAATCGAACGTGAATGAATCTGACGCGGTATTCAATTGTTTTGTACGCTTTTTAGGTTGCGACGATAATTTCAACCATCCAACATCCGTCCAATACGAATCCCTGTTAGTAGTAGTAATATCGTCATCGTCATCGTCATCATCGTTGTCTTCACGTTTTTTTTTTCTTAATATTGATATCCTTTGCAACATTGGCTTCTTTTTTAATTGGATGTGTTTCTTCGACAATCTGTTTTTAGACGATGGGCTTGAAACGTCTCTCCAACGCTACATCTTCATCTATTTTAGTTTTCAGTTTTCAAAGCGCGATATTTTTTGCGAATCGAATCGCTCGTTTTCGTAATCTGTTTCGCTATTTTCTCGCGATCTTTGGTTTTATTCATGTTGCCTGCTTGACGTATCGACATCAACTAATCGCGTTATGGTACCGCGAACGTGTTAAATTCTTTTCTGTATCGCCCATTGATAAGCGGACTGTTCTTATTTATTACTAAAAATCCATATTCGCGTTGCCAACAATCGCGGCATAACGCACAGAATTCATCACACGACATGTCGGTATTCACGTGATCGTTGTAAACATGTTTCAAATTGGTACCTGTTTGAATAGGATCAGCAGGTTCGCATTGTCGCATATCAGATGTTTAGGTATCCTCGTGTATGTCTGAGATAGAAACAATCGACGTTCGAGTGGCGGCTCATCGAGAAGTATCCTCTCACCGCATTTTGTTTATCGCACGCAACGTCGTCGAAGACAAAGATCGAATTGGGATGTGCCTCGCTCGGTGGAATGACGTCACTGTTGTTGGAGAACGTAAAGTAGCCGATTTCGTCGATCGATGTCAATAAAGTTTCGAGATATCGATATTTTGTTGTTGCAACGATTTCGAGTATACGAATACGTTCTCGAAACGTACACCGTGCGGACTCTCGAGCAAGCTTATGAGAACGTTGGTTTTACCGTAATTCGACGGTCCGCAAATGATGGCGCGTATAGTATTCGGTAACATTTCACCATGCTTGCGCTCCGTCGCGATGTCCCCCATCATTCACGCTTTCTCGTCGCAGTTCGCTACGTGTATCGTCAGTAGCTGTCGTACGAATTTCACACTGCGCAAGTTCGCACTGCGTTAGGCTTCGATTGAACACCTATTTATAGGTGCGCGAAACTGCGAATCGGTTGCCAAAATATATCTCGCGCTGTTGCATTTCTCCGATATTCGGGACTTGAACCCTGAGCAGTTGCAATATATATCGAAAGTTGTACTGTTATGCGTGTGCGGCGATTATATCGATCACGTGTGGGACAAGCGGAACATATAAAGATGGATTTGGAGGATGGATTTTTCGAACCTATCGTCGAGCATTATAACCAATCATGACAACGCACGCACATCGACGGTCCCGCACTGAAGATAAAGGATTGTGGCCTATATCAATAGCAGCGTCAAACGAAGGCTACATTGGAGATCTGCTCAATCGAGCGATAAACGCGCTTCCTTTCGAATTATATATCCGTGGCTATCAGTTTTGCGGCTGAAGAAGTGATTAGCCAGAGGTGAAACGAGCATAAATCCACTGGACGCGGCGTGCCGTGAACATGACATTGCGTATTCCCAGAGCAACGATCTCACCGACAGACACGCGGTGGACAAGGTACTCGCCGATAAAGCCCTAGGACGCGTCATCGCGAGAGATTCAATTCTGAGCGAAAAAACTGCAGTTGCAGCCGGACAGCGATGAAAGCCAAGACCAAGATTGGCATGAATATGAAAGCGAAGAAAAAAGCCGATAAAAAAAAGAAACGAATACTTCCAACGGCGAAACGAGGTAGTGTGTTACTGATTTTGCCAATTTTGGGCGCTTTCAGGTCCTTAATCGGCGGAGCGATCAGCGTGGCGAAAGCGATAAACGACAGGAAAGCCGCGCAACGTCAGCTCGAGGAACTACACATTCGCGCGATAGAAACGTGCGGACGAGGACTGTATCTCGCTCCGTACAAATACGGACGGAGACTATATTTCGCTCCGTACAAAGACGGACGAGACATAACAGCGAAAAAAGAAAAAAAGAAAAAAAACCGCAAGAAAAGAAACAATAAAAATACCTACGGGTGTAACTACCAACGTATAATTAGACCAACTGGCGAAACGTATGCGCGTACCATATTTCAGAGGCGTTTTTATGCGTGACGCATTACCGATTAGCGGGGCGCGTCGAAAAGAGAACGGTACCATAAATCTGGACGACACGATGAGTCCCGGCACTCATTGGGTAGCTGTCATAGCGTACGCAAAGAGAAACGATCGTGTCATATATTTCGGTAATCTTCGACCGTTCAAGGAACTAGTACGATATTTCGAAGACAGTGTTATGATAGAGTACAACCGAATGTCCTATCAGACATGAATGTATGATCAGAACGTCTACGGACAGTTGTGCCTTTGGTTTCTCCAAACACGCGTGAATTTATAAAGTCCGACAAAATGTCGCGACGTCTCAGTATTCGTTGAACGCTTTTTTCAACATGTCGCTGACGCTAACGCTGAGCGGGAAGAGCAGCGTTCTCGCGACAAACTTTCCAGCCATAGATTTGAGCGATGATGACTACGAGCTTGGTCTAACAATTTTGGAGACTTATCACACGATATCGAATGTAAACGCTTCGAACAATACATTTTATTTTGGCAAAGACGACGCAGAAATTACAATTCCCGAAGGCTCGTATAAACTGCAGGCCATAAATGAATTTTTGAAATGTGAAATTTTACGGAAACGACCGTGACGCGCCCGATGGTAACGCTGATGACACCGCGCGCGGCGATGACGAGGTTGGGGAATACCCGATAGTGCTCCGCGCAAATTATTAGGTGTACAAAAAGTTCTGAACTTTTTTTTGTAAAATTCAATCTTTATTCAAAAACAAACAAAAAAATATTAATCAGCGAAATATTCCCCGTTTGCATCAACGACCTTTCGGATAGCTTGCGAATTCCTTGACGATAGAAGCTCACCGGCTTCGAAGCGATAGTCATCAATGCTTTTTCGAATTTCTTCAAATCTCACGAAATGTGTATCAGCCAAATGATGCTGCAGCGACCGGAATAGGTAGTAATCGAAAGGCGCCATGTCTGGGCTATACGCCGCGTGCGAGAGAAGTTCCCAGCCTAACGCAAAGATATGGTCCTGAGTCGCTTTCGCAGCATTGTCATGAAGCAAGATCATTTTACGACGTCCTTGGCCAGTAAATGGCCTCTTTTCTTCTAATGCATCACTCAAATTGGTCAATTTGTTGTTGGTAACGGTCTGGCGTGATTGTTTCACCCGGTTGTAACAACTCGCTAATACAACACACCTTTCCCACAGAGCAAAACCTTCTTGGCGTGGATATTGGGCTTTGACGTCGATGTCGAAGGTTGACCAGGATCAACCCATGATTTTCTACGTTTAGGGTTATCATAAAGAATCCACTTTTCATCGCCTGTAATGATTTTGTGCAGAAAATCTTTTTTCCGGAATTTTGAAAACAAAATGAGTGCAGTGTCATGCCGACGATTTTTGTTGTCTTCGGACAATTCATGCGGAACCCATCTACCTTCCTTCTGAACCTTTCCCATATATATTCGTATGTAAACGTACGGAAATAGTTTGCTGCGTAACGCCAAGCTGTTCTGCAAGCTCCTTTTCAGTTTGCGCAGAATTAATATCCAGCAGTGCTTGCAATTCGTCCGTTTCAATCTTTTGAGGGCGTCCAGCACGCGATTCATCTTCAAGACTGAAATCTCCTTGGCGAAATTTTTGATATCATCTTTTATATGTAGTATGACTTATAGCGTTCTCTCCATATGCAGCACAAATCATTGCAGTGGCTTCAGCAGCATTTTTCTTCAGATAAAACGCGAAATGGATGAAAAATCGAATATGCTCTTTTGTTATTGCCATCGTGAACACTACTGATTTTTGAGGTTATGTGCATCAAAGGCCAAACCGTATGGCATTTTAGAAGGCCAAATGTCAACGTTTTAAAACCGCAAAAGGGCGGGAAGATATATAAAATTTAAATTGTTATTTCGGTTGTATGAAATCTAAAGCTCAGAACTTTTTTGTACACCTAATACAACATGATAAAGTGTGAAATTAAATGCGCCTACAAAATAAACTTTAACAAGCCCAATAACATTGGATTGCTGCTAGGTTTCTCGAAGCGTATACTACAATCGCGAAGGTGGCATGAATCGGACATGTCGATCAACATAATGAACGTAAACATTATCCGTGTAGAGTGCAATGTGACTGCGGACGCATACAGCAATGACAAAAGTGTGTACACGATACACGAATTTTCGCCGAGCGTGTCGCCAGGATATAAAATATCGGAAAGGCCAATGCAAATCATTTACCTGCCAGTCATCGTACGGAGCATTACGGAGCTAACGATACGCATTGTTGACCAGAACGGACGATTGCTCGATTTCAGAGGAGAAGAGATTACCGTCAGATTGCACGTACGACGGTGACAGCGATGACACGAGCGTGACATTTGAGATGCTCGTGTTGACTGAAGCGAAGCATACGCAAAGAGATAACGCATCTTTTACAAAGAAAACATCAATCGATAATACTCGCTCATCCGGTTGCAAGAAGAGGAAGAAACTCAACGCGTCGAACGTTAAACTTACATTAAACCACATTAAATTTTTAAATAAGAAGGGAAGGTGTGCGTCACGGCAGGGCCCGACCATGAACCAGTCGTGAAAACTCGTAATTATTTTGCGAAAAAATACCACCTCAGCCAGAAATCGAATCTGGATCTCCTGTTTACCGGGCAGGCATCTTATCCTCTCGACCGAGGCATGTGATGATATTTATCGCAAATAACATATTTAGAATAATACGTCAACAATACAATGATACATATATATACGTATATTACAATATACATATATTCTTATATATACTACTACTTCTTATATATATACATATATTCATATATTTTTATATACATGTATTCTTTCGAATCCCCACGACCGGTACTCCAAAGAGATGATGATCCTATTCTCTCGACGGATGCAGGTCGGACTGTAACGACGCCCTCTAACATCCTTGGCAAATATACAAATAATCCTCCTGAAGCACGACAGGAGAGATTGCATCAAACATGGCTCAAGCCTCCGATTTTTACAAGTTTTAGGATTCACGGTGCACAACTTGTGAAATGACTGATAAACATCGAAGACGAGCCAATCGACGATCGCATCGTCAAGATTGAGACTTATGCGTACAATCCGTTCGCCAATATGACATTCGGATCGACAGATGAGATAAGAATATCCATATAGCAACAGGATCTGTACACATTGCCGTACGAAAACTTTCTATATGTCGAGCAAAAACTAATGAAGAACAGAGTTGTCGAAGGATCTGATGTGGTGTTGGGAAATAATTTTGTCGCGTTCATATTCGATGAGATTTGATACGAGCTTGATGACGAGTGTGGAAATTGATCGTAACAGAAACGTGGGCATAACTAGCACGCTCAAACACTACATAATAATATCATCCGACAGAAGCGTGATTCTGAGGAATGCCGGCAGGGATGCGCGTACTAACGCGGATGGATATTTTAACTTTTGCGAATCCCAATAGTGCGTACCTCTCTACGCACTATTGGGATTCTGCAAGGATTACAGACGCGTGATAATCAGCTCGTCACGAGTTGATCGTGTAACAACAACTATTGCCTGATGGGAAATTTGGCGTTGGATCCCGTGGTTGACTTATTCAAGATACAATAGCGAATGCCGCACGTGTTATTGAGCGAGATAAAAAAATTATCGATGCTGCGTACTTTGGAGAGCGGACGATATTTGAGCATGGCTTTTCGCTCGTGGGATCTGTACGAATTTCCGTTGTTACAGCGTACAACCAAAACTCCTTCGTGGGCTATCAAGACCGCTACTCAGCTCGAGAAGCCGCGATGCATCATCTTCGTTTTGCAAACAGGTCATGGCTGAGGACACGAGTCGATGATTGCAACTTAACCAACGTGAAACTCTATCTCAGAATGTTATCCATACGACGATATGAATCTGGATTTTGACAAAAATAGATGGTCCGTGTTGTATGAAACGTACGCGCGTTTCTGCAAGGGTTACTACGGATACGAGTATCCTCGAGCCGAGTTTCACTGTCACGTCTTTTCTACATAACGGCTCATTCATAATCATCGATTGTTCTCGACGAAACGAATCGGTCAAGACCGCAACCGTAAACGTAAGATTGGAATTTGAAACTAAGAAGAACGTACCGATGAATATCACCGTACTGTCTCATTATATATGATCGTGTGGTTCAGTATAATCCGTTGACCAATGTTGTAAGATCACCTAAGAGCATCGCTGGTATATGAGAGACAATAAAATCTACGATACATCGAAATCGATTACAATTTCGAAAAATTGCTCGTCATAGTCATGCCAACGTTCGTAGACTTGCAAGATTTTCTTGTTGGAGGACAGTTTGTTGTAAAAGAGTTTACTGCTCTCAGAGAACGAACTGTTCTCTCACACATTTTCACAAGCTCTTTACCATGGCATTTCCTCGCAAGTGCTGACAAATCTCGCGCACGCTGGGTGATACGTCATCACTATAGACTGCGATGAAACGATGGAACGATTGCATATAGCAAAGCTAAGAGTTTGATTACAAAGGCTGTGCACGGAACGAAAGATGATGACAACGACGACGACGATGCTGTTGTATATGTCAAGGGACACGAAAAACGACAATGGTCGTGGAATTTGCTTCTGGATGATGAATGAGAGCGCATATACATCGAGACTCTGGATGCTAATTACGAAGACATAGATTCTTTGAACAATCTGAATGCTGATAATACTATGTGATGCGGATATCACTATACTATTTGCGCTTTACAAAATGTATTTAAATTGTTTAATTGGTCAAATAATCATGAATAAAATAAATAAATATGATATACGAATTATGTTTTTTTTATTTCTTTTCCTTGCGTTGATAATATTCTAACGATCGACGTACCGCTTCTTATCATATAACGTCGAGAAGTTTATCTTGCCGGGATGACTCGCGCGTCGAGCAGAAATGTAGGTCAGTCGCTCATGCAGATAACAAAGAAATTGAATCACAATTTAAAAAAGTGAACTTTTTTTTTATTCATATTTTTTCTATATGACACTTTACATTTTTTTATTCATATTTTTTTACATGACACATTTTTTTTAATACTGATTATCTAATAATTCGTAATGGCGCGCTTCTTCTTTGTTCTATCTGAACATGGTCGTATAACAGTCATAGCTATCGCGAAATGCTTTATGTTATTGAACACCTCCGATCCTTTGCCTTTTTTTTGACCGTTATAACACACTCGTTCAGTTTCTTTACAAATTTCTATCATAGAGTCAGCAATATCCATTGCCCATTGTTCTTTGCCCATTGACAATGATATATTGTACGCACTTCCTCTGTAATGGTGGTATACGCATGCCTCCAGAAATTTTTTGTGAGGAATCGAAAAGTGAGGGAATCGGGGATTGCATTTCTTCACAAAATTGTGGGGATTCAGAGTGTCTTCTTAAAAAATAATCCGTTACGTTCACCGATGGATAGGCCGTCACGTTCCGTAACGGAGAATTCGTTAATTTTTCGATTGGTCGACAACTGCACATCTCATCATTTATTAATTCGGCGCTGCAGTGTTCACGATGACTGCATGTCACGATTTCTCTCAATGAAAAGCTCATTTCTTGTCTCTCTTTAGCAGTATCTTCACTATATAAAAAAAAAGATTCAAAATTATGAGTCATCATGTACATATATTTCATTATTCTTCTAATATACTCATAACTGACCTTGTCTTATCAATACTTTCTACAAATTAGCAGACAGGAGAGCACCGTTATAAGTGTTAATCAATACATGAGACCCTTTGCGTTTTTGTATGCAATCACGTTTTTTTGTATGCGCGTCAGCTTTCTCTCTCACATTAGACTTTCATCTACTGTGATCCCGCGCACCCTATGATCCATTATATATCATCGACAATTTCTTTGTCCCTTTGTCCCTCAGTCTAAATCGGAACATCATCATAGGTCTTCCCGAATCGCAATTTGTTTATAGCAGCCGGAGTATCGGCGCTTCTTTCTTAACACGTCGCGACACGTATGCCAATTTCCAACTATACATATATAGTAACAACAATGAAACTTATGATATATATAATACATACATACATACATACATACATACATATATACATACGTACATACATACATACATACATACATATGTACATACATACATACATACATACATACGTGCATACATATATTATATATAAACTATATAAAACATATAAAAATATATGTACATTACATATACATGTATATTACAATGGAATCCGCCAATGTCCCCGGTAACGTTTCCGTCGAATCCGGTACGACGTATCATTTGTCATCGTACGGACTCAGAGCGATTTTTTACTCAGACACCGTCGTACGTATACTTGATGTAACTTGGATTTTATATATGACTGCGACGAATCATTTCGATCTCTTCATTCAAGCATCGCGTGTAATCGTTGAATGTTATTGTTCGCGCTACTCTTACTTTTTACTTTCGCCTTTTTTGGTATCCTTTTTACCGTCAACCCTCACCGTGTACATCTTCGCTCTGAGTCCCACCAATTTCGTCATTATCGCACCGTTATTTTCGTTCTTCATTAGGCCGGGTACTTTTTTATTCATGAGAGACATCCCGTACGCGTTGCCCGGCGGATAATCGCTCATATCGAATATAGCGATATCGCGTTTCATCGTCTCGTACACGTCATCACACTCGATGTGATATATGAGACTGTCCGTGTCGGTGTACATGATCTTACATTTGTCATGATACAGTGATATATACTCATGGTGAAATTTGTACAAGCAGATTTTCGATATGAGTATACACATACCCACATAAATCGGCTTGTCAAATTTCACCTCGAGTTTACGCAGTTTGACGGCGATTAAGTTTTCCGCAAAAACGCTGCGGCTGTGGAAATTTGGTTTCGCGATCATCGCTTCCGCGCCATACCGTCCATCTCATTGTTATCAATTTTACGTCCACGTGATTCCGAACATTTTCCATTGTTTTACCGAATATCGCGTTGTTCATTAATTTGGACAAATTTTTCTCAAAATCATTTTTCGCACACGTTCTAAAGTGTGTATTAAGTTTGATGTAATCGCGGAGCCAAATGGATTGAGCAAATTGTAGTACGTGATGTATCTTTGCGATACGAAAACCATTGCGCGTACATTGCTGCAGGTTGCGATAATGGATGACGTACCGCTTCTTATCATATAACGTTGCGACAAGTTTATTCTGCCACGTGCCGGACAAAAAGGTAGATCAGTGTGTCGATCGTGCAGATGATGCGGATACTCGAGATCGATCTTGAGAATATAACCGTAGGTGAATCCGGAGTGATTGCGCTCGCGTCAAAGTTCACAACGTCTTCAACCCATCGAAATTCGGCATAGGGCAGCGGTTGACACATCGCCCATCCGTACGGATTGTTCACGTCGTAGTATATCAAATACGACGACGGTTTCAACGAGTACGAAGGCATGTACTTGTTATTGGCCTGCGCATATCTATCGGAACATTGACTGAACCACCGCGTATACCGCGCTCGATAAACATAACTATATCGATGTCGGTAAGCAACTCAAATTTTACACGCGTATGTTTCAGCATGGCGTCCCACGTGAAATCTGGCAATGTATAGTAATGAACGGAATCGAGATTGTAACTTTTGATACAACTTTCGCGGAAATTTTCAAAAACGTCGGCCAATAAGAAGACATCAATTTTTAAATACGCGCGCGCGTAATCGTTCTCCGACACCATATCATACCGGTCAACGAACTATAGAATGATTCGCGCGGTAGACGCGTGTCTTGCAACTTGTTTATGTATTCGTAGGGAAAAACACCTTTGCGCGTCAACAAGTCAAAATTTTCATTTGATAACGTGGAAAATTCGGAACGTAAAATTTTCAATTTTTCTTTCGTTAGAAAAGATGCCAATTCATCGAAGCTGGTATTTAAAAATTTGTACGAATCTATGAACCACAGTCGTACGTAATTTCGTGAATCTGATTTCTCGGTGATATCTTTAACATGTTTTGTAAATGAGATGTATTTTTTTTTTTGTTATTGGCAGCACGTCGATTCTATCGACGATTCTGTCTTCGAACGCCGTAGCTATTTCCGTGATGACAAAATGCGAGTCATAACCGGATAAGTTGTGAAATACTATGGGAATGCACTATGAATCTTTATACTGCAGATTATCATATTTGAATCATATTTGAATGCGCGGGATCACGGTAACGACCGGTAAGATGACAATGATCGTGTACCCGCGTGTCCGACGCAAATGGTTTTTCACAAATATGACAACGCGTCGCGCTGATATGCTTCCCACTGTTCTCTCGACAACGTTTCCATAGGGACATTCGCGGATAACAGAATTTTTACTTGATACGCCAAGTCTTCAAATTGCCGAACGAACCATGCAATGCAGTCTTCGCCGCGACGAAATCAACATACTGTTACGTCTGTCGCGTCAGAATAAACGAATAAATTAATAATTTTATGCCCTATGGTAAAAATGTTACTCTTTTCAAATTTATAGAGATAACTTTTGTATAGCACGGAACAAGGAATAGACGTGATACGTCCCTAGGCCACCGCGAGCCCCACCAGGGCAACTCTCTGGCCTCCCACGCGAGCGCCGCACTCCCACCGCCAGCGCTTCCCACATTGGGCGCGCACCCCACCATAGCGTCGCCGCAGTTTCGAGCCGCCGAATCGAAGCACATCAGTGCACGGCCGACTGCGTTCAGTTCATCCCGCGAATACGACTGGAGAGGACCTCCAGTCCGTGAACTCCCTCTTCCAATTCAATTTCTAGTGTTAAGAGAAATCAATTCCAATTCTAGTAGTAGGAAATAACTTCAAACTAATTCCAATTCTAGTGCTAAGAGAATAATTTCGAATCAATTCCAATTCTAAGTGTTAACTCAAATCAATTCCAATTCTAGTGTTAAGAAATAAATTCGAATCAATTCAATTTTATTAACATCATTCAATTTAAACTTAACTGTAAAAGCGTTTACAATTTAATCAATCTCTGTATTAATCTTGTATCTGAATATTCTACAATATATATATATATAAGTGAAAAGTGATCAGTGTTAAATAATTAATAAATCCAAACCCTTCCACCCCTCCTAGCGAAACGTACAATCGACAGAGTTCGCGAGGTAGAGTGACCACGCGAAATTCAATCAAACGCAAGCGTCCAGGGAGGCCGTGCTTGGTCTCTTGGTTAGCAGGTTGTGCGTCCACCCGCACTACCCCCAAGAGAGGTATCGCTTCTCACGCACTTTTAAATCGTCAATTACGAAATATCTGATAACCTGTCCCGCCTCTTGGCTAGCAAGTTGTGCGTCCACCCGCACTACTCTCCACAGAGGGTTACAGATTGTCATCGCGTTAGAAAGTTCAATTTAATACTCGTAACTTGTAAGGGAAGTAGTATTTTCCCTTCATGGTCACTCCCGATGCCTAAGAATCGTAAAAACCGTGCCGGACGTCAGCGTGCAATTCGCCGCGCCTTATACGAAATTAAATCCGCGCTCACCGGTGATTTGAGTGAACTGCTCGGGTGTGACGAAACCTACCAGCCGGAATACGAAGCGTATTTCGAGAACAGCCTGTGGGCTCCAAGTCCTCCGAATCCAGCAACGCCGCATCCTAGTGTGCATCCCGAGACCCGCCAGGCCGACAACGAGAATCGGAAGCCCGAATCCAGGAACCGGGCCAACGAAAGGTAAATGAATTTTCATTTCTTGTTCGTGAAACGCGTTATGTGCAGAGGACGATCGGAAAGCTCGCGTCAGGAAAGAACACATCCAGCCGCCGTCTTTAACGACCAAATAAGTATCTCTCGGTGTGTAGTCGAATTCGGTTATGGTCTTGTCGGTATAGCTACCGATACAAATTCCGCCAGTCTTATATGCCTAGAGTGTAAATCCCAGTATAATTTCGATCAACAATTCACCGCTATCTTAAGACATTATATTAACGTTGGGACTACTCGAGAAGAAAGGCTTTGCAATTCTTGCGGCACTGGATTGGCTATTTGGCGCGAGGTAACCGACTGCGATCCCTGCTCCGAGGCATTCGTGGCATTTCTGGAATATTTACGCGAAGAAAGTACTTCTTTTTACGATTTACCGAATCCTACCGTCATTGACGTAGACGCGACGTAGATTGTAATTTCGTTGCTGTACCCTCGTATAGAATATCATACTTGTTGAAATGGCAACCGTCTGTGTAGGGAAGACTCCAAAATGTCTCCGTGCCGTCCCAGTCATTGCAGCCTCCTTGCGCTGATGGACACTGGGTTCCCGAAGGCAGATTCACTTTACCTATCGATCTTTTAAAAGGCGTGAACGTGCGCAGAGTTATTTCAACGGCTGCTTGCACCACGACGTTCTCCCAGGTTCCGTAGCCGTCCGTATATTGTGTGCCTGCGCAGCGACCATCAGTGAAAGCTTGTCCTGCCAGTGTTACGCTGCGATGGTTAGTGGCATTATTTATTAGCCGGTCAACGAAAGCGGTGCCAATGGCCAAGGATCCGGTTTCGTGTATCTTTTGGCAGTTGTATGCTCCGATTTCCTTCACATATTGTTTTCGACCCTCGGTTACTATTGAGACATGTGAGTGCATTCCGCAGTAATATATTGTTCGGTCGATCTTAACCTTGCACTGGTATGCAGAGATTGTCTCGTATTCGGCCGTCTGGAGTAGTTGTATATGGACAGAAGTTTTGACTGGTTCAATATCTTCCACGTCGCAGTCTCCTACGTCAAGGAGGGAGAGAGTGGTAATGTTGAGTCCCGTTCCACCGCAGTCATATCCTGTGAGGCAGTAGACTGTTGCTGGTAAGAAGATGCAGGCGATGGTAATGATTATCGACATGTTGACTTGTCTGGGGTCCGTCGGTAACTGACTGCAGCAGCACACTCCTTACTCCTCGAAGTGCCATCTGGTGGGGAGTCAGTTGTGGTGGGGCTCCGATTCCCCGGTCGCTTTAACTTATCTACGTGTACAACGCGCGTTTTTCCTGATTTCAACGCAATTTTTACATTATTATTTTTGAAAATCTCTAAGATTTTATGCGGGCCAGAATACTGGTCGGACAGTTTATTCTTCCTAGGTTCGCTAAGTAAATATACTTGGTCGCCTATACAAAAGTTTCTCTGCACCGTTCGCTTGTCGTAATATTTCTTAGATTTTATTTTAGCGTTTATCAAATTACGTCTGGCCATTGCCTGAGCCTCGGAAATTCTATTATATAGCTCCGTTAGGTAACGCGTATAACTTTCGTTTTCGTCGTCGTCTGGCGCCGGTTCGCTAGTAGGGGTCCTTGCCAACCTACCATAAACTAACTCATGGGGAGTGAATAATGTCCCTTCGTGTACGCTGGTGTTGTATGAGAAGCTTGCTAGCCTAAGATGACAGTCCCAGTCGCTATGTTTATTCACAAACTGCTTTAAGTATTCCCATAGAACTTGATGGGAGCGCTCTATAGAACCGTTCGATTGCGGTCGATACGCTGTGGTTTTGTAATGTTTTATCCGGAATTTCCGTACAATATTTCGCATTAGATTATTAAGGAAATGTGTCCCCTGGTCTGTCAATAGAGCTTTCGGAGCACCGTGAATACATATGAACTCATTCGTAAATGCTTCGGCTACGTCGATTGCCGCGGGATTTTTTAAAGGAACGGCTATTGAATATTTCGTCAACAAATCTTGAATAGTTAAAATATAAGAGTTTCCGGCGGAGGTTGTCGGCAACGGTCCCATGATATCCATAGAAACCTTATCGAACGCCCTATCGGGTGTATCCGTTAAAATCATTGGTTGTCTCGGTTTTATTCGGACTAGTTTTTTAATATGGCATTCGTGACAGTTATTTATTACGTTCTGTATATCTCGTTTCATGCCGGGCCACTGATATCTCGTTTTTAATCGATTGTACGTTTTAGTTATGCCTTTGTGTCCGCCCATTGCAGAGCCGTGGCACTCTTTAATTATTTCGTCGCGGTTTTCGCTATTAGGTATACTGGTTAAGTTATTACAAATTGTGATTTTCGTTCCTTCGTCCCAGAAGGTATCCCTGAGCATTCTATATATTGTTCGCCATTCTATCGTGCCTACGTTACTTTTACAAATCGATAATGTCGCTAAGTCTAATTCTCGAGTTGCATCGACTAACGAGCCTATTGCAGTTCGAAGGGCTTGCATTTCTGTTAGCGCGGAGATTCCCTTTCCTTGTTCAATTACCATGGCGATTATGTAACGTTTTTTGTCGCGTGTTACCTTTACTTTTCCTATCGATAATTCATTCATGGCAGGATATCTGTTACTTTCTTTTAGGTCGAATGCTCCCTTGTCTAGGGGATCACCGGTTTGAGATACGAATATCGCTAAATTATCTTTTCTCCAAGACAAGCGTTCGTTCGTTTCGTTTAAAAATCGTCTCTTAAGTTCAAAAGGGGTATTGACTCTGTCTACAAGCGGTTCATTTTCGGAGCCGTCGTCGGAGTCGGTCTCGTCATGGTCGTCATTGTCTGAATCTAGTTCCGTGCTCTCTTTATCGCTCTGTGGAATGTCGGCATGTGATCCGTTCGACTCTTGAGCGTTATCTTTGTTTATGTTACTGAAGAGGGGTTCGTCTGAATCGTCGCTGAGCGGTGCCGCATGTTTCTGCGGTCGGACTGGGAGAATCGGATTACGGGAGAGTGCATCAGCGTTGGCATTTATCTTTCCTGCTTTATAGATTACTTCGTATTCGTATTCAGCTAATTTAAGACGCCATCGAATTAAACGTGAGGTCGGATCTTTTACCGAGTGAAGCCAGGTTAATGGTTTATGGATCCGTAACTAATTTGAATTTTTGCCCATATAAGTAAGGGCGGAAATGATTTACGCAGTATACTATTGCCAATAGCTCCTTCTCGATAGTTGAATAATTTTGTTCGGCGGTGTTCAGTATACGCGATGCATAAGCTATGGGTAGATCTTTTCCTATTTCGCCTTGACTGAGTACGCCTCCTACAGCGCTTTTGGAAGCATCGGTCGTGACAATGAATGGACGCGTGAAATCGGGGTATTGTAGTAACGGTTCGGTACACAGGGCTGTTTTTAAATAATCAAAAGCGCGTTCCTGTGATTCCAGCCATTGGAAAGGTGTGTCTTTTTTCAATAATTGAGTGAGCGGTTTCGCGACCTTAGAAAAGTCAGGGATAAATCGCCTGTAATAGCCGGCGAGGCCTAAGAATTGTTTAATGTTTTTAACGTTGGCTGGTCGCGGAAATCTTTCTACTGCCTTTGTTTTCTCGGGGTCAGGACGTACCCCGTCTTTTGTGATTACGTGTCCGAGGTATGTTACCTCTTTCCGCAAAAATTCACACTTGTCTGGCTGCAATCGCAGTTTCGCGGCTCGCAGTCTATTCGCCAACTTATTAAATTTCGCTTCGTGTTCCTTCAGGGAACTAGCATATATTACGATATCATCGAGGTAAACAAATAATTCTATTCCTTGGAGTCCGGTCAGCATTTGATCCATAAGCCTTTGGAAAGTCGCGGGAGCGTTTTTTAATCCAAACGGCATTCGTTTGAAATGGTAGTGCCCATAGGGCGTAGAAAAGGCTGTTTTCGGTGCGTCGGCTTCGTGCATGGGAATCTGGTGGAAACCGGATGCCAAGTCGAATATACTAAAATATTTAGCACTGCCTAATTGGTCTAATATTTCCTCGATGTTAGGCAGGGGGTACGCATCCCCTATAGTTTTCTCATTTAACGCACTAAAGTCAATAACCATCCTCCATTGTTTATTGCCCTTGGAGTCTGGTTTTTTGGGCACTATCCACAAGGGAGAATTGTAAGGAGATTTTGAAGGTGTAATCACGTCATTTGTCAAAAGTTTATCAACTTGTCGCGTAATTTCTTCCTTGTGGATAGGCGGATAGCGATACTGCTTAGTGTTTATTGGTTGTTCATCGCGGGTAACTATGCGGTGCGAACATACGTCTGTGTGATCTAAAGAGTCTCCCGGCAATTGGAAAAGATCTACGTTGTTCTTTATTAAGCCTTTGACATGGCTTGCTTCAAATTCATTTAAATGTTCCAAGCGGAGCAGTTTCTCGATATTGGCAATTCTATCATTGAAATTCGTGACTTCTACCAAATTAATTTGGGAGCGCCGCGCGGTGGGTCTAGCTTCCTCCGCGCGTTTATTAGATAATGCCTCGATGGCTTGTAACTCGATTGTAGGGACCGGCACTTCGCGGTCTGTATTTCCCGTATTAATCGCATGGAGGTAGGCTCTGCCACAGCGATTTGTAACGACTGCCTCGCCTATATATACTTCCGATTCTGTCGCGATGCGAGGGACATATCCTACTTGCACGTCATGATTTAAAACGTTTACATAGAAAGCGGCGCGGGATCGCGCTGGGATTACTATCGATTCGCGTTGCGAAAAGGGCAAGGGAATACCTTGCCATGTTACGACTTTCTTTGAGAAGTCTATCGTAGCGTTATCGCGTAGGAATTCGGATCCTAAAATCCCTTCCTGTTCTATTGGAAAGTCGTTCGGCACAAGGTGTAATTTAATTTTATTTCCGAGAAATGTTGTATTGATTGATCCCAGAGTGGGGATGGTACCTTCTGTTATGCCACTAAGGAACAGCAGGTCATGTTTGATTACTTCCGTCTCGTCTCGTACGTTACGTTTTTTTATTAAATTGGGGGCGGCCCCGGTGTCTACCATAAATCTTACGCGGGGTAACAACCCGTTTATAGATACGCTTACCGTTGGCGCATGACTGAATTCGTTAGGGTTTAAGGTAGCTATTCTGACTTTTGATCGTTCGCGCTTGTTATATTTTCCGTCGGATTTATTAAGTTTATTGGACGCGTTGTTCGCGGCTGATCCGCCCTCGCCGCGTCCTGTCTGCGAGGCGAATCGTTCGCGTTTCCCGACTGGTGCTCGTTATAATATTGCCTCTTTCTGCATTCGTCGATTTCGTGTCCCGAATTTTTGCAATATCTGCACCATTTAGTTTGTCGTTGATTTTCAACGGCGCGCGAGTTCTCGTTGCTTCGCTGGAATGAGCCAGTCCTTTCGACATACGTCGGACGGGCGGCGCGGTTAGTGTAGGAATTATTTGTATTAGATTGTGATATCACGGGCGGAGTATCCGCATACGCCCTCCTGGAATTGTTTTCTCCGCGACGCGGCGGGTCCTGATATCTCGCGCTATCTTGTTGTGTACGGGAAGTATAATGCCCGGATGTTTGTCGCGGTATCGGAGATATGCGAGCGCTGTCTAATCTGTTGTCCGACCGGTTATCATATCGCTGTGTTTCTAGACGGGAAGTGTAGTGTCCGGATGTTTGTCGCGTTATCGGCGATAAGCGAGGGCTATCAAGCCTTCCGTCCGGACGATTACCATATCGTTGTTTTTCCAACTCTTCCCTCTTGGCGATTGCCTTAGCGGCGGCAAAAGCATCGGACGGACAATGGTAATGCTCGGGTTTAAGCTGTAATCTGTATACTGTTGGGAGTCCCTCACAAAAACTCTGAGCGGTGAGGTCATCGATCTCCCTTGTTATCTGACTATTGAGAAAGCCTTTGGCGCGACGTTCCCCGTCTCGGATAGCCGCGCGTAATTCTTTGACGCGATCTATATAATCAAGAATATGTTCACGAGCTCCCAGGTGGATCGCGGTTAATTCTCCCCTGTACTGCGCGACTGTTTTAAATGACCCAAACGCTCCTACCAAAAGATCGGATAATTGCGTTACCGAATCGCACGGCTCGTCTGCTACTGCCGAATGCGCTCGGCCGCGAAGTTTTGCTATCAAAAGACGCGTCAGCGATTTTTCGTAATTAGCAGGGAGAATATCACGGGCTTGACGGCATGCACTCAAGAATTTAGAGAGGGGAATGTTATATCCATCAAAATATGGCACGAATTCGGTCGCCTCTCGGTATGTAATTTTAGGAGCAGGCGGCAGCTCAGATATCGAATCATTCAGCTCGCTCGTTAATACGGGAGGTTCTGAAAAGCGTTGCTCCGACGGGCATTCTGCAGGTTCACGACGTGTATCTACTTCTCGTCGCAATGAATTGAAATCGCCCCGTAAAATAATAAGGGCTTCCATCATTTCGCGGAGCATTGTGTTACTGTTTTCGGCTTCGCATCTCTCTTTACGCAATGCTCGGAGTTCTGCTTGGCATTCCGCTCGTTCGCGAGCCAGAATCTCCGAATCGGTTTGTAATTTAGCGCTGGTTTCTTCCTGCGCAACGCGAACACGCTCCAGCTCCTCTTCCGAAAGAGGTTTCCTTGGGCCTTGTCGCGTATTCATATCGATATTTTTCGCGGCCTTGACAAGTGTCCGTTGCATTAATAATTAAAGTGAGAAATAACTGCTTCTCTTACACGCGCGAAATATTGGCAATGACGATTATTGTCCGAATTATTAATAATATTACGACTCATTCGGATATGAAATTTAATCAAACCGACGGGAGCGGTCTACCGGGTTCGATAAGCGGCATGGTGGAATACCCAAAAATGTATCAATCCCACCGCTGTCACCAATTTGTTGTTACGTCGCAGGCGAGACGTGCTACGCGTGGAGCGAGTCTGCTCGCACTGGGCTGCGTGTTGGTTTTTTTGCAAAATAACTTGACCGGATTACTGATATAAATTGCGGTTGTATAATCCGTATAGAAAAGTCGATAGTCTCCTGGAAAAGACGATATCATGCGGTCCTATCTCTGCGTCTACGTCAATGACGGTAGGATTCGGTAAATCGTAAAAAGAAGTACTTTCTTCGCGTAAATATTCCAGAAATGCCACGAATGCCTCGGAGCAGGGATCGCAGTCGGTTACCTCGCGCCAAATAGCCAATCCAGTGCCGCAAGAATTGCAAAGCCTTTCTTCTCGAGTAGTCCCAACGTTAATATAATGTCTTAAGATAGCGGTGAATTGTTGATCGAAATTATACTGGGATTTACACTCTAGGCATATAAGACTGGCGGAATTTGTATCGGTAGCTATACCGACAAGACCATAACCGAATTCGACTACACACCGAGAGATACTTATTTGGTCGTTAAAGACGGCGGCTGGATGTGTTCTTTCCTGACGCGAGCTTTCCGATCGTCCTCTGCACATAACGCGTTTCACGAACAAGAAATGAAAATTCACTTACCTTTCGTTGGCCCGGTTCCTGGATTCGGGCTTCCGATTCTCGTTGTCGGCCTGGCGGGTCTCGGGATGCACACTAGGATGCGGCGTTGCTGGATTCGGAGGACTTGGAGCCCACAGGCTGTTCTCGAAATACGCTTCGTATTCCGGCTGGTAGGTTTCTTCACACCCGAGCAGTTCACTCAAATCACCGGTGAGCGCGGATTTAATTTCGTATAAGGCGCGGCGAATTGCACGCTGACGTCCGGCACGGTTTTTACGATTCTTAGGCATCGGGAGTGACCATGAAGGGAAAATACTACTTCCCTTACAAGTTACGAGTATTAAATTGAACTTTCTAACGCGATGACAATCTGTAACCCTCTGTGGAGAGTAGTGCGGGTGGACGCACAACTTGCTAGCCAAGAGGCGGGACAGGTTATCAGATATTTCGTAATTTGACGGTTTAAAAGTGCGTGAGAAGCGATACCTCTCTTGGGGGTAGTGCGGGTGGACGCACAACCTGCTAACCAAGAGACCAAGCACGGCCTCCCTGGACGCTTGCGTTTGATTGAATTTCGCGTGGTCACTCTACCTCGCGAACTCTGTCGATTGTACGTTTCGCTAGGAGGGGTGGAAGGGTTTGGATTTATTAATTATTTAACACTGATCACTTTTCACTTATATATATATATATTGTAGAATATTCAGATACAAGATTAATACAGAGATTGATTAAATTGTAAACGCTTTTACAGTTAAGTTTAAATTGAATGATGTTAATAAAATTGAATTGATTCGAATTTATTTCTTAACACTAGAATTGGAATTGATTTGAGTTAACACTTAGAATTGGAATTGATTCGAAATTATTCTCTTAGCACTAGAATTGGAATTAGTTTGAAGTTATTTCCTACTACTAGAATTGGAATTGATTTCTCTTAACACTAGAAATTGAATTGGAAGAGGGAGTTCACGGACTGGAGGTCCTCTCCAGTCGTATTCGCGGGATGAACTGAACGCAGTCGGCCGTGCACTGATGTGCTTCGATTCGGCGGCTCGAAACTGCGGCGACGCTATGGTGGGGTGCGCGCCCAATGTGGGAAGCGCTGGCGGTGGGAGTGCGGCGCTCGCGTGGGAGGCCAGAGAGTTGCCCTGGTGGGGCTCGCGGTGGCCTAGGGACGTATCACGTCTATTCCTTGTTCCGTGCTATACAAAAGTTATCTCTATAAATTTGAAAAGAGTAACATTTTTACCATAGGGCATAAAATTATTAATTTATTCGTTTCTGACGCGACAGACGTGACAGCGCCCAGGCGGCGGTGTAGGTGGCCGCGAAGTCGGCGGCGGCGAGTGTTGCGGTGTCGGTGACTGCCGGATGGTGGGCGGCGTTGATCGTCCCGGAGATGACGAGTCGTGGGCGGCCTCTAGAGAGGAGGCACGCCGGCGGAGGTCCTCCTGTTGCACCGCGGCTCCCCGAGTCAATGGAGATCGGCGCTGAGACTGCGGCCTGGAGCAGGTCGCCCGGACACGGGCGGATTGGGTGGCGTTGCTGGCCGCGAGAGTCCTTCCTGGACGTGGCTGCGTCGTTCACGGCTGTCAGAGGCAAGGTCGGAAGGATGGCGGCATTCACGGCCGTCAGAGGTAAGGCCGGAAGGATATGGCGGCGTTTACGGCCGTCAGAGGTAAGGCCGGTATGGCGGCGTTCACGGCCGTCAGACCTAGGCCGGAAGGGTATCCGCGGCGTTAACTGCCGCGGGGAATACGACCGAAGGCTGGTCGGTGATTTCCAGCAGGAAAAACTGCCGTGTACTGAGCAATGAGGCGTGTACAGGACTAGCCTCCAGAGCTCGGAGGGCGTCGCAGTGCAGCTCGTACCAGTAAACTGGTTTGAGGCGATTGAGGCAAAGAGCGATGCCGAGTGCCGCTCTTATATAGCTCCGCTGCGACGTTTCAGACACAAGAGAGTGGTTTGTCGATTCGTCATCTAGTGGCGGGCGCGCGAACCACTATGCTGCGCGGGACTGCGCGCGACGGTGTGTCGATGGTGCGGTCGCGAGGCAGTGACCGCCACAATGTTAAAGCGAGCGGTGATCAACATACGATCCAAGGATAATGCGTGTTTCGCGTGGTCGATGGTCGCGGCTCTGCATCCGGTCGAAAGGCATCGAGAATTGTCGTACCCGCATTATACGACAGTGTTAAATCTCCAAGACTTTACGTTTCCGATGACATTGAACCAAATTAAAAAGTTCGAACATCTCAACGACATCTCAATCAACGTCTACGGTATTAAGGAAAAGGAGATACGGTTAACAGATAAGAAGATGGAGAAGCACGCAAATCTATTGTACGTGCAGTATTCGCGTGACAACGCTGGGCACTTCGCGTACATCAAAGACCTCTCCCGCCTTGTGAGCTCGCAACTGAATAAATACGGACATAAGAAATACTTTTGCGACCGGTATGTATTTTAACAAATTTTATTATTTCTCTTATAAAATTGTATATTAAATATTAAAAAATCATATTTTCCGTTTGCAGATGTCTACATTACTTCAATTCGTCTGAAAAATTGCAATCACATACAACGGACTGCGAAAAGATGAACAATTGCGCCATCCGACTGCTGAGCGAGGACGACAAGTGGCTCGAGTTCAAGAACCATACAAATAAGGAACGACTTACTTTTGTCATTTACGTGGACTTAGAATGCGTACTACGGCGAACAGAACCGGCAGAGCAGGAAGAGGTGTCGTACACTTATCAGCAGCACGAGGTATTTAGTCGGATACTACGTGCGATGCTCGTACGACGACGCGTTATCGGTATATTGATTTCGCGGCGAAGACTGCATTGCATGGTTCGTTCGGCAATTTGAAGACTTGGCGCATCAAGTAAAAATTCTGTTATCCGCGAATGTCCCTATGGAAACGTTGTCGAGAGAACAGTGGGAAGCATATCAGCGCGACGCGTTGTCATATTTGTGAAAAACCATTTGCGTCGGACACGCGGGTACGCGATCATTGTCATCTTACCGGTCGTTACCGTGATCCCGCGCATTCAAATATGATTGTAATCTGCAGTATAAAGATTCATATTGCATTCCCATAGTATTTCACAACTTATCCGGTTATGACTCGCATTTTGTCATCACGGAAATAGTTACGGCGTTCGAAGACAGAATCGTCGACAGAATCGACGTGCTGCCGATAACAAAAGAAAAATACATCTCATTTACAAAACATGTTAAAGATATCACCGAGAAATCAGATTCATAAAATTGCATACGACTGCGGTTCATAGATTCGTACAAATCTTTAAATAGCATACCTCGATAAATTGGTATCTTTTCTAATGAAAGAAAAATTGAAAATTTTCCGTTCCGAATTTTCCACGTTATCAAATGAAAATTTTGACTTGTTGACGCGCAAAGGTATCTTTCCCTACGAATACGTGGATCACGCGGACAAGTTGCAGGACATGCGCCTACCGAATCATTTTATAGTTCGTTAACCGGTGATATGATGTGGGAGAACGAATACGCGCACGCCGCGAATGTTTGGCAGCGGTTCTCCATTGAAACTCTAGGCGAGTACAGCGATCTGTATTTAAAAACCGATGTCTTCTTATTGACCGACGTTTTTGAAAATTTCCGTCAAAGTTGTATCAAAAGTTACAGTCTCGATTCCGCTCATTACTACATATTGCTAAGTTTCACGTAGGATGCCATGCTGAAACATACGCGCGCAAAATTTGAGTTGCTTACCGACATCGATATAGTTGTGTTTATCGAGCGCGGTATACACGGTGGTTCAGTCAATGTTCCGATAGATATGCGCAGGCCAATAACAAGTACATGCGTTCGTACGACCCGTCGAAACCGTCGTCGTATTTTGATGTACTACGTGATGTACTACGTGAGCAATCTGTACGGATGGGCGATGTGTCAACCGCTGCCCTATGCCGAATTTTGATGGGTTGAAGACGTTGTGAACTTTGACGCGAGCGCTTGTCGCTCCGGATTCACCTATGGGTTATATTCTCGAGGTCGATCTCGAGTATCCGCATTATCTGCACGATCGACACACTGATTTATCTTTCTGTCCGATGCGCGATAAATCACCCGGCACGTGGCAGAATAAACTTCTCGCGACGTTATATGATAAGAAACGATATGTCATCCACTATCGCAACCTGCAGCAATGTCCGCGCCATGGTCTTCGTATCGCAATGATACATCACGTACTACAATTTGCTCAATCCACTTGGCTCCGCGATTAGATCAAACTCAATACACACTTTAGAACGCGAAAAATGATTTTGAAAAAAATTTATACAAATTAATGAACAACGCAATATTCGGTAAAACAATGGAAAATGTTCGGAATCACGTGGATATAAAATTGATAACAAAATGGGATGGACGATATGGCGCGGAGGCGATGATCGCGAAACCAAATTTCCACAGCCGCAGCGTTTTTGCGGAAAACTTAATCGCTGTCAAACTGCGTAAACTCGAGGTGAAATTTGACAAGTCGATTTATGTGAGTATGTGTATACTCGACATATCAAAAATCTGCTTGTACAAATTTCACCACGAGTATATGTCACTGTATCACGACAAATGTAAGATCATGTACACCGACACGGATAGTCTCATATATCACATCGAGTGCGATGACGTATACGAGACGATGAAACGCGATATCGCTATATTCAATACGAGCGATTATCGAGACGAGATAGCGCGTCGATCCACTTATAAGTGCCATTAAGCGTAAACATCTTCCACATGTCGTTTTTAAGCGTGCGATTAAATCGCTCGACGATCGATGCCTTCAACCGCATACGTGGAATAATGATTAACATTATTTTTTTTCAAGAGTATTTGCACATCGGCATTGTAAAACTCCTTTCCTATATCCGTTTGCAAGTTTCTCGAGCATCTTCTGCTCTCTCGAATTATCTTAGCGATAGCGTTAGCCGTCTCGCTTCCGACTTTGCCCTTGAGCGGTACAGCTCAGGCGTACTTGCTCAACGTATCGATGACGGTGAATATGTAGTGATGATCTCTGTTGAAACTCGAGTACGGACGCATCTCGATCATATCAGCCTGCCACACAGATTGTCGTATCTCCGAATTATGACACGTTTTCGCGGAAAATTTCTTCTTGCCGAAGCGTGCAATTCCTCAACGAGTCGTTGCCTCTCGAAGATAATATTTTTTTCACGTCCATCGGATCTCATGTTTCGACGATATTTAATAATAAATAACATATATAATTTAAAATGGTTTTTTTCCTCACTGACGTCAATCGATTGACTCGTTTCGTCGATACGCGATTAATTTATAATAATGCCGGCATCGCGAAGTTCTTCGATGATCGATAGCATCTCGTGAGCGTTGTTACCAGCTCGGTGCGAAGCGTCGAGCAATCGGAGTCGATTCACTAGTTCGTTGGGATTGTCGTAATCGATCTTGTTGTCGTTTAATTTCATGGTGGATGGTATATTGCCAATCTGATGGATGGTATCTGCATCCTTTTTACTGCTTTTCTTATATGTAGATACGAGCGGAGCGATGATGTTAATGTACTTGTTCCCTTGTTGCCTAATGGGATTATAGGCGCTGTGATCACGTCTATGAGCATTCGTTATTAACAGTATACTTTTATACGTTTGTTTGTTTTTGATGAATATAGCCTCATTGGGAAGTCTTTTGAAGATCAATTCATATAATCCTGTTGTACCATTGTATCTCACATTGTTTATGATTATGTTATTTTTGTCAAACATCAAACTTTTTGTCACCGAGCATTGTATCACTTTTGTCGAAATAGACACTGTACACATTATCGATTGCTTTATCTATATTGTCATCGAGAAGAAGGCCCACGTACTTTCGTCCCAATGGTCCTAGCTGACCATGAAGCGTCTCACGACTTCCATGCGTTTGCAGATTCTGTTTGATGGTTGTTTCCAGTGACAGTTCATGTTTTGTTTCAAAAATAGTTTCATTCACACGAATAGCGGTATTTTCGGTTCTTTAGATAGTTCTTTCGATAGTTCTTTCGATGGTTTTATCGATGTAGAATCGAACGTGAATGAATCTGACGCGGTATTCAATTGTTTTGTACGCTTTTTAGGTTGCGACGATAATTTCAACCATCCAACATCCGTCCAATACGAATCCCTGTTAGTAGTAGTAATATCGTCATCGTCATCGTCATCATCGTTGTCTTCACGTTTTTTTTTTCTTAATATTGATATCCTTTGCAACATTGGCTTCTTTTTTAATTGGATGTGTTTCTTCGACAATCTGTTTTTAGACGATGGGCTTGAAACGTCTCTCCAACGCTACATCTTCATCTATTTTAGTTTTCAGTTTTCAAAGCGCGATATTTTTTGCGAATCGAATCGCTCGTTTTCGTAATCTGTTTCGCTATTTTCTCGCGATCTTTGGTTTTATTCATGTTGCCTGCTTGACGTATCGACATCAACTAATCGCGTTATGGTACCGCGAACGTGTTAAATTCTTTTCTGTATCGCCCATTGATAAGCGGACTGTTCTTATTTATTACTAAAAATCCATATTCGCGTTGCCAACAATCGCGGCATAACGCACAGAATTCATCACACGACATGTCGGTATTCACGTGATCGTTGTAAACATGTTTCAAATTGGTACCTGTTTGAATAGGATCAGCAGGTTCGCATTGTCGCATATCAGATGTTTAGGTATCCTCGTGTATGTCTGAGATAGAAACAATCGACGTTCGAGTGGCGGCTCATCGAGAAGTATCCTCTCACCGCATTTTGTTTATCGCACGCAACGTCGTCGAAGACAAAGATCGAATTGGGATGTGCCTCGCTCGGTGGAATGACGTCACTGTTGTTGGAGAACGTAAAGTAGCCGATTTCGTCGATCGATGTCAATAAAGTTTCGAGATATCGATATTTTGTTGTTGCAACGATTTCGAGTATACGAATACGTTCTCGAAACGTACACCGTGCGGACTCTCGAGCAAGCTTATGAGAACGTTGGTTTTACCGTAATTCGACGGTCCGCAAATGATGGCGCGTATAGTATTCGGTAACATTTCACCATGCTTGCGCTCCGTCGCGATGTCCCCCATCATTCACGCTTTCTCGTCGCAGTTCGCTACGTGTATCGTCAGTAGCTGTCGTACGAATTTCACACTGCGCAAGTTCGCACTGCGTTAGGCTTCGATTGAACACCTATTTATAGGTGCGCGAAACTGCGAATCGGTTGCCAAAATATATCTCGCGCTGTTGCATTTCTCCGATATTCGGGACTTGAACCCTGAGCAGTTGCAATATATATCGAAAGTTGTACTGTTATGCGTGTGCGGCGATTATATCGATCACGTGTGGGACAAGCGGAACATATAAAGATGGATTTGGAGGATGGATTTTTCGAACCTATCGTCGAGCATTATAACCAATCATGACAACGCACGCACATCGACGGTCCCGCACTGAAGATAAAGGATTGTGGCCTATATCAATAGCAGCGTCAAACGAAGGCTACATTGGAGATCTGCTCAATCGAGCGATAAACGCGCTTCCTTTCGAATTATATATCCGTGGCTATCAGTTTTGCGGCTGAAGAAGTGATTAGCCAGAGGTGAAACGAGCATAAATCCACTGGACGCGGCGTGCCGTGAACATGACATTGCGTATTCCCAGAGCAACGATCTCACCGACAGACACGCGGTGGACAAGGTACTCGCCGATAAAGCCCTAGGACGCGTCATCGCGAGAGATTCAATTCTGAGCGAAAAAACTGCAGTTGCAGCCGGACAGCGATGAAAGCCAAGACCAAGATTGGCATGAATATGAAAGCGAAGAAAAAAGCCGATAAAAAAAAGAAACGAATACTTCCAACGGCGAAACGAGGTAGTGTGTTACTGATTTTGCCAATTTTGGGCGCTTTCAGGTCCTTAATCGGCGGAGCGATCAGCGTGGCGAAAGCGATAAACGACAGGAAAGCCGCGCAACGTCAGCTCGAGGAACTACACATTCGCGCGATAGAAACGTGCGGACGAGGACTGTATCTCGCTCCGTACAAATACGGACGGAGACTATATTTCGCTCCGTACAAAGACGGACGAGACATAACAGCGAAAAAAGAAAAAAAGAAAAAAAACCGCAAGAAAAGAAACAATAAAAATACCTACGGGTGTAACTACCAACGTATAATTAGACCAACTGGCGAAACGTATGCGCGTACCATATTTCAGAGGCGTTTTTATGCGTGACGCATTACCGATTAGCGGGGCGCGTCGAAAAGAGAACGGTACCATAAATCTGGACGACACGATGAGTCCCGGCACTCATTGGGTAGCTGTCATAGCGTACGCAAAGAGAAACGATCGTGTCATATATTTCGGTAATCTTCGACCGTTCAAGGAACTAGTACGATATTTCGAAGACAGTGTTATGATAGAGTACAACCGAATGTCCTATCAGACATGAATGTATGATCAGAACGTCTACGGACAGTTGTGCCTTTGGTTTCTCCAAACACGCGTGAATTTATAAAGTCCGACAAAATGTCGCGACGTCTCAGTATTCGTTGAACGCTTTTTTCAACATGTCGCTGACGCTAACGCTGAGCGGGAAGAGCAGCGTTCTCGCGACAAACTTTCCAGCCATAGATTTGAGCGATGATGACTACGAGCTTGGTCTAACAATTTTGGAGACTTATCACACGATATCGAATGTAAACGCTTCGAACAATACATTTTATTTTGGCAAAGACGACGCAGAAATTACAATTCCCGAAGGCTCGTATAAACTGCAGGCCATAAATGAATTTTTGAAATGTGAAATTTTACGGAAACGACCGTGACGCGCCCGATGGTAACGCTGATGACACCGCGCGCGGCGATGACGAGGTTGGGGAATACCCGATAGTGCTCCGCGCAAATTATTAGGTGTACAAAAAGTTCTGAACTTTTTTTTGTAAAATTCAATCTTTATTCAAAAACAAACAAAAAAATATTAATCAGCGAAATATTCCCCGTTTGCATCAACGACCTTTCGGATAGCTTGCGAATTCCTTGACGATAGAAGCTCACCGGCTTCGAAGCGATAGTCATCAATGCTTTTTCGAATTTCTTCAAATCTCACGAAATGTGTATCAGCCAAATGATGCTGCAGCGACCGGAATAGGTAGTAATCGAAAGGCGCCATGTCTGGGCTATACGCCGCGTGCGAGAGAAGTTCCCAGCCTAACGCAAAGATATGGTCCTGAGTCGCTTTCGCAGCATTGTCATGAAGCAAGATCATTTTACGACGTCCTTGGCCAGTAAATGGCCTCTTTTCTTCTAATGCATCACTCAAATTGGTCAATTTGTTGTTGGTAACGGTCTGGCGTGATTGTTTCACCCGGTTGTAACAACTCGCTAATACAACACACCTTTCCCACAGAGCAAAACCTTCTTGGCGTGGATATTGGGCTTTGACGTCGATGTCGAAGGTTGACCAGGATCAACCCATGATTTTCTACGTTTAGGGTTATCATAAAGAATCCACTTTTCATCGCCTGTAATGATTTTGTGCAGAAAATCTTTTTTCCGGAATTTTGAAAACAAAATGAGTGCAGTGTCATGCCGACGATTTTTGTTGTCTTCGGACAATTCATGCGGAACCCATCTACCTTCCTTCTGAACCTTTCCCATATATATTCGTATGTAAACGTACGGAAATAGTTTGCTGCGTAACGCCAAGCTGTTCTGCAAGCTCCTTTTCAGTTTGCGCAGAATTAATATCCAGCAGTGCTTGCAATTCGTCCGTTTCAATCTTTTGAGGGCGTCCAGCACGCGATTCATCTTCAAGACTGAAATCTCCTTGGCGAAATTTTTGATATCATCTTTTATATGTAGTATGACTTATAGCGTTCTCTCCATATGCAGCACAAATCATTGCAGTGGCTTCAGCAGCATTTTTCTTCAGATAAAACGCGAAATGGATGAAAAATCGAATATGCTCTTTTGTTATTGCCATCGTGAACACTACTGATTTTTGAGGTTATGTGCATCAAAGGCCAAACCGTATGGCATTTTAGAAGGCCAAATGTCAACGTTTTAAAACCGCAAAAGGGCGGGAAGATATATAAAATTTAAATTGTTATTTCGGTTGTATGAAATCTAAAGCTCAGAACTTTTTTGTACACCTAATACAACATGATAAAGTGTGAAATTAAATGCGCCTACAAAATAAACTTTAACAAGCCCAATAACATTGGATTGCTGCTAGGTTTCTCGAAGCGTATACTACAATCGCGAAGGTGGCATGAATCGGACATGTCGATCAACATAATGAACGTAAACATTATCCGTGTAGAGTGCAATGTGACTGCGGACGCATACAGCAATGACAAAAGTGTGTACACGATACACGAATTTTCGCCGAGCGTGTCGCCAGGATATAAAATATCGGAAAGGCCAATGCAAATCATTTACCTGCCAGTCATCGTACGGAGCATTACGGAGCTAACGATACGCATTGTTGACCAGAACGGACGATTGCTCGATTTCAGAGGAGAAGAGATTACCGTCAGATTGCACGTACGACGGTGACAGCGATGACACGAGCGTGACATTTGAGATGCTCGTGTTGACTGAAGCGAAGCATACGCAAAGAGATAACGCATCTTTTACAAAGAAAACATCAATCGATAATACTCGCTCATCCGGTTGCAAGAAGAGGAAGAAACTCAACGCGTCGAACGTTAAACTTACATTAAACCACATTAAATTTTTAAATAAGAAGGGAAGGTGTGCGTCACGGCAGGGCCCGACCATGAACCAGTCGTGAAAACTCGTAATTATTTTGCGAAAAAATACCACCTCAGCCAGAAATCGAATCTGGATCTCCTGTTTACCGGGCAGGCATCTTATCCTCTCGACCGAGGCATGTGATGATATTTATCGCAAATAACATATTTAGAATAATACGTCAACAATACAATGATACATATATATACGTATATTACAATATACATATATTCTTATATATACTACTACTTCTTATATATATACATATATTCATATATTTTTATATACATGTATTCTTTCGAATCCCCACGACCGGTACTCCAAAGAGATGATGATCCTATTCTCTCGACGGATGCAGGTCGGACTGTAACGACGCCCTCTAACATCCTTGGCAAATATACAAATAATCCTCCTGAAGCACGACAGGAGAGATTGCATCAAACATGGCTCAAGCCTCCGATTTTTACAAGTTTTAGGATTCACGGTGCACAACTTGTGAAATGACTGATAAACATCGAAGACGAGCCAATCGACGATCGCATCGTCAAGATTGAGACTTATGCGTACAATCCGTTCGCCAATATGACATTCGGATCGACAGATGAGATAAGAATATCCATATAGCAACAGGATCTGTACACATTGCCGTACGAAAACTTTCTATATGTCGAGCAAAAACTAATGAAGAACAGAGTTGTCGAAGGATCTGATGTGGTGTTGGGAAATAATTTTGTCGCGTTCATATTCGATGAGATTTGATACGAGCTTGATGACGAGTGTGGAAATTGATCGTAACAGAAACGTGGGCATAACTAGCACGCTCAAACACTACATAATAATATCATCCGACAGAAGCGTGATTCTGAGGAATGCCGGCAGGGATGCGCGTACTAACGCGGATGGATATTTTAACTTTTGCGAATCCCAATAGTGCGTACCTCTCTACGCACTATTGGGATTCTGCAAGGATTACAGACGCGTGATAATCAGCTCGTCACGAGTTGATCGTGTAACAACAACTATTGCCTGATGGGAAATTTGGCGTTGGATCCCGTGGTTGACTTATTCAAGATACAATAGCGAATGCCGCACGTGTTATTGAGCGAGATAAAAAAATTATCGATGCTGCGTACTTTGGAGAGCGGACGATATTTGAGCATGGCTTTTCGCTCGTGGGATCTGTACGAATTTCCGTTGTTACAGCGTACAACCAAAACTCCTTCGTGGGCTATCAAGACCGCTACTCAGCTCGAGAAGCCGCGATGCATCATCTTCGTTTTGCAAACAGGTCATGGCTGAGGACACGAGTCGATGATTGCAACTTAACCAACGTGAAACTCTATCTCAGAATGTTATCCATACGACGATATGAATCTGGATTTTGACAAAAATAGATGGTCCGTGTTGTATGAAACGTACGCGCGTTTCTGCAAGGGTTACTACGGATACGAGTATCCTCGAGCCGAGTTTCACTGTCACGTCTTTTCTACATAACGGCTCATTCATAATCATCGATTGTTCTCGACGAAACGAATCGGTCAAGACCGCAACCGTAAACGTAAGATTGGAATTTGAAACTAAGAAGAACGTACCGATGAATATCACCGTACTGTCTCATTATATATGATCGTGTGGTTCAGTATAATCCGTTGACCAATGTTGTAAGATCACCTAAGAGCATCGCTGGTATATGAGAGACAATAAAATCTACGATACATCGAAATCGATTACAATTTCGAAAAATTGCTCGTCATAGTCATGCCAACGTTCGTAGACTTGCAAGATTTTCTTGTTGGAGGACAGTTTGTTGTAAAAGAGTTTACTGCTCTCAGAGAACGAACTGTTCTCTCACACATTTTCACAAGCTCTTTACCATGGCATTTCCTCGCAAGTGCTGACAAATCTCGCGCACGCTGGGTGATACGTCATCACTATAGACTGCGATGAAACGATGGAACGATTGCATATAGCAAAGCTAAGAGTTTGATTACAAAGGCTGTGCACGGAACGAAAGATGATGACAACGACGACGACGATGCTGTTGTATATGTCAAGGGACACGAAAAACGACAATGGTCGTGGAATTTGCTTCTGGATGATGAATGAGAGCGCATATACATCGAGACTCTGGATGCTAATTACGAAGACATAGATTCTTTGAACAATCTGAATGCTGATAATACTATGTGATGCGGATATCACTATACTATTTGCGCTTTACAAAATGTATTTAAATTGTTTAATTGGTCAAATAATCATGAATAAAATAAATAAATATGATATACGAATTATGTTTTTTTTATTTCTTTTCCTTGCGTTGATAATATTCTAACGATCGACGTACCGCTTCTTATCATATAACGTCGAGAAGTTTATCTTGCCGGGATGACTCGCGCGTCGAGCAGAAATGTAGGTCAGTCGCTCATGCAGATAACAAAGAAATTGAATCACAATTTAAAAAAGTGAACTTTTTTTTTATTCATATTTTTTCTATATGACACTTTACATTTTTTTATTCATATTTTTTTACATGACACATTTTTTTTAATACTGATTATCTAATAATTCGTAATGGCGCGCTTCTTCTTTGTTCTATCTGAACATGGTCGTATAACAGTCATAGCTATCGCGAAATGCTTTATGTTATTGAACACCTCCGATCCTTTGCCTTTTTTTTGACCGTTATAACACACTCGTTCAGTTTCTTTACAAATTTCTATCATAGAGTCAGCAATATCCATTGCCCATTGTTCTTTGCCCATTGACAATGATATATTGTACGCACTTCCTCTGTAATGGTGGTATACGCATGCCTCCAGAAATTTTTTGTGAGGAATCGAAAAGTGAGGGAATCGGGGATTGCATTTCTTCACAAAATTGTGGGGATTCAGAGTGTCTTCTTAAAAAATAATCCGTTACGTTCACCGATGGATAGGCCGTCACGTTCCGTAACGGAGAATTCGTTAATTTTTCGATTGGTCGACAACTGCACATCTCATCATTTATTAATTCGGCGCTGCAGTGTTCACGATGACTGCATGTCACGATTTCTCTCAATGAAAAGCTCATTTCTTGTCTCTCTTTAGCAGTATCTTCACTATATAAAAAAAAAGATTCAAAATTATGAGTCATCATGTACATATATTTCATTATTCTTCTAATATACTCATAACTGACCTTGTCTTATCAATACTTTCTACAAATTAGCAGACAGGAGAGCACCGTTATAAGTGTTAATCAATACATGAGACCCTTTGCGTTTTTGTATGCAATCACGTTTTTTTGTATGCGCGTCAGCTTTCTCTCTCACATTAGACTTTCATCTACTGTGATCCCGCGCACCCTATGATCCATTATATATCATCGACAATTTCTTTGTCCCTTTGTCCCTCAGTCTAAATCGGAACATCATCATAGGTCTTCCCGAATCGCAATTTGTTTATAGCAGCCGGAGTATCGGCGCTTCTTTCTTAACACGTCGCGACACGTATGCCAATTTCCAACTATACATATATAGTAACAACAATGAAACTTATGATATATATAATACATACATACATACATACATACATACATATATACATACGTACATACATACATACATACATACATATGTACATACATACATACATACATACATACGTGCATACATATATTATATATAAACTATATAAAACATATAAAAATATATGTACATTACATATACATGTATATTACAATGGAATCCGCCAATGTCCCCGGTAACGTTTCCGTCGAATCCGGTACGACGTATCATTTGTCATCGTACGGACTCAGAGCGATTTTTTACTCAGACACCGTCGTACGTATACTTGATGTAACTTGGATTTTATATATGACTGCGACGAATCATTTCGATCTCTTCATTCAAGCATCGCGTGTAATCGTTGAATGTTATTGTTCGCGCTACTCTTACTTTTTACTTTCGCCTTTTTTGGTATCCTTTTTACCGTCAACCCTCACCGTGTACATCTTCGCTCTGAGTCCCACCAATTTCGTCATTATCGCACCGTTATTTTCGTTCTTCATTAGGCCGGGTACTTTTTTATTCATGAGAGACATCCCGTACGCGTTGCCCGGCGGATAATCGCTCATATCGAATATAGCGATATCGCGTTTCATCGTCTCGTACACGTCATCACACTCGATGTGATATATGAGACTGTCCGTGTCGGTGTACATGATCTTACATTTGTCATGATACAGTGATATATACTCATGGTGAAATTTGTACAAGCAGATTTTCGATATGAGTATACACATACCCACATAAATCGGCTTGTCAAATTTCACCTCGAGTTTACGCAGTTTGACGGCGATTAAGTTTTCCGCAAAAACGCTGCGGCTGTGGAAATTTGGTTTCGCGATCATCGCTTCCGCGCCATACCGTCCATCTCATTGTTATCAATTTTACGTCCACGTGATTCCGAACATTTTCCATTGTTTTACCGAATATCGCGTTGTTCATTAATTTGGACAAATTTTTCTCAAAATCATTTTTCGCACACGTTCTAAAGTGTGTATTAAGTTTGATGTAATCGCGGAGCCAAATGGATTGAGCAAATTGTAGTACGTGATGTATCTTTGCGATACGAAAACCATTGCGCGTACATTGCTGCAGGTTGCGATAATGGATGACGTACCGCTTCTTATCATATAACGTTGCGACAAGTTTATTCTGCCACGTGCCGGACAAAAAGGTAGATCAGTGTGTCGATCGTGCAGATGATGCGGATACTCGAGATCGATCTTGAGAATATAACCGTAGGTGAATCCGGAGTGATTGCGCTCGCGTCAAAGTTCACAACGTCTTCAACCCATCGAAATTCGGCATAGGGCAGCGGTTGACACATCGCCCATCCGTACGGATTGTTCACGTCGTAGTATATCAAATACGACGACGGTTTCAACGAGTACGAAGGCATGTACTTGTTATTGGCCTGCGCATATCTATCGGAACATTGACTGAACCACCGCGTATACCGCGCTCGATAAACATAACTATATCGATGTCGGTAAGCAACTCAAATTTTACACGCGTATGTTTCAGCATGGCGTCCCACGTGAAATCTGGCAATGTATAGTAATGAACGGAATCGAGATTGTAACTTTTGATACAACTTTCGCGGAAATTTTCAAAAACGTCGGCCAATAAGAAGACATCAATTTTTAAATACGCGCGCGCGTAATCGTTCTCCGACACCATATCATACCGGTCAACGAACTATAGAATGATTCGCGCGGTAGACGCGTGTCTTGCAACTTGTTTATGTATTCGTAGGGAAAAACACCTTTGCGCGTCAACAAGTCAAAATTTTCATTTGATAACGTGGAAAATTCGGAACGTAAAATTTTCAATTTTTCTTTCGTTAGAAAAGATGCCAATTCATCGAAGCTGGTATTTAAAAATTTGTACGAATCTATGAACCACAGTCGTACGTAATTTCGTGAATCTGATTTCTCGGTGATATCTTTAACATGTTTTGTAAATGAGATGTATTTTTTTTTTTGTTATTGGCAGCACGTCGATTCTATCGACGATTCTGTCTTCGAACGCCGTAGCTATTTCCGTGATGACAAAATGCGAGTCATAACCGGATAAGTTGTGAAATACTATGGGAATGCACTATGAATCTTTATACTGCAGATTATCATATTTGAATCATATTTGAATGCGCGGGATCACGGTAACGACCGGTAAGATGACAATGATCGTGTACCCGCGTGTCCGACGCAAATGGTTTTTCACAAATATGACAACGCGTCGCGCTGATATGCTTCCCACTGTTCTCTCGACAACGTTTCCATAGGGACATTCGCGGATAACAGAATTTTTACTTGATACGCCAAGTCTTCAAATTGCCGAACGAACCATGCAATGCAGTCTTCGCCGCGACGAAATCAACATACTGTTACGTCTGTCGCGTCAGAATAAACGAATAAATTAATAATTTTATGCCCTATGGTAAAAATGTTACTCTTTTCAAATTTATAGAGATAACTTTTGTATAGCACGGAACAAGGAATAGACGTGATACGTCCCTAGGCCACCGCGAGCCCCACCAGGGCAACTCTCTGGCCTCCCACGCGAGCGCCGCACTCCCACCGCCAGCGCTTCCCACATTGGGCGCGCACCCCACCATAGCGTCGCCGCAGTTTCGAGCCGCCGAATCGAAGCACATCAGTGCACGGCCGACTGCGTTCAGTTCATCCCGCGAATACGACTGGAGAGGACCTCCAGTCCGTGAACTCCCTCTTCCAATTCAATTTCTAGTGTTAAGAGAAATCAATTCCAATTCTAGTAGTAGGAAATAACTTCAAACTAATTCCAATTCTAGTGCTAAGAGAATAATTTCGAATCAATTCCAATTCTAAGTGTTAACTCAAATCAATTCCAATTCTAGTGTTAAGAAATAAATTCGAATCAATTCAATTTTATTAACATCATTCAATTTAAACTTAACTGTAAAAGCGTTTACAATTTAATCAATCTCTGTATTAATCTTGTATCTGAATATTCTACAATATATATATATATAAGTGAAAAGTGATCAGTGTTAAATAATTAATAAATCCAAACCCTTCCACCCCTCCTAGCGAAACGTACAATCGACAGAGTTCGCGAGGTAGAGTGACCACGCGAAATTCAATCAAACGCAAGCGTCCAGGGAGGCCGTGCTTGGTCTCTTGGTTAGCAGGTTGTGCGTCCACCCGCACTACCCCCAAGAGAGGTATCGCTTCTCACGCACTTTTAAATCGTCAATTACGAAATATCTGATAACCTGTCCCGCCTCTTGGCTAGCAAGTTGTGCGTCCACCCGCACTACTCTCCACAGAGGGTTACAGATTGTCATCGCGTTAGAAAGTTCAATTTAATACTCGTAACTTGTAAGGGAAGTAGTATTTTCCCTTCATGGTCACTCCCGATGCCTAAGAATCGTAAAAACCGTGCCGGACGTCAGCGTGCAATTCGCCGCGCCTTATACGAAATTAAATCCGCGCTCACCGGTGATTTGAGTGAACTGCTCGGGTGTGACGAAACCTACCAGCCGGAATACGAAGCGTATTTCGAGAACAGCCTGTGGGCTCCAAGTCCTCCGAATCCAGCAACGCCGCATCCTAGTGTGCATCCCGAGACCCGCCAGGCCGACAACGAGAATCGGAAGCCCGAATCCAGGAACCGGGCCAACGAAAGGTAAATGAATTTTCATTTCTTGTTCGTGAAACGCGTTATGTGCAGAGGACGATCGGAAAGCTCGCGTCAGGAAAGAACACATCCAGCCGCCGTCTTTAACGACCAAATAAGTATCTCTCGGTGTGTAGTCGAATTCGGTTATGGTCTTGTCGGTATAGCTACCGATACAAATTCCGCCAGTCTTATATGCCTAGAGTGTAAATCCCAGTATAATTTCGATCAACAATTCACCGCTATCTTAAGACATTATATTAACGTTGGGACTACTCGAGAAGAAAGGCTTTGCAATTCTTGCGGCACTGGATTGGCTATTTGGCGCGAGGTAACCGACTGCGATCCCTGCTCCGAGGCATTCGTGGCATTTCTGGAATATTTACGCGAAGAAAGTACTTCTTTTTACGATTTACCGAATCCTACCGTCATTGACGTAGACGCAGAGATAGGACCGCATGATATCGTCTTTTCCAGGAGACTATCGACTTTTCTATACGGATTATACAACCGCAATTTATATCAGTAATCCGGTCAAGTTATTTTGCAAAAAACCAACACGCAGCCCAGTGCGAGCAGACTCGCTCCACGCGTAGCACGTCTCGCCTGCGACGTAACACATTCTGTTTTCACTAGTTCACTATCGCTGTACTATGAAATTGTGGAAACGGAACGAGATTGAACAGTACTGCGCACAACAATACTGCGTACTGCATATGACGCTGTTATAAAATAATATAAAAAAATAGAAAAAATTTTTATAATTAATAATATTGCACGTATAATAGAATCAGTAGCAGTAAATCTGAAACAGTACTGCATACAATTGCACATGACTCTGTCATATAATAATATAAGAAAATGGAAAAAGTTTTTATAATTAATAATATTGCACATATAATGGAATCAAGTAGTGAATCTGATAGTGACTCTGATGTAATGGAGGAAATGTTAATAATATTAAAGAAAAATAGATCAAATTCTATATCTAAAATATGTGCAGAAGATATAGTATTTCGATATACAAACAAAAAATTTTAAATTCACTTTCGATATATTTTTATAATCTTTTATAATCTTTTGTTCTTTGTAGATACGATAAATTGTAATTCTATTAAAATATATTTATTTTAGATTACATCGGAATACATTTTTTTGTATATTGGAATTAATAGGGCCAATCTTAGAAAGGAATAAAAAATCAGGTAAATGCATGATATCTCCTGAAAAGTAATTAAAGCAATTAAAACAATAATTTCGTATATAATGTTTATACAAACTTGGTATAGCGCGAATGATCGAATCCCCTATAATATAAATATCAAACTTTATTTTTACCTCGCAATGCTTTTTGTGCGTCTTCTTTGTTTATTATGTTACGTCGCAGGCGAGACGTGCTACGCGTGGAGCGAGTCTGCTCGCACTGGGCTGCGTGTTGGTTTTTTTGCAAAATAACTTGACCGGATTACTGATATAAATTGCGGTTGTATAATCCGTATAGAAAAGTCGATAGTCTCCTGGAAAAGACGATATCATGCGGTCCTATCTCTGCGTCTACGTCAATGACGGTAGGATTCGGTAAATCGTAAAAAGAAGTACTTTCTTCGCGTATATATTCAGAAATGCCACGAATGCCTCGGAGCAGGGATCGCAGTCGGTTACCTCGCGCCAAATAGCCAATCCAGTGCCGCAAGAATTGCAAAGCCTTTCTTCTCGAGTAGTCCCAACGTTAATATAATGTCTTAAGATAGCGGTGAATTGTTGATCGAAATTATACTGGGATTTACACTCTAGGCATATAAGACTGGCGGAATTTGTATCGGTAGCTATACCGACAAGACCATAACCGAATTCGACTACACACCGAGAGATACTTATTTGGTCGTTAAAGACGGCGGCTGGATGTGTTCTTTCCTGACGCGAGCTTTCCGATCGTCCTCTGCACATAACGCGTTTCACGAACAAGAAATGAAAATTCATTTACCTTTCGTTGGCCCGGTTCCTGGATTCGGGCTTCCGATTCTCGTTGTCGGCCTGGCGGGTCTCGGGATGCACACTAGGATGCGGCGTTGCTGGATTCGGAGGACTTGGAGCCCACAGGCTGTTCTCGAAATACGCTTCGTATTCCGGCTGGTAGGTTTCGTCACACCCGAGCAGTTCACTCAAATCACCGGTGAGCGCGGATTTAATTTCGTATAAGGCGCGGCGAATTGCACGCTGACGTCCGGCACGGTTTTTACGATTCTTAGGCATCGGGAGTGACCATGAAGGGAAAATACTACTTCCCTTACAAGTTACGAGTATTAAATTGAACTTTCTAACGCGATGACAATCTGTAACCCTCTGTGGAGAGTAGTGCGGGTGGACGCACAACTTGCTAGCCAAGAGGCGGGACAGGTTATCAGATATTTCGTAATTGACGATTTAAAAGTGCGTGAGAAGCGATACCTCTCTTGGGGGTAGTGCGGGTGGACGCACAACCTGCTAACCAAGAGACCAAGCACGGCCTCCCTGGACGCTTGCGTTTGATTGAATTTCGCGTGGTCACTCTACCTCGCGAACTCTGTCGATTGTACGTTTCGCTAGGAGGGGTGGAAGGGTTTGGATTTATTAATTATTTAACACTGATCACTTTTCACTTATATATATATATATTGTAGAATATTCAGATACAAGATTAATACAGAGATTGATTAAATTGTAAACGCTTTTACAGTTAAGTTTAAATTGAATGATGTTAATAAAATTGAATTGATTCGAATTTATTTCTTAACACTAGAATTGGAATTGATTTGAGTTAACACTTAGAATTGGAATTGATTCGAAATTATTCTCTTAGCACTAGAATTGGAATTAGTTTGAAGTTATTTCCTACTACTAGAATTGGAATTGATTTCTCTTAACACTAGAAATTGAATTGGAAGAGGGAGTTCACGGACTGGAGGTCCTCTCCAGTCGTATTCGCGGGATGAACTGAACGCAGTCGGCCGTGCACTGATGTGCTTCGATTCGGCGGCTCGAAACTGCGGCGACGCTATGGTGGGGTGCGCGCCCAATGTGGGAAGCGCTGGCGGTGGGAGTGCGGCGCTCGCGTGGGAGGCCAGAGAGTTGCCCTGGTGGGGCTCGCGGTGGCCTAGGGACGTATCACGTCTATTCCTTGTTCCGTGCTATACAAAAGTTATCTCTATAAATTTGAAAAGAGTAACATTTTTACCATAGGGCATAAAATTATTAATTTATTCGTTTATTCTGACGCGACAGACGTGACACCCCCCCCCTTATAATAGAAATGGAGGCACTCCGACCGACATTTCTCATCTTAATCCTAAGTACAAAAGATATAAAGATATAAAAGATATAATAAATCATCAAATATCAGCTAAGATATTACCTAAAGGTTTTAGGGGATACAATTTTTTTTTACATTATTTTATAACAACGCTTAATTTAGTGTTTCTTACATTCGTTCGTTTTCATGGAGATATTTTCGCAACTCTGCGTACGATTGTTCCGGCACTGTTTTCACTTCACTATCCTTTTCTTGAGGGGATGGCGCTGATGCTTCTTCTTGCCGTCCTTCTTCTTCGTTCGTTATCTTAGTTTTGCTGGATTTTCCCAGGAATAGCAGGAGGTGAGTTACTGACGACCAGATAGCTCCGATTAAATGGATACTCCAGCCATAGATCGAGTGTAGAGCATAGCCATGGATTATCGTGTCCACTAACAGTTTAATAGTTCTGCCGATTATGAATAGTGCCAAGACACCAGCACTCGCCGATCCAAATGTGATAAAACCGTCCCAAAGTTTCCTACCTGCGTTCTCTGCGATATGGTCTAATGAGGCTTCGTCCAAGAGGTTGAGCATTGTTATAGTTCCCTTGGGTATTTCTCGGCCCATTGCGCCACGCGCAATTGTATTAAGCATCGAAGGTTTCTCTACAGGAAACATAATATGGTCTCTGAGTCGATCCAAGTCTTCAGATGTGTAGATCCCGCTGGTGGCCAATGCATCAGGGCTCACATACTTCCACGAAGGTTTGGTGAGTGGTTGTATGGTTGGTGGGGGTAGCGATTCCGTTATACTACCTGTCAATCTGTACCAGGTGGTATCAATCTTATAGAGATTGGGTAGCAACTCGTTGCAGTCTTTGGGTGTGCCCGTCTTTGAGAGGATGCGTGATCTTGGTTGCAGGTATAATGAGTGATTTCGATAAGTCACTGGGAGTTCGTTATAACAATTGTCGGTGCGTCGTAATTTACATTCCACCGGTATGCACTTTATTATGTGGATAACTTCACCGGCGGTGACTGCAGTATAACCCGGTGTTTTCATGATTCTGAATGCCATTTCGTCTGGAGCGATGCTGGATAGTGAGAGGGCGTTTTGCAGGATTTGTTTCTCTAGGGCACATTTTTGCTCCATTATATCCTTGTATAATCGTGTTAGTTGTGTTTTAATATGTTTCTCTACGTATACAAACTTAGAGTTAACATATGAGAAGATATCTAGATTGTCTACAGAGGTTTTAGTTTTAGATTGGAAGGATCTTCCGGGCTGCGTCTCAAAAATGAGTAATTTGGGATGTTCCGTGTGGTATAATTTGTATCCGCAAAGATTTGTCTCTGTAGTTTTGGCTAATGCGAAGGTGGTATCCTTGGTGGTCACTGTATATACTTCGGGTGCTTGCTCGTATTTCTTTGGTGATAATTTCGTTGCTGTATCCTCGTATAAAATATCATACTTGTTGAAATGGCAACCGTCTGTGTAAGGAAGACTCCAAAATGTCTCCGTGCCGTCCCAGTCATTGCAGCCTCCTTGCGCTGATGGACACTGGGTTCCCGAAGGCAGATTCACTTTACCTATCGATCTTTTAAAAGGCATCGTGAACGTGCGCAGAGTTATTTCAACGGCTGCTTGCACCACGACGTTCTCCCAGGTTCCGTAGCCGTCCGTATATTGTGTGCCTGCGCAGCGACCATCAGTAAAAGCTTGTCCTGCCAGTGTTACGCTGCGATGGTTAGTGGCATTATTTATTAGCCGATCAACGAAAGCGGTGCCAATGGCCAAGGATCCGGTTTCGTGTATCTTTTGGCAGTTGTATGCTCCGATTTCCTTCACATATTGTTTTCGACCCTCGGTTACTATTGAGACATGTGAGTGCTTTCCGCAGTAATATATTGTTCGGTCGATCTTAACCTTGCACTGGTATGCAGAGATTGTCTCGTATTCGGCCGTCTGGAGTAGTTGTATATGGACAGATGTTTTGACTGGTTCAATATCTTCCACGTCGCAGTCTCCTACGTCAAGGAGGGAGAGAGTGGTAATGTTGAGTCCCGTTTCACCGCAGTCATATCCTGTGAGGCAGTGGACTGTTGCTGGTAAGAAGATGCAGGCGATGGTAACAATTATCGACATGTTGACTTGTCTGGAGTCCGTCGGTAACTGACTGCAGCAGCACACTCCTTACTCCTCGAAGTGCCATCTGGTGGGGAGTCAGTTGTGGTGGGGCTCCGATTCCCCGGTCGCTTTAACTTATCTACGTGTACAACGCGCGTTTTTCCTGATTTCAACGCAATTTTTACATTATTATTTTTGAAAATCTCTAAGATTTTATGCGGGCCAGAATACTGGTCGGACAGTTTATTCTTCCTAGGTTCGCTAAGTAAATATACTTGGTCGCCTATACAAAAGTTTCTCTGCACCGTTCGCTTGTCGTAATATTTCTTAGATTTTATTTTAGCGTTTATCAAATTACGTCTGGCCATTGCCTGAGCCTCGGAAATTCTATTATATAGCTCCGTTAGGTAACGCGTATAACTTTCGTTTTCGTCGTCGTCTGGCGCCGGTTCGCTAGTAGGGGTCCTTGCCAACCTACCATAAACTAACTCATGGGGAGTGAATAATGTCCCTTCGTGTACGCTGGTGTTGTATGAGAAGCTTGCTAGCCTAAGATGACAGTCCCAGTCGCTATGTTTATTCACAAACTGCTTTAAGTATTCCCATAGAACTTGATGGGAGCGCTCTATAGAACCGTTCGATTGCGGTCGATACGCTGTGGTTTTGTAATGTTTTATCCGGAATTTCCGTGCAATATTTCGCATTAGATTATTAAGGAAATGTGTCCCCTGGTCTGTCAATAGAGCTTTCGGAGCACCGTGAATACATATGAACTCATTCGTAAATGCTTCGGCTACGTCGATTGCCGCGGGATTTTTTAAAGGAACGGCTATTGAATATTTCGTCAACAAATCTTGAATAGTTAAAATATAAGAGTTTCCGGCGGAGGTTGTCGGCAACGGTCCCATGATATCCATAGAAACCTTATCGAACGCCCTATCGGGTGTATCCGTTAAAATCATTGGTTGTCTCGGTTTTATTCGGACTAGTTTTTTAATATGGCATTCGTGACAGTTATTTATTACGTTCTGTATATCTCGTTTCATGCCGGGCCACTGATATCTCGTTTTTAATCGATTGTACGTTTTAGTTATGCCTTTGTGTCCGCCCATTGCAGAGCCGTGGCACTCTTTAATTATTTCGTCGCGGTTTTCGCTATTAGGTATACTGGTTAAGTTATTACAAATTGTGATTTTCGTTCCTTCGTCCCAGAAGGTATCCCTGAGCATTCTATATATTGTTCGCCATTCTATCGTGCCTACGTTACTTTTACAAATCGATAATGTCGCTAAGTCTAATTCTCGAGTTGCATCGACTAACGAGCCTATTGCAGTTCGAAGGGCTTGCATTTCTGTTAGCGCGGAGATTCCCTTTCCTTGTTCAATTACCATGGCGATTATGTAACGTTTTTTGTCGCGTGTTACCTTTACTTTTCCTATCGATAATTCATTCATGGCAGGATATCTGTTACTTTCTTTTAGGTCGAATGCTCCCTTGTCTAGGGGATCACCGGTTTGAGATACGAATATCGCTAAATTATCTTTTCTCCAAGACAAGCGTTCGTTCGTTTCGTTTAAAAATCGTCTCTTAAGTTCAAAAGGGGTATTGACTCTGTCTACAAGCGGTTCATTTTCGGAGCCGTCGTCGGAGTCGGTCTCGTCATGGTCGTCATTGTCTGAATCTAGTTCCGTGCTCTCTTTATCGCTCTGTGGAATGTCGGCATGTGATCCGTTCGACTCTTGAGCGTTATCTTTGTTTATGTTACTGAAGAGGGGTTCGTCTGAATCGTCGCTGAGCGGTGCCGCATGTTTCTGCGGTCGGACTGGGAGAATCGGATTACGGGAGAGTGCATCAGCGTTGGCATTTATCTTTCCTGCTTTATAGATTACTTCGTATTCGTATTCAGCTAATTTAAGACGCCATCGAATTAAACGTGAGGTCGGATCTTTTACCGAGTGAAGCCAGGTTAATGGTTTATGGATCCGTAACTAATTTGAATTTTTGCCCATATAAGTAAGGGCGGAAATGATTTACGCAGTATACTATTGCCAATAGCTCCTTCTCGATAGTTGAATAATTTTGTTCGGCGGTGTTCAGTATACGCGATGCATAAGCTATGGGTAGATCTTTTCCTATTTCGCCTTGACTGAGTACGCCTCCTACAGCGCTTTTGGAAGCATCGGTCGTGACAATGAATGGACGCGTGAAATCGGGGTATTGTAGTAACGGTTCGGTACACAGGGCTGTTTTTAAATAATCAAAAGCGCGTTCCTGTGATTCCAGCCATTGGAAAGGTGTGTCTTTTTTCAATAATTGAGTGAGCGGTTTCGCGACCTTAGAAAAGTCAGGGATAAATCGCCTGTAATAGCCGGCGAGGCCTAAGAATTGTTTAATGTTTTTAACGTTGGCTGGTCGCGGAAATCTTTCTACTGCCTTTGTTTTCTCGGGGTCAGGACGTACCCCGTCTTTTGTGATTACGTGTCCGAGGTATGTTACCTCTTTCCGCAAAAATTCACACTTGTCTGGCTGCAATCGCAGTTTCGCGGCTCGCAGTCTATTCGCCAACTTATTAAATTTCGCTTCGTGTTCCTTCAGGGAACTAGCATATATTACGATATCATCGAGGTAAACAAATAATTCTATTCCTTGGAGTCCGGTCAGCACTTGATCCATAAGCCTTTGGAAAGTCGCGGGAGCGTTTTTTAATCCAAACGGCATTCGTTTGAAATGGTAGTGCCCATAGGGCGTAGAAAAGGCTGTTTTCGGTGCGTCGGCTTCGTGCATGGGAATCTGGTGGAAACCGGATGCCAAGTCGAATATACTAAAATATTTAGCACTGCCTAATTGGTCTAATATTTCCTCGATGTTAGGCAGGGGGTACGCATCCCCTATAGTTTTCTCATTTAACGCACTAAAGTCAATAACCATCCTCCATTGTTTATTGCCCTTGGAGTCTGGTTTTTTGGGCACTATCCACAAGGGAGAATTGTAAGGAGATTTTGAAGGTGTAATCACGTCATTTGTCAAAAGTTTATCAACTTGTCGCGTAATTTCTTCCTTGTGGATAGGCGGATAGCGATACTGCTTAGTGTTTATTGGTTGTTCATCGCGGGTAACTATGCGGTGCGAACATACGTCTGTGTGATCTAAAGAGTCTCCCGGCAATTGGAAAAGATCTACGTTGTTCTTTATTAAGCCTTTGACATGGCTTGCTTCAAATTCATTTAAATGTTCCAAGCGGAGCAGTTTCTCGATATTGGCAATTCTATCATTGAAATTCGTGACTTCTACCAAATTAATTTGGGAGCGCCGCGCGGTGGGTCTAGCTTCCTCCGCGCGTTTATTAGATAATGCCTCGATGGCTTGTAACTCGATTGTAGGGACCGGCACTTCGCGGTCTGTATTTCCCGTATTAATCGCATGGAGGTAGGCTCTGCCACAGCGATTTGTAACGACTGCCTCGCCTATATATACTTCCGATTCTGTCGCGATGCGAGGGACATATCCTACTTGCACGTCATGATTTAAAACGTTTACATAGAAAGCGGCGCGGGATCGCGCTGGGATTACTATCGATTCGCGTTGCGAAAAGGGCAAGGGAATACCTTGCCATGTTACGACTTTCTTTGAGAAGTCTATCGTAGCGTTATCGCGTAGGAATTCGGATCCTAAAATCCCTTCCTGTTCTATTGGAAAGTCGTTCGGCACAAGGTGTAATTTAATTTTATTTCCGAGAAATGTTGTATTGATTGATCCCAGAGTGGGGATGGTACCTTCTGTTATGCCACTAAGGAACAGCAGGTCATGTTTGATTACTTCCGTCTCGTCTCGTACGTTACGTTTTTTTATTAAATTGGGGGCGGCCCCGGTGTCTACCATAAATCTTACGCGGGGTAACAACCCGTTTATAGATACGCTTACCGTTGGCGCATGACTGAATTCGTTAGGGTTTAAGGTAGCTATTCTGACTTTTGATCGTTCGCGCTTGTTATATTTTCCGTCGGATTTATTAAGTTTATTGGACGCGTTGTTCGCGGCTGATCCGCCCTCGCCGCGTCCTGTCTGCGAGGCGAATCGTTCGCGTTTCCCGACTGGTGCTCGTTATAATATTGCCTCTTTCTGCATTCGTCGATTTCGTGTCCCGAATTTTTGCAATATCTGCACCATTTAGTTTGTCGTTGATTTTCAACGGCGCGCGAGTTCTCGTTGCTTCGCTGGAATGAGCCAGTCCTTTCGACATACGTCGGACGGGCGGCGCGGTTAGTGTAGGAATTATTTGTATTAGATTGTGATATCACGGGCGGAGTATCCGCATACGCCCTCCTGGAATTGTTTTCTCCGCGACGCGGCGGGTCCTGATATCTCGCGCTCTTGTTGTGTACGGGAAGTATAGTGCCCGGATGTTTGTCGCGGTATCGGAGATATGCGAGCGCTGTCTAATCTGTTGTCCGACCGGTTATCATATCGCTGTGTTTCTAGACGGGAAGTGTAGTGTCCGGATGTTTGTCGCGTTATCGGCGATAAGCGAGGGCTATCAAGCCTTCCGTCCGGACGATTACCATATCGTTGTTTTTCCAACTCTTCCCTCTTGGCGATTGCCTTAGCGGCGGCAAAAGCATCGGACGGACAATGGTAATGCTCGGGTTTAAGCTGTAATCTGTATACTGTTGGGAGTCCCTCACAAAAACTCTGAGCGGTGAGGTCATCGATCTCCCTTGTTATCTGACTATTGAGAAAGCCTTTGGCGCGACGTTCCCCGTCTCGGATAGCCGCGCGTAATTCTTTGACGCGATCTATATAATCAAGAATATGTTCACGAGCTCCCAGGTGGATCGCGGTTAATTCTCCCCTGTACTGCGCGACTGTTTTAAATGACCCAAACGCTCCTACCAAAAGATCGGATAATTGCGTTACCGAATCGCACGGCTCGTCTGCTACTGCCGAATGCGCTCGGCCGCGAAGTTTTGCTATCAAAAGACGCGTCAGCGATTTTTCGTAATTAGCAGGGAGAATATCACGGGCTTGACGGCATGCACTCAAGAATTTAGAGAGGGGAATGTTATATCCATCAAAATATGGCACGAATTCGGTCGCCTCTCGGTATGTAATTTTAGGAGCAGGCGGCAGCTCAGATATCGAATCATTCAGCTCGCTCGTTAATACGGGAGGTTCTGAAAAGCGTTGCTCCGACGGGCATTCTGCAGGTTCACGACGTGTATCTACTTCTCGTCGCAATGAATTGAAATCGCCCCGTAAAATAGTAAGGGCTTCCATCATTTCGCGGAGCATTGTGTTACTGTTTTCGGCTTCGCATCTCTCTTTACGCAATGCTCGGAGTTCTGCTTGGCATTCCGCTCGTTCGCGAGCCAGAATCTCCGAATCGGTTTGTAATTTAGCGCTGGTTTCTTCCTGCGCAACGCGAACACGCTCCAGCTCCTCTTCCGAAAGAGATTTCCTTGGGCCTTGTCGCGTATTCATATCGATATTTTTCGCGGCCTTGACAAGTGTCCGTTGCATTAATAATTAAAGTGAGAAATAACTGCTTCTCTTACACGCGCGAAATATTGGCAATGACGATTATTGTCCGAATTATTAATAATATTACGACTCATTCGGATATGAAATTTAATCAAACCGACGGGAGCGGTCTACCGGGTTCGATAAGCGGCGTGGTGGAATACCCAAAAATGTATCAATCCCACCGCTGTCACCAATTTGTTGTTACGTCGCAGGCGAGACGTGCTACGCGTGGAGCGAGTCTGCTCGCACTGGGCTGCGTGTTGGTTTTTTGCAAAATAACTTGACCGGATTACTGATATAAATTGCGGTTGTATAATCCGTATAGAAAAGTCGATAGTCTCCTGGAAAAGACGATATCATGCGGTCCTATCTCTGCGTCTACGTCAATGACGGTAGGATTCGGTAAATCGTAAAAAGAAGTACTTTCTTCGCGTAAATATTCCAGAAATGCCACGAATGCCTCGGAGCAGGGATCGCAGTCGGTTACCTCGCGCCAAATAGCCAATCCAGTGCCGCAAGAATTGCAAAGCCTTTCTTCTCGAGTAGTCCCAACGTTAATATAATGTCTTAAGATAGCGGTGAATTGTTGATCGAAATTATACTGGGATTTACACTCTAGGCATATAAGACTGGCGGAATTTGTATCGGTAGCTATACCGACAAGACCATAACCGAATTCGACTACACACCGAGAGATACTTATTTGGTCGTTAAAGACGGCGGCTGGATGTGTTCTTTCCTGACGCGAGCTTTCCGATCGTCCTCTGCACATAACGCGTTTCACGAACAAGAAATGAAAATTCATTTACCTTTCGTTGGCCCGGTTCCTGGATTCGGGCTTCCGATTCTCGTTGTCGGCCTGGCGAGTCTCGGGATGCACACTAGGATGCGGCGTTGCTGGATTCGGAGGACTTGGAGCCCACAGGCTGTTCTCGAAATACGCTTCGTATTCCGGCTGGTAGGTTTCTTCACACCCGAGCAATTCACTCAAATCACCGGTGAGCGCGGATTTAATTTCGTATAAGGCGCGGCGAATTGCACGCTGACGTCCGGCACGGTTTTTACGATTCTTAGGCATCGGGAGTGACCATGAAGGGAAAATACTACTTCCCTTACAAGTTACGAGTATTAAATTGAACTTTCTAACGCGATGACAATCTGTAACCCTCTGTGGAGAGTAGTGCGGGTGGACGCACAACTTGCTAGCCAAGAGGCGGGACAGGTTATCAGATATTTCGTAATTGACGATTTAAAAGTGCGTGAGAAGCGATACCTCTCTTGGGGGTAGTGCGGGTGGACGCACAACCTGCTAACCAAGAGACCAAGCACGGCCTCCCGGGACGCTTGCGTTTGATTGAATTTCGCGTGGTCACTCTACCTCGCGAACTCTGTCGATTGTACGTTTCGCTAGGAGGGGTGGAAGGGTTTGGATTTATTAATTATTTAACACTGATCACTTTTCACTTATATATATATATATTGTAGAATATTCAGATACAAGATTAATACAGAGATTGATTAAATTGAAAACGCTTTTACAGTTAAGTTTAAATTGAATGATGTTAATAAAATTGAATTGATTCGAATTTATTTCTTAACACTAGAATTGGAATTGATTTGAGTTAACACTTAGAATTGGAATTGATTCGAAATTATTCTCTTAGCACTAGAATTGGAATTAGTTTGAAGTTATTTCCTACTACTAGAATTGGAATTGATTTCTCTTAACACTAGAAATTGAATTGGAAGAGGGAGTTCACGGACTGGAGGTCCTCTCCAGTCGTATTCGCGGGATGAACTGAACGCAGTCGGCCGTGCACTGATGTGCTTCGATTCGGCGGCTCGAAAACTGCGGCGACGCTATGGTGGGGTGCGCGCCCAATGTGGGAAGCGCTGGCGGTGGGAGTGCGGCGCTCGTGTGGGAGGCCAGAGAGTTGCCCTGGTGGGGCTCGCGGTGGCCTAGGGACGTATCACGTCTATTCCTTGTTCCGTGCTATACAAATATTATTTCTATAAATTTGAAAAGAGTAACATTTTTACCATAGGGCATAAAATTATTAATTTATTCGTTTATTCTGACGCGACAGACGTGACAAATGCTTGCATAGCACACTGTAATGAGGTCATGCTGGCAGTACTGCCAGTGAGATACGAAACGCAGCCAACGTTATGGATTTGCTACTGCTATTTGATACTGCTATTTCTAAGAATATATGGACGAAGTATATGCCAGTTAGGACAAAGGAGCAGTGAGATTAGCGGTAAGGAAGAACTACATACACATCGGGTCAATTCGGAATTATTCGGCTCCTAGCTATTCGCTTTCAAAATAAATGCATGTGTGATCACAAATAAAAACTTGCGCTGAAGATGTTCCTAGATATTAATGTTTAAATATTAACATAAGTTTGCATATATTTTTGAATTTTTTTTTCGTAACTTTTACTTATTTAATTAATTTGCTCTATATGATGATAATATTAATAGCGGTTTTAAAATTTTATAATGAATTATTAATGTACATATTAAAGTAGTAAATACATATAGGTATACATACAAGTATATATATATTATATATACTTGTACATACATATATATATATATATATATATATATATATATATATACACACACACACACACAGGGTGTCTCAAACCTAATGCACCACCTGCTAATGGCAGATTCTTGAAGTTATTTAGAGACGAAAATTCTAATACTAAAATGTTAAGCAATAGTTTTCAAATAGGAAACGTTTAAAAATGTCCAAGCGAACTGTCCATTATTCGCGCGTTCAGGTCCGTCACATAGTGAAGATGTTCCTAGATATTAATGTTTAAATATTAACATAAGTTTGCATATATTTTTGAATTTTTTTTTCGTAACTTTTACTTATTTAATTAATTTGCTCTATATGATGATAATATTAATAGCGGTTAAAAATATTAGGTGTACAAAAAAGTTCTCAGCTTTTTTTTGTAAAATTCAATCTTTATTCAAAAACAAACAAAAAAATATTAATCAGCGAAATATTCCCCGTTTGCATCAATGATCTTTTGCCATCTTTCAGTAGCTTGCGAATTCCTTGACGATAGAAGCTCACCGGCTTCGAAGCGATAAAGTCATCAATGCATTTTCGTATTTCTTCAAATCTCACGAAATGCGTATCAGCCAAATGATGCTGCAGCAACCGGAATAGGTAGTAATCGGAAGGCGCCATGTCTGGACTATACGCCAGGTGCGAGAGAAGTTCCCAGCCTAACGCAAAGATATGTCCTGAGTCGCTTTCGCAACATGTGGTCGAGCATTGTCATGAAGCAAGATCACTTTACGACGTCCTTGGCCAGTAAATGACCTCTTTTCTTCTAATGCATCGCGCAAATTGGTCAATTGTTGTTAGTAGCGGTCTGTCATTATTGTTTCACCCGGTTGTAACAACTCGTAATACAACACCTTTCCAATCCCACCAGATACAGAGCAAAACTTTCTTGGCGTGGATATTGGGCTTCGGCATCGATATTGAAGGTTGACCAGGGGTCAACTCATGATTTTCTACGTTTAGGGTTATCATAAAGAATCCACTTTTCATCGCCTGTAATGATTTTGTGTAGAAAATCTTTTTTTCGGAACTTTGAAAGCAAAGTAAGTGCAGTGTCACGTCGACGATTTTTATTGTCTTCGGACAATTCATGCGGAACCCTGCCTTCCTTCTGAACCTTTTCCATCGTATGTAAACGTACGGAAGTGGTTTGCTGTGTAACACCAAGCTATTCTGCAAGCTCCTTTTCAGTTGCGCAGAGTTTATATCCAGCAGTGCTTGCAATTCGTCGGTTTCAATCTTTTGAGGGCGTCCAGCACGCAGTTCATCTTCAAGACTGAAATCTCCTTGGCGAAATTTTTGATACCATCTTTTACATGTAGTATGACTTACAGCGTTCTCTCCATATGCAGCACAAATCATTGCAGTGGCTTCAGCAGCATTTTTCTTCAGATGAAACGCGAAGTGAATGGAAAATCGAATATACTCTTTTATTATTGCCACCGTAAACACTCCTGATTTTTGAGGTTATGTGCATCAAACGCCAAACCATATGGCATTTTAGAAGGCCAAATGTCAACGCTTTAAAACCGCAAAAGTGCGGGAAGATATATAAAATTTAAATTGTTATTTCGATTGTATGAAATCTAAAGCTCAGAACTTTTTTGTACACTTATAATAAAACAAAAATAAAAATAAAAATAAAAATAAAAATTATTTTACTTAATATTGACCTTGAAATGCATCGAGTTATTGTTGCATATCGAGCTATCAAATGAAGTATCTGTCATATGAAGTTGTAAAAAAATAATATTTTTTATGATATGAATGTCTTAATCAATATTAATAAAAAACTTATTTCTTTAATTGAATAGATAATAAAGAATGAATATACTATTGATAACAATTTTCTCAACGTCGGTAATTTATACAAAAATAATATGAAGAATAATTATTCTTGACATATCCTTTTTTATAAAGTAAAATACAATTATGATCACTAACAATTATGATTCTTCACTATATGACGGATCTGAACACGCGAATAATGAACAACCTGATTGGACATTTTTAAACGCTTCCTACTTGAAAACTATTGTATGCTCAACATTTTAGTATTAGAACTTTCGTCTCTAACTGACTTCAGGACTCTGCCATTAGCAGGTGGTGCATTAGTCTGGGACATCCTGTATATATATATATATATATATATATATATATATATATATATATATGTGTGTGTGTATATATTAATGTAATAAATACATATAGGTACATATAGATATATATACAAGTATATATATATATATATATATATATATATACACACACATACACACACTTGTACATATTTATATTTATATTATATTAATATACAGAGTTGTCCCACAACTCGCGACCGAAATTTTTATGACATATTACTGACTTAAAAATAAGACGAAAATTCTAATACGAAAATGCCGAGGCTATAATAGTTTTTAAATTAATAGCGATTAAAGTCGACTAATCATAAAGCTAACATTTCGCACACTCAGGCATGATGATATAACAAGTGATAAAGGTGCTACCGCGAGGGCCCTCTTAACGTCAATCAAGATTATTATACAAATATATTGATATACTATTATATTTTTATTGAGAAATTATTTTTGCTTTTTTACGAAACCTATTTGTATATATTATATACGTATATATACGTATACGTATATATATTATATACGTACATATATATATTACATATAATTAATACCGGAACATATCACAAAATATTGTTGCGGCCGTACGGTGTTCCGTTCGGCGCTGCTGAAATTAATCAATATCAATCGATAAGAGTTTGAATAGAGGTTATGAGGATCGGCCCTTGGCAACGCATCTCTCCGACTGTTTTACAGATTTGACGGCCAGATTCCGCGGTGGCCGGACGCGTTTCTGTACCGTTGTACCGTTGGTTTAATAAAGAGCGAGCTTTTCTTTAAACAGTATTCTTCCTTTCCGAAAGCGCTCCGCCGAGTATCGCGATCTCGGGAAGTAACGCCGCGAACGCGACAATATCAATTCAATAGCGAAATATTACGACATGTGTTAAGTATCGATATAAATAACGTTGAAATACAATGATAATGAAATATTAATTGCATCATATCTAAGCATAGAAAATAAGTACATTGCCTATGCGTTGTATTTAATCATAATCATATTGTGGCGGTCACTGCCTCGCGAACGCACCACCGACACACCGTCGCGCGCAGTCCTGCGCCGGATAGTGGTTCGCGCGCCCGCCACTAGATGGCAAGTCGAGAAATCATTTTCTCGTGTTTGAAACGCTACAGCGGACACTATATAAGAGCGGTACTCGGCATCGCTCTTCGCCTCAGTCGCCTCGAACCAAGTAACTGGTAAGAGCTGCACTGCGACGCCCTCCGAGCTCTGGAGGCCAGCTTTGGCCTCATTGCTCGCTAAACGGCAGTTTTTCCTGCTGGCAATTACCGACCTATATTCGGTCGTATTCCCCGCGGCAGTTAACGCCGCGGTTACCTCTCCGGGCTTAAGTCTGATGGCCGTGAATGCCGCCAAACCGGCCTTGCCTTTGACGGCCGTGAACGCCGCCACCTTCCTGGCCTTGCCTTTGACGGCCATGAACGCTGCCAGCTTCCCAGCCGTGCCTCTGACGGCCGTGAACGCCGCCATATCCATCTCGCCTCTCTCCTACGGACGTGGTCCTACCAGCTGTGAACACCACAGCCTCATCACGTCCCGGAGGGTCTCTCGCGGCCAGCGACGCCGCCCAATCCACCCGTGTCCGGGCGACCTGTTACAGGCCGCAGTCGCGGCCCGCCGTTCTCCATCAGCTCGGGGAGCCACTGTTCACCCGGAGGGCCTCCGCCGGCGCACCTCATCTCCAGGGACCGCCAACGACGCCTCATCATCTCCGAGGCCACCGTCGCTGCCCACCATCCAGGAGGCGTCAGCACCACAACGCTCGCCGCCGTTGACTGCGCGGCCACCCACGCCGCAGCCAGGACACACACCTCCCTCACCGTGCACCGGCCAGGGACGAGTCACCGAGCGACGAGCCAGGAGCTCACCCGATCGCAGGCAGCAACTCCTGGACCTGTTCGGCTCGGCTTCCTCCTCCGAGGACAGCCTGCCTCGGCCGCCGACTCCGCCCGCAGGGGACGCGACCAGTCCCTCGGCTTCCTCGAGCGTCTCCACACAGAGCGACCACCGACGCCTGGCCGTTCATTGGGGCTCGGCGCGCAACCAGACAGGTCGTGGCAGCTCTGCGCAATTGAGCTCGGCCACGTGCAGCATCGGCCGCCGCGCCGTGACACTCGCCGGTTTTTCGCCGAGGCCGCCACGCAGACCACAGGATTGCCTCCGGCACCGGTCAAGCCCGCAACGCTCACCCCCCGGCCGCGCCGAGGAGGAGCCGGAGCTCGAGAGAGACGTAGGGAGAGGCTGCAGGAACTGGCGCGCGCACGCGCAGAGACAGACGCGACCGATTCGCCGACGCGCTTTTCCCGCGGGACCCAGACTGAGTCCCACCTGCCCATGTAGCATGTTTTGTTTCCTTTTCTAAAATATAATGGCTTTTATTTAACTCAGCATTCCATGATTGTTAGCGTGCATGCAACCTTCCATATCCTTCAGCTTGCGCTCCTATTTTCCAACGCATTGCGATACTTGGCTGCTACCCTTGATTGGTGCTGACACTCACATCGTTGGTCCACCACACCGCTGGTCGAGGACAGATACCCCCCACGGACCGAGAACCAGTTTCCACGGCCGATTGCGAGCGTCGCAGTGCAGCAGGCCACACTCAAGCGCGAGACGCGTCACACGCACACGCAATCGCCATCCACGCCACCAAGTGTCACACCACACCACAAATTCGCGACAATAACTGGCGACACACGCATTCGCCATAATATAAATCAAAATTTGACATATCATATGAGAGAGGTTGTCTATCGAAATAGGGATTTCCATTTAAAAAAAACATTAATGACCTTGACCTGATTTTGACAACCTGACTCAAGGTCAAGTCTACATTTCCATCATGTGTCTCTTTCATGCAACTTTCGTTCGAAAAATTTTTCAATAAAATCATCGATTCGCGAAGTAATCGACCATATCACTTAAAATGAAACTTTCTATATTAATATTACTATCAATTTATATTCAAATTTTCAAACCTTTGTGGCAATATAATCTCAACGTAAATTTGCATTTTTTATTTTTTAATCGTCCAGACAAAAGAAATTACTAATTTTTTAAACAGAGTTTAAAAAAAAAGCCTTATTAATATAAATTTTATTTCAGATTATTTCGTTGATCCAACAATACTAGATTATTGGACGCGGAATGTATGTTTGTAAACACAAGCAAAAAGTAAACAAATTTATAAATTTGTATATTCTAATTGACGAATCTTGTGTTATAATTTTTTATATTTTATGTTTCCAGAACGTATTTTTCAGAACATACACATGGACAGTAGGAATATAGCACCGATTCTAACTCAGAAGCGTTGAGGGGGGTGCGGGTATGCGGGAGGGAACGGACGGCGCGGTGAAGGGGGGAGGAAGAAGTCCGAGGCGGCAATCCTTTGAACTGAGCCGCGGGGGGGGGATAAGATAATAGGATTCGGCGAAGGGGATATAAACAAATAGATAAACAAATAGATAAACAAAAAGATAAATATATAGATAAATAAATAGAAAATTGCGACTCGAAGGACATGACGTCACGGGGGGGGGTAGTGAAGAAAGACGAAACGAGGTGAAATAAACAAATAGGATAAGATAGCAAGGCGATATAAACAAAATGGGGCGGCGAAGATGATATAAAAATTTGCGCGTGGACATGACGTCAGAGGGGGAAGGGGGGCGCCGCCGCCGCCGCCGCCGCCGCCACGCCTACCGCAACCGCCACCGCCGAGTAAAAAAATAAATATCTCTGTCGTATTATCTCTTCCGTTGCGGCTCTCTCTCTCTCTCTCTCTCTTTCTCTCTCTCTCTCTCTCTTATGGCGAATGTTATTTTTTTCTAATTATTTTATGGTGGGTGTTACTCCTGATTGTCCGTTTTTAGGTCAATACATTTAAGTACTTTACCCTGGGATTGGACTGGTTTGTGAATTAATCAACCCCAAATAGGAAACGAATTTTATAAATTTTATATCGAGGATCCTTCTTATTAATTTGATTATAATTTGGATAATTTACATTGAAATCAATTTTTCTTAATTTATATTTAGGAATTTGCTTAGTTATTTTAATTTTAGTTTGTCTTTCTAAATTTTTAAGTTTTAGGAAACAATGAGAGGGGATTCTTATTTAAAATTATCGTTTGATTTAACTGAAATCTTAATCTTTTAATTTGAACTTTGCGTCCCCCTCTTTTGGGCATGAATACGTTTGAAAATAATTATTTATTATTAAGATTCTAAATTCAAATTATTCAGTCGCAACACCATTGGTTGCGACTAAATGGTACGCTACGCTATTGTTAGCGACCGGTTTTGGATTTAGAATTATGATCTTGATTTTAATTAAGAAGAATTTAAGATTTCAGTTTTTTCAATTATTTTAATTTAAAATTACCTTTATTTAGTCGAGAAGACTTTTAAATTCTTCTAAGAGAAGTATTACAGAAATTGATTATAAATTTAAGAATTTAACTCTAAGGTTGATCACGCGTCACAAACTAATGTCACCGCCTAGTTAGTACCAAAGAAAAAGCCGCGGCCGCTTTTTTCCGCACGCATATTTATAGGTGGAAATGATCAGAATCCCCGCGCGAGTTTCTCACCACTTCCTTCTTTCAAACCCATAATTAAGAGGGGGAAGGTTCTTTCTCAGAGGTGTTATCTGAATCTTCGTTGGTAACAATCGAAGCCTGGTACCGACAAGAATTCAATCAATAAATCAATAAATCAATATTTTATCATATTACGCGCATTCCTTCATTTAAAATTATAAGATGTAGATAGCCGTGACAGGGCTCCCCCCTTAAGTCACACGTAGCACCTTATGTTACTACGTATGAATAATATTAATTAATCTGATACAAATTAGCTTATTTTTATACAAAGATTACTATTTTTTTTTATTATTATTGTATTTATATATTTGTTATTATTTTGTTTTCTTTTTTTTTGTGATTATTATTTATTTTATGATTATTTATTTATTATTTGTTGTCAGTAATACAAAATATGTTCCACTTTTTTCCTTTTTGTTTGTTTGTTTGTTTGTTTGTTTATTTGTTTTTGTTTGTTTGTTTGTTTGTTTGTTTTTGTTTTTTTTGTTTATTTTATTGAGTGATTATTGTATTATTGAATATTTATTTTATTTTATATATTATATGTTAAACAAGTACATTTCTTCCGTTATTGGTTTTTTTTCTAGTATATAATTTCTAATACATTTTTCGTAATCTAATAGTTTTTTTAATTTTAGAAGTTTTTTATGGCATTTTACACATTGTACTTTCTCATCTATATTATCATCGTTAATAATCACGTGGCTATGCCAATTTGGAAGGGGTAATCTTTTAAAATTTTCTGCGCCTATTTCGGTTGGATTAAAGCAGTCTCCACATATTTTTCTTTTAGATGGTATGGTTTCATAAAATATATAATTATAGTATTGTGTTCGTAGTTTATTGAATTTGTCTGGGCCTGTGATGCATCTTAGTTCCGGATCTCCCAGCATTTTATAGTTTATTTTTTGGTTTTGTTGTTTCTGTGTCTTAAAAAGAAAATAAAATTTATTATTATATTTATTATATTATTTATTTATTAATTAATTTTTTTAATTACTTACAGCACAATCCAATTCTGGATCTTTTATTTGTTTTTTATAATTTTCTATTTCTTTTTCTTCCTTTTGCATTTTTATTTATTGGTTTGATACGGTAGATTGGATTGGTTTGATATGGTAGACTGAGTCCGTCTCGTACGAGGAACAGAATGATTCTGAATGATTTTTTTCGACAAGGCTCTTGGCCCTTAGCTTACGCTCTATCTTATAACGCCTTTTGTTTAGGTGGGAAAGGTATTGGATTTCAATGTCTTTGTTTAATGTGGACTTATCTTTTGCTTCCTGTTTCATTTTTCATGTATGTAATGTGTTGGTATATATGTCTTAGTAATGTATGCATGAATTTGCTTTATGTATATTCTCTTTTATTGGGGCCGCCACCGCCGCCGCCGAGTAAAAAAATAAATATCTCTCGTATTATCTCTTCCGTTGCGGCTCTCTCCCTTCCTCCAGACTCTTTTCGTATCCGTAATGATTTTTGACTTTTTTGAATTACATGTGTTTATATGTGTTGTAAAAAGAAGATTTTTTTTACAGAAGAGTATAAAAATATGTTTTAGCAATTTATGTTTTGGATGGCGGGGAAAAAGAATAAAGAAAACATAATTCGTATATCATATTTATTTTATTCATGGTTATCTGATCACCAATTAAATAATTTGAATACATTTTGTAATGCGCAATTAGTATAGTGATATCCGCATCGCATAGTATTATCAGCGTCCAGATTGTTTAGAGAATCTACGTCTTCGTAATCAGCATCCAGAGTCTCGATGTACACGCGCTCATCGTCCAGAAGCAAATTCCACAGCCATTGTCGTTTTTCGTGTCCCTTGCGCGAGTATGGATTTCTAGTGATAGATAAGGACAGTCCGCTTATCAATGGGCGATACAGAAAGGAATTTAATACGTTCGCGGTACCGTAACGTGGTTAATCGATGTCGATACGTCAAGCAGGCAACATGGATAACACCAAAAATCGCGAGAAAATAGCGAAACAGATTGCGAAAACGAGCGATTCGATTCGCAAAAAATATCGCGCTTTAAAAATTGGTAAAATAGCTGAAGATACAGCGTTGGAGAAACGCTTCAAGCCCATCGTCGAACCTCTAAAACAGATTGTTGCAAAAACCGAGGAATCTCAATCGATTGAAAGAGAAGCAAAGGATCTCGGTATTAAGAAAAAACAAAAACGTGAAGACAGCGATGACGACAACGATAACGATATTACTACTACTACTGACAAGGATTCATATTGGACGGATGTCATTCATATTGGATGGTTGAAATTAACGCCGCAGTCTAAAAAACGACGTACAACGAAAGAATTGAAAGCCGCGTCAGATTCACTCGTGTTCGAGTCTACACCGATACAACCATCGAAAGACCCACCGAAAGAACCACCGCTGTTCCTGCAAAAGGAAGATGTTTTCGAAACAAAAGACGCCAGTGAACCGTCATTCGAAACAACCATCAAACAGAGTCTGCAAACGCAACAAGGTCGAGAGGTGTTGCATAATCAGCTGGGACCATTAGGGCAAAAGTACGTAAGCCATCTCCTCGATGATAATGGAAAAAACGATACATTTGATCGCGTATACGGTGTTTATTTCGATAAAAACAGTGGTGCGATGCTTGGTGACAAGAAATTTGACGTTGACAAAAATGACTCCATAATCATAGACAATGTGAGATACAATGGTACACCAGGATTGTACGAATTGATCTTCAAGAGACTTCCCGATGACGCGGTTTTTACCGAGGATGACAAACAAACGTATAAAAGTATATTGTTAACAACAAATGCTCATAGACGTGGTCACAGCGCCCATAATCCCATCAAGGGTAATAGGGGATCCAAGTATATTAACATCATCGCTCCGCTCGTATCTACGTATGGAAGTAGCGGACGTAAAAAGGGTGCAGGCGTGAGCAATATACCAACCGCCATGAAGTTAAACAACAACAAGATCGATTACGTGCATTGGGACGATCCCAACGAACTGGTGGATCGACTCCGATTGCTCAACGCTTCGCACCGAGCTGATAACAACGCTCACGACAACGAGATGCTGTCGATCATCGAGGAACTTCGCGAAGCCGGCATTATTATAAATTAATCGCGTATCGACGAAACGAGCCAGTCGATTAACGTCAGTGAGGAAAAAAACAATTTTAAATTGTATATCTTATTTATTATTAAACATCGTTGAAACATGCGATCCGATGGACGTGAAAAAAATGTTAGCTCCGAGAGGCGACGACTCGTTGAGGAATTGCACGCTCCGGCGAGGAGAAATTTTCCACGAAGACGTGTCATAATTCGGGAATACGACGATCTGTGGCAGGCTGACATCGTCAAAAAAAATGCGTCCGTACTCGAGTTTCAACAGAGGTCATCACTACATACTCACCGTCATCGATGCACTAAGCAAGTACGCCTGGGCCGTACCGCTCAAGAGCAAGGTCGGAAGCGAGACGGCTAACGCTATCCCTAAGATAATTCGAGAGAGAGAGGAAGATGCCCGAGAAACTTGCAAACGGATATGGGAAAGGAATTTTACAATACCGATGTGCAAAAACTCTTGGAAAAACACAACGTTAATCATTATTCCACGTATACGGTGTTAAAGGCATCGATCGTCGAGCGATTCAATTGCACGCTTAAGAAACGACATGTGGAAGATGTTTACGCTCAACGGCACTTACAAGTGGGTCGACGCGCTACCGCGTCTCCTGTCAGATTACAACGCGCGCAAGCATCGCACTATCGGCATGCAACCCATTGACGTAACTCCCGCGATCGCCAAAAGACTCTTGGATACGGTATACAGCGCGATAAAGATCGCAGGTCCAGCAAAATTCAAAGTAGGCGAATCGGTACGCGTGAGCAAGTACAAGACAATTTTCGAAAAAGGTTACACGCCAAATTGGACCGAGGTGTTTAAGATCGTTAAAGTGCAGCATACTAATCCCGTAACTTATCTGCTCGAGGACTATCGCGGAAAATCGGTCGCGGGCACGTTCTACGAGCACGAATTGCATCGCGCGACTCATCCGGACGTGTATCTCGTGGAGAAAGTACTACGCAGAAAGGGAGACAAGGTTTACGTCAAATGGCTGGGATTCGATAGATCGCATAACTCATGGATAAACAAAAGCAGTGATTTAATTCATTTTTCTTATTTTTATAATGTATTAAAAAAATAAATATACACTGTATACATGTATACAAAGAGTTTTTATTATTTTTTTCTTCCATTACATTTTTTAAACTATACATGTATGCAACTTACGAGAACACATGTAAAACTATATGTATTATAAACAATATATGTATTAAGCCGAGTATACATTAAATAAATCGAAGAGAGAATTAAAGCTAATTCCTCAGCAAGCAGGATCTTGGTTGCTATTATAAATTATATATAAAATAAATTTGAATAGCTAAATTTTATTGTAAAAGCTATATATAAAAACTACAAAAAATACATACATCTATACTACATATAAAACACTATCGTATAAAACAGTATCGTATAAAACTACAAGAATACATACGTTCATACATACATACATACATACATAAATATGATATATAGGTACGTACATACATACATACGTGCATATATGCATACATATAAACTATATAAAAAATATAAAAATATATGTACATTACACATGTATACACATGTATATATATATATATATATATATATATATATATATATATATGTTACAATGGAATCCGCTAATGGAATCCCCACGGTAACGTCTCCGTCGAATCCGATACGATGTATCGTTTGTCGTCGTACAGACTCAGAGCGATTTTCGACTCGGACATCGTGTAGCTTGGATCTTATACACGACTGGCGACGAGTAATTTCGATCTCTTCGTTCAAGCACCGCGTATAATCGTCGAACGTTATTGTTCGCGTTACGACGTTATTCTTTACACCTTTCGCCTTTTTAATGTCTTGTGGCGGTCACCGCCACTCGGGCCCTGCACCGAGCGCGCCGGCGCGCGCCGCCGCGCTGCCACGCGCCGACACCGTGGGCCCGCGCACGGGAGTGACACACGCTCGCCACGAGATGGCCAGCCGTCCGACCGTCTGCTCGTGCGCGAAATGCCGTAAGGCCCGCCCGCACACGAGAGTGATCCACGCGCTCGCCGCGAGATGGCCACCCGGATAACCATCAACTCGTGCGCGGAAGACCACACGGCCGCTATATAAGAGCGGCCAGCACCAGCAACCGGCACTACCCCTCAGTGCGCTCTGGGGCCCGTACACGGCTAAGGAGACACTGAGGTCCGACCGCTTGCGGTCAGCTACACGGCCCTTTTTGCCGGCGTTACCGACCCTTCACAGGTCGTACTCTCCCCTCGGTGGCCGTTCACGCCGTGCCTCCTCTCGCCGAACTCTTCTCAGCAGCCGTTCACGCCGTTGAGTGGACTCTAGGCATTCCTGCCGAGAGGCACCTGAACGAGCCAACATCGCAGACATCGGAGGAAGGCCACGCCGCAGAGACGACGCCAGATTCCGCCACCACGTCGCAGCCACCGCTACACAGCCGCCGACCTCGCAGCCGCATCCGCCCGTGCCCTAGCGGCCTGCTGGCCGCCATCTCCGCGGGGAGGACTACCCCCGCCGCCAGCGCAGAGCGGACATCGCCCCACGGCCTCCGAACGAGACCGTCTAGTCGAGATATTTGGCGCCCTCTCGACTTCCTCCTCGTCGGCCGACAGCCACACGTCCGGCCCAACATCGCGGACGCCACCGCAGCAGCTCCGCGGACTTGTCCGCCTACGCCGGGCCGCAGCATCCATTTTCCGGCCCGCAGGGACGCACGCGGCGAACCAATCACCCCGCAACGGGCGAGGCTTCCGCCGCAGATCGCGGCACATCACCGCCCATCCGTCCCGAGCTTCACAGGACTACAACCGGAGCCCACCATCACTCCGTGGCGCCTCATACCCCTCGACCTGGGGAGCATCACGCGGGGAACGCCCCGCCGAGACCACCGGCAGTCCTCGTTCCACGCCGCCTCGCAGACCGAGGCCTCGCCATCCATCGAAGCCGCTCTAACGACACGAGCCCGGACGCCTCATCACGGCGAAGCCGGTGCCCGCGAGCGACGTACGCAACGTTTCAGAGAGGAACCACGCGCCCCGGCCACCACCGGAGGCACCGCGTATACGCGGGGGACTCCCACGCCGCGCCATTAATGTACACGACGTTTTTCTTTATTAAAAATGCTTAAAATGTACGCATGAGAATCGCCTATTTCTGGGAACCAGCACGAACAACCTTCCATTCCCCGTTGCCCATTCCGCCTCGTACTTGAAAAGCGGACAGCGGACTAGCAACGTCGGAGACTCAGCAGATTGACAACATTTTCAGTGGTGGATATACGAACCACCACATTGATGTATATACACACACCATAGTCTTTTCTGCCGTTCACCCTCACCGCGTACATCTTCGCTCTGAGTCCGACGAATTCCGTCATTATCGCACCGTTATTCTCATCTTTCATTAGACCGGGTACTTTTTTATTCGCGAGAGGCATCCCGTACGCGTTATCCGTCGGATAATCGCTCGTATCGAATCTAGCGATATCGCGTTTCATCGCCTCGTACACATCATCGCACTTGATGTGGTATACGAGACGTGTCGGTATACATGATCTTACATTTCTCGCGATACAGCGATGACACGGTGTCGGAGAACGATTACGCGCACGCCGCGAACATTTGGCAACGGTTCTCTATTCGAACGCTCGGCGAATACAGCGATCTATATCTCAAGACCGATGTCTTGTTATTGGCCGACGTTTTCGAAAATTTCCGCGAAAGTTGCGTTGCGAGTTATGGACTCGATCCCGCGCATTACTACACATTGCCAGGTTTCACGTGGGACGCCATGTTGAAACATACGAGCGTAAAATTTGAGTTGTTCACCGCATCGATATGGTTATGTTTATCGAACGCGGTATACGCGGCGGTCTCAGTCAATGTTCCGGCAGATACGCGCAGGCCAATAACAAGTACATGCGTTCGTACGATCCGTCGAAACCGTCATCATACTTTATGTACTTTGACGTAAATAATCTGTACGGATGGGCGATGTGTCAACCGTTGCCCTATGCCGAATTTCGATGGATGGAAGACATTGAGAACTTTGATGCGAGCGCGATCGCTCCGGATTCGTCTACGGGTTATATTCTCGAGGTCGATCTCGAGTATCCACATCATTTGCACGATCGACACACTGACCTACCTTTCTGTCCGACGCGCGATAAACCACCCGGCACGCGGCAGGATAAACTTCTCGTGACGTTATACGATAAGAAGCGGTACGTCATCCATTATCGCAACCTGCAGCAATGTACGCGCCATGGTCTTCGTATCGCAAAGATATATCGCGTATTAGAATTTGCTCAATCCGCCTGGCTCCGCGATTACATCGAACTCAATACACACTTTAGAACGTACGCGAAAAACGATTTCGAAAAAAATTTGTACAAATTAATGAACAACGCGGTATTCGGTAAAACAATGGAAAATGTGCGCAATCACGTCGACGTTAAACTTTTGACCAAATGGGACGGACGGTATGGCGCGGAGGCAATGATCGCGAAACCAAATTTCCACAGCCGCAGCGTCTTTGCGGAAAACTAATCGCCGTCGAACTGCGTAAACTCGAGGTAAAATTCAACAAGCCGATTTACGTGGGTATGTGTATACTCAACATATCGAAAATCTGCTTGTACGAATTTCACAACGAATACATGTCACCGCTGTATCGCGAGAAATGTAAGATCATGTATACCGACACAGACAGTCTCGTATACCACATCAAGTGCGATGATGTGTACGAGGCGATGAAACGCGATATCGCTAGATTCGATACGAGCG